>NC_079312.1:41549320-41856820 GCF_029931775.1 Euleptes europaea | reverse complement strand
CAGGAAAACAAAATCTGAAGTTACACCTTTGGTTACCCAGGTTTTTTGTCTGATACATGAACTAGCCATCAGTTATGCATACAGAGAAGAAAGATCGGGGGTAACCCAGCTTTTTAACACTAACTACCCATGTTATTAATGTTAAAAAGGTGGTTGAAGTATTTTAAGAGGTAACTAATTCAAGAAGGGGTACCCGAAGAAGCCAGAAACGCTTCTTCCTGGCCGCTGCTGGGTTAGTTGCTAAGCAACTCATCCAGCATCATCTCTCCATAGAATCTCCTCTCCTCTCTCTTAAGGAAAAAAACTTGGAAACCAATTTTGCTGGGTTCATAATTTTCAAACTGCTTGCACTAGTATAAGCCCAGAGCTCCCATCCACAGAGGAGACTGCCTGCTGCTTCTCTGAATGATATATTGTTCTTGCATTCTCTGCTTTTAGGCAAACTCTGTTGGAGGTATGTAATCCCTGTTGTCTGTCTGCATCTGATGTGATTCAGTCACTTACAATGCAGACACAGTATAGTTTGCCTGCCCTCTGAGGAATGTCATCATTCTATACAAAATGCTAGTGTTGTCTCCTTCCTCAGGGAAGGCATGCCTACAAGAACAATATCTCATACAGGACAGCGGTTCTTTGATCACTCACATGGGTTAGAAGGTGTGGAAGATATCCATTGCTTTGGGGCTATATAGTCAGCCAGGATGGCTGGTTCTTACTCTCTTTTTTTTGCCATCAAGTCACAGCTGACTTATGGCAACCCCATGAGATTTTCAAGGCAAGAGACGTTCAGAGGTGGTTTGCCATTGCCTGCCTCCGTATCGCAACCCTGGAATTCCCTGGAGGTCTCCCATCTAAACACTTACCAGGGTTTACCCTGCTTAGCTTCTGAGATCTGATGAGACCAGGATAGCCTGGACTATCCAGGTCAGGGTTGTTCTTACTCATACACACCAAAAATAAATCTTTTGGGGGTGTAAAAGTGAAACGTGCCCCAAATTTTATCTTCAGAAGAAATAAGTGCCTTAGCTTGCAAAGTCATCCATTATATGTAGCTCAGAAATCACTATCAACAAGCATAAATAAGATAGCTAGTAGATATTTTTTTTGACCACTTGTATGGGAATACTTACATGTGAACAGCTCCTGTGCAGCTGTGAAAATGCTGAAATAACCCACCCACAGAGATGGGAGCTAACTTCAAGGATCTAGCCCACAGAATTGGTACCTCCGGGTATATAGCCTTGCTCTAATTCTTTGTCCATTCCATGGGGAAGGCCAAAGTGATTGGCCACTGCCTTCATGGGCGGGGTCACAAACAATCTCTGGGCCAGGCAGCTTAACGAACTGCAACGCTACCTAAACAAGACTACAAACATCTTGGATCAAAAGAGGCAGACACTTTTTAGAGGACTTCTGTGAAGATGCAGGTTGATTAAAGTAGCTGTGTAAGACGTTTGAAAGGTCAGGGACAAAAAAAAGTAAACATTTTTTCCCCCAGTGAGGGAGAAAGCCTGACCTTCTTGAAGTTCAAGAGTTCCCTGCGTTTAACTTTACTCTTCTTTTCTTTATATGTCTTCCTTGTGCAGAAGCCCTTCACTTATTAAAAACATGCAGACCAGCCACACCTACTGCTCACCTCTCAGTGCTGCTTTACAGGTAAGATTAATGAGCGTGGCAAATATGCCACATAGGCGTGTGTGTCTTCCCAACTCGTTTCAAAATATATTAGCCTTGCTCTAATTAGATATTAAATTTTAATTCCGTTAAACTTTTTTCTTAAGTGCATAAAGCATCATGGTCCCTGGAGGCAAACACATATCAGGCTGCTTCAGCATTAGCTAGATGCTTAGCATTTTGAATATTGTGGCAAAAAAATTAAAAGTTCACTTATTAATATTTATCAGCAGTATCATAATTTCCATCCTCTTATTTCAGAATTTCACTTGAGGCAAAAATACCACAAGTGTAATTACTCTAGCACAGCTATTAATGTGCTGAATGATAGGATACTGTGTCACATGACCTTCTATTGTTCATGGCTTTAAAGGGAAAGCAGATCTCCCCCCCCACACACACACACACACATTATTTTTTGCCCTTTTAAGGGTCTTTTAGATACATATTTTTCTGTTGCTAAATGGCTAAAGCTCACAACACACATTGAAATGAAAGAAAAGAGTTTTTAGTTTTTATGTTCCTGGCGCAAAAATGTAAAGAGAATATTTAGGTACTGGTATTCTATGCTATGGGTGAGACAGGCATTTACATAAGCACAAACAGGTGTGAGAGATCCCCCCTCTCTGAGTTTGCTTCTCCAAATCAGTTGCTCAGACGTTGATACAGAAACAATAGATTTATTGAAGCCTTCAGGAGATGAGACAGGCACAGGTAGAAAGTTGCAAGTGAGGGGCTATACGGGTTTACAGAATATATTGACTCCAGGGCACTGGGGCACTGGGGTTCACACTTATTGTTATGGGAAGTTACAAGCTTGGCATAATACAAAACATCAGACGGATCCCAGGAAGTCTGGTGCGGCTATCACACTTCCAAGGCCGCACCGGCCTGAGGGAGTACTGGCAGGAAAACAGCGGGGGGGAAGATACATGGGCCATCAGGCCTGGCGCCTGAGACCAGAAGGTGTGAACTGCTTTTACGAGTTCACTGATAATACCGCAGGTGATGGAAAGCAGAGACACAAAGACAGAGACCCTCACATTCTGCCCCCCTTAAGGCCCCCCTCCGGGAGGATGAGGCTTATCGGGATAAGCAAGGTGGAATTCTCGGACCAAGCGAGGAGCTGCCATGTGGGGTGCGGCCACCCATTCGTCATGAGCGGAGCCAAGGTTTTTCCAGCGAACAAAGTAAAACAGTTTCCCTTTCTTCCATTTGGAATCTAAAACCTTGGATATTTCCAAATGGGTGTCCCCTCCTACTACGGTAGGAATCTCATGAGCGGGAGGGGGGTGGAACTGGGGAGCTGCTACATAAGGTTTGAGGAGGCTTATATGGAAGACTGGATGAACCCCCTTGAGTGTCTTAGGGAGACTCAGTTCCACGGTAACCTCGTTGATTACTCTGGTAATGGGGAAAGGTCCTACATAACGGTCGCTCAGTTTTTTGCAGGGGCGAAGAGAGCGGAGGTTTTTGGTGGACAGATAGACTTGCTCCCCCACCTTGAGTTCCCATCCCGGAGACCGGTGTTTGTCCGCTTGTTCCTTGTACTTGCTTTTTGCCCTTTCCAGATTTTTGAGCAACCATGGCCAGGTGGATTTAACCACCTGAATCCACTCCTGAAGATCAGGGGTAGACTGGAGCTCTGGCGAGACGGGGGCAGAACCGAAAGGGCCAAAATCCGTCCCGTATATAACTTGGAAGGGACTAAAGCCGGTAGAGGAATGAGGCGCATTGTTGTACGCATATTCGGCAAATGGCAGCAGGTCAACCCAGTCATCCTGGTGGAAATTTACATAGCAGCGCAAATAACATTCTACTACCGCATTTACTCGTTCTGTTTGACCATCCGTTTGGGGGTGATAGGCGGAAGAAAGGCCCTGTTCCTCCACTCCCATTAACTTTAGGAAAGCCCGCCAGAATTTGGCAACAAACTGGACCCCCCGGTCGGAGAGGACCTTCCTCGGGATCGAGTGTAGCCTGAGGACGTGCGTGATGAACAGTTTAGCTAAGCCCTGGGCTGAAGGAAGACCTGCACATGGAACGAAATGAACCTGTTTGGAAAAGAGGTCTGTGATAACCCAGAGAACCGTTTTCCCCCGACTTGGAGGTAGGTCGGTGATAAAATCCATGGCGATGACTTCCCAGGGACGGGAGGGGTTCTCAAGCGGTTTGAGAAGCCCCGGGGGTTTTCCCATCCGTTTCTTGGCTGTGGCGCAGGTGGGGCAGCTGCGCACATACAACTCCACATCAGATCTCATACCGGGCCACCAAAACTGCCTTCGAACCAGGTGAAGCGTTTTTACGAAACCAAAATGACCTGCCAGCCTGGCCCCATGTACCAGTCCCAATACTTCTTTGCGAAGGGAAGATGGGACATATAGTTTCCCCCCCTGCACCCACCAAGTGTTGGTTCGTTCCAAGCCAGGAGGGAGGAGATTGTGCTCCTCCTCCTGCAAGGAGGCGTCCCGGAGTCGCTGTTGGAACACTTCCGGGATACCTTTGAGCGTAGGGGGGGTCTCCGGTTGGCGGGCTTGGGATCGGGTGGTGACGGCTAAGCCAGGGACTTCCCCTCGCTGTTCGGGAGTGAACAGGGAGTCGACGGGGCGATCGAAATCGTTGCGATATTGGGGAAGTCGTGACAAAGCATCAGCTAGGGCATTTTCTTTGCCAGGGACATGTTTGAGGGTGAACCGGAATTTTGCAAAAAATTGGGCCCACCGAATTTGTTTGGCATTGAGTTTTCTAGCTCCCTTGAGAGCCTCAAGATTCTTGTGATCTGTGCACACTTCGAACGGCAGTTCGGCCCCCTCCAGGAAGTGTCTCCATATGGTAAGGGCATGTTTGACCGCTGCTGCCTCCTTCTCCCAAATGGCCCAGTTGATTTCGGACTGGGAAAACTTCTTGGAGAAGTAGGCGCACGGCCTTAACCGTCCCCCCTCATCCCTCTGCAATAGGGCCCCGCCCATTGCTACATCCGAGGCATCCACCTGCACCACGAAGGGCTTGGTGCAATCCGGGTGAGCCAAAACGGGTTCGGATGAAAAAAGTAGCTTTAAACGTTCAAAAGCTTGCTGGCACTGGGGAGACCATTGCAGACGGGCTGAGGGGAGTGCGGCGCTAGCCCCCCTGTCCTTGGTACGTAACAGGGCAGTGAGGGGAAGCGCAACTTGGGCAAAGTTGGGAATGAAATTCCGGTAAAAGTTGGCGAACCCCAAAAACTGTTGAAGTTGGCGGCGGGTAGTGGGGGTTTCCCAGTCCCGCACCGCCTGGACCTTGGCGGGGTCCATTTCCAACCCTTGGTGGGAAATCACATACCCCAAAAATGTAATAGAAGGTTGGTGGAATTCACACTTGGACACCTTAGCATACAGTTTGTGCTCCCGCAGCCGCTGGAGCACTTCTCGCACTAGGCGCACATGTTCTTCCATGGTCTCAGAGTAAATAAGAATGTCATCGAGAAATACCACCACCCCCCGAAACAGTAAATCATGCAAAACTTCATTAATTAATTGCATAAAGACACTCGGAGCCCCCGAAAGTCCGAACGGCATGACCAGGTACTCAAACATCCCAAAACAACTGGAAAAGGCCGTTTTGGGTTCGTCTCCTTCTTTGATGCGAATGCGGTGGTAGGCTTCTACCAAGTCCAGTTTGGTGAAGATTCGGCCCTCCTTTAATTGTGCTAGAAGGTCAGGAATAAGAGGGAGGGGGTAAGCATTAGACTGGGTGACTGCGTTCAGTCTGCGAAAGTCAATACACAGTCTTAAATCTCCCGTCTTTTTCTTTACAAAGAAAGCTGGGGCTGAATAAGGAGCCTTGGAGGGGCGTATGAAACCCCTCGCCAGATTGACATCCAGATAGTCCCGCAATACAGTCTTTTCACTGGGGCTCATGGGGTAAACCTTTCCCTTAGACAGTTTGCCTTCCCCCACGATCTCGATGGCACAGTCCGTTTCTCTGTGGGGAGGCAGTTCGTCGCACTCTCTAACATCGAAAACATCAGTAAACTGCGAGTACTCAGAGGGTAACTGTGGAGAGACTGGGGCGGGGGACCCTACCAGTGCGGCGGCTGGAGTTCTGAGTACCCGTTCCTTGTCATGCAACCCACAGGGGTTTTCGGGGAAAGAAAGCACCCGTTTAACCCAATCAATGGAGGGATTGTGTCCCCTTAACCAGTTCATCCCTAACACCACAGGGGTTACAATAGGGGCGATGGTGAAATACAACCGTTCCCAATGTTCCCCCACGGACATAATCACGGCTGCAGTTCTGTGGGTCACAGGGCCCCGTTTAAAGTCACTCCCGTCCATTTGGGAAAAACGGAGGGGTCCCGGAAGCCGCTTGCGCCGGACCCCCAACTTCTTGGCAGTTTCCTCATTTATCATGGTGCGGGCACACCCCGAGTCGACCAACGCGGGGACCTCTAACGGGGGACCCCCTTTGGGTAGGGACAGATGAACACGCACAAATACATTGTCCTCTTGGGCGCTTACCATCGGTGGAGCTCCTTGCACAACGATAGGGACGGTCTGCTGCGGAGCCCCCTCTACAGCAGACCGACGGCGTTTTTTGCCGGCTGTTCCCACTCTTCCTCCTCGCTGGAAGAGGGGGACGGGGTGGTGGCCTCCGGGGAGCCGTCCGAATCAAAGACGGTATTTGTAATCCGGGACCCCGATGGGACCGTAGAGTCGGATGCCCCATCCTGGGGGCGCGCGTGGAGAGCGGAGGGTGCGCCGGAGCGCCGGCTCAGTGGTCCGCTTCTACGGCGAGGCTGGCTGTCGGCGGCCGGTTTCGTCGGCTCGGCCTGGGTTTGGCGGGGGGGGGTCGGACGGCCTGAGCGAGAGGGGCATTGCGATGCAAAGTGACCCTTTCCCCCGCAGATCAGGCAGACGCCGGCCTCGAACCGCTTGCGGCGTTCCGCGGCCGAGAGACCCCCGCCACCCCCTTGCCGGAGTTCCCGGCCACGGTCACCTCGGGGCCTGGGGTCTCGCCCAAGCCGTTGCTTGGACAAGTTCAGGAGTTGCTTGCGATTCTCGATGTCAGCAGCATGGCGAACCCAACCTTCCACATCCGGGGGGTTCCCTTGCATGAAGGCCCAATGTTGGAGGTCTGGGTTGAGACCCTCCCTGAAACATTGTACCACGGTAGCTTCACTCCAGTCCAGAATTCGGCTAGCCAGCGACTGGAACTCACTTGCATACTGCGCCACCGACTTAGTCCCTTGGCGCAGTTGCATCAGGGAGGCTTTAGCCCGCTCACCCAGAGTCGGGTCCTCAAAACGGTTTCGGAGTGCTACCATGAACTCGTCCAGGGTTCGCAGTACCGGCGAGCGGAGTTCATACTGCAACACCATCCAGGCAGCCGCCTCCCCCTGCAGTAAGGAAGCCACGTACTGCACCCGGGACTCCTCAGAAACAAAGGTTCGGCCTTGTTCCCGCATAAAAATGTCCACTTGGACCATAAAAAAGGTCAATTGGTCTCCCGACCCGTCATACGTGACTTTCAGGTCCCGACGGGCCGGGGGGGCAGGGGTTGCGGGCGGAACTGCCGGCGCCCCGTCTGGGGGAGCACCGGCTGGAGGTTGCAACTTCAGCGCATCTAGGGCCGTGGCCATCTCACCCATTACGCGTTGCATGGTCTCCATCTGCTCCTGCATAGCCCGGCGGTCTTCCTGCCACTGCTTTCGTTCTTCCTCCATGAGGGCCTCTTTGCGGGCCGGGTCCCCTTCGAGTCCCGTGCTGGGGAAGGCCAACCGGCGATCCTTCGCCGCAGTCCGCGAGAGCGACCAGCCCTTGGGAGAGTCCAGCCAATAAGTAAGCCCCCGGGGACGTTCGTCCCGATCTTGGTCGGGGGCGCGACCCTTCGGTTTCTTTGGCTTGGCTCCCTCCTCCTTCGGGTCCGGCTTCTCCGGCTCGTCCGGAGCCTTGGGGGCATCGGGGATAGGGGTGGTATCCTCGTCGGCTGACATTCTGTCCAAAGCGGTACAGCTGCAGTCCGAGAGGCAAGGACTTGCAACTTAATGTGAGAGATCCCCCCTCTCTGAGTTTGCTTCTCCAAATCAGTTGCTCAGACGTTGATACAGAAACAATAGATTTATTGAAGCCTTCAGGAGATGAGACAGGCACAGGTAGAAAGTTGCAAGTGAGGGGCTATACGGGTTTACAGAATATATTGACTCCAGGGCACTGGGGCACTGGGGTTCACACTTATTGTTATGGGAAGTTACAAGCTTGGCATAATACAAAACATCAGACGGATCCCAGGAAGTCTGGTGCGGCTATCACACTTCCAAGGCCGCACCGGCCTGAGGGAGTACTGGCAGGAAAACAGCGGGGGGGAAGATACATGGGCCATCAGGCCTGGCGCCTGAGACCAGAAGGTGTGAACTGCTTTTACGAGTTCACTGATAATACCGCAGGTGATGGAAAGCAGAGACACAAAGACAGAGACCCTCACAACAGGTAAGCCACCATGTGTTTTATAAACATGCACAAATCGTAAAAACAAACTGCATGACAATAACATGCACTTTACTGAGTCAAATTTACTATAAAATATTTGAATCTACTAATTTCCTTTGTCTGTTTGGCATCTCTGCACAAGAATCACGGATATGGCTAACAATTGCTTCTGTGGCTGTCGTTGCCAAAAGGAGGTATCTTCAACCTTCTTTTTCACTGCTTCTCAACCGCTTCCAAGGCCTGTAATTTTTCCATACACAGGGCACACACCACAAGAACAATCCACCTCCAGTTGTCGTCACAGGAAAACGGGAGAATGCATCTTAAGTTACTTTACTTGCATGGATTAAAATGTAAAACATGTACTTTGTGATTTTGTACCCTCATGACAACTCCCTGTTGGAACCAATAGTATTCTCCTGAACCTAACCGGTCTTGAAGCTGTAGAATGATTTAGACAGTAGCATTTCTGAAAGGTTTGCTGGACTTCCCGTTCTCCTTTTACACCAAGAATCAGATTGATTAAGAAGGAAATAACCGCCCTGCATTACCCTAATTACTTCCGTTTATGTAGTAACTTCTGAAAAGCAAATGAAAGTGTGTGTAAATGAAGCAACTGTAAATACCATTCATTAGGATCTTATTTTCCCTGGAGTCTTGTGAAGTGCAGTTTTTAAAGACATGCTCTGTCTGTGGAGTAGTATTAAGATTACAAGCACATTTTACATTCATGAGGCTGAAAGGCAAAAAAAAAAAAAAAAAAGGAAATGATCCGGCATTCCTTCGGCTTCTGTTAGCTATGTGACTAATTTCAATTAATATGCTTATCATACTGAACAGTTCGTGTTTTAGTTCTAAAACATGTGTTGTTGTCGTCATATCCTTCCTTTCTTGTATTATGTGATAACGTAACAATAATTTCTGTTCCTTTCCACTACTACCTGTTTTAAAATCAGGAAGCAGTAAGTGTTCAAATCACTACATATTGAGAAGAATGTCTATCTGTGGACTAGATTTTAAACACTGTCACCATGTAATTTTGGGCTGTGATAGTTAGATCTTAAGAGGAGCACAATGTGTACACATACTCCCTTTGCCCAGTTCTCATTCCCTTTCTGACTGGGAAAAAAAAAACCCTTTTTGCCATCAAGTCACTGCTTACTTAAGGTGACTCCTTATGGTTTTCAAAGCGAGATATTCAGAGGTGGTTTGCCGTCACGTTTCTCTGCATAGTGAGCCTTGTATTCCATGATGGTGGTTCTCTAAATTAGTTCGATGGACGTACAAGCTCCTTACTACTGTCCTCCAGTTCCCTAAACTGTTCAGCAGGCAAGGCTTCCAGTAGTGATTTTTTCTCTGACTCTTATGCCAAGGTGAAACAATTGTCAAATCTAGTGATATGCTCAGCTTGGTAAAAATGCAATAGTGGGAATGAAGGAAGATTTGTGATGTCCTGCTCCATTTTTGTGCTCTGTAGGCGCCAGAGAGTCCAAATGTGGTGTAGTGGTTAAGAGTGGTGGTTTGGAGCGGTGGACTCTGACCTGGAGAACTGGGTTTGATTCCTACACATGAGCAGTGGACACTAATCTGGTGAACCGGGTTGGTTTCCCCACTCCTACACATGAAGCCAGCTGGGTGACCTTGTGCTAGTCACACTCTCAGCCCCACTTACCTTACAGGGTGTCTGTTGTGGGGAGGGGAAGGTAATTGTAAGCCGGTTTGATTCTCCCTTAAGTAGTAGAGAAAGTCGGCATATACAAACCAACCTCTTCTTCTCCTTCAAATGAGTGGGCCAACTCCTGCTGTCTCTTGATACTTTAAACAAGCACTTGTTGGTGGCTGACGGTTGTAACACATCCATAATTTTCTTTATTTACCTCTTTGACGACAAAACTACATTTAGAAGCAGCAGCAACCGAAGTGGTTATCATCACTATTCCAGATGAATCCAAAGACTGTGGCTGGGAGAGACTGTAGTTTAGTGGCAGAGTCACTGCTTTGCGTACAGAAGGTCCCATGTTCAATCCTAGGTATCTTCAGTTAAAAGAATCAACTAGCAGGTGATGTGAAAGGACTCTTCCTGAGATCCTGAAGAGCTGCTGCCAGTTAGAGCAGACAATGCTGACCTTGATAGACCACTGATCTGATTCAGTATAAGGCAGCTCTATGTGTGTTCACGTGACCGTGTCCCTTTGCACGCATGCAGTGGGGAAAAGCGAAAAGGTGCTTGTGAAAAGAAGTTCTCTTTCAGCCACATTTAGGCCAAATTCATAAACTTATTTGTAAAATCCAGGATGTTTTAAAAGGAGTTCAGGGTTGCGTTTTGGTGCGGATGCTGTCCGAATAAAACCCTTGAGAAAAATCTCATTGTGCATTATTGTATCTCTGGCAGTGCTGTCTTAAACAGAGTTTACACTCTTCTAAGTTCATTGCCCTGACCCAGAGGGCCCAGGCTAGCCTGACCTCCTCAGATCTCTGAAACTAAGCAGGGTCCACCTGGATGGGAGACCACCATGGAAGTCCAGGGTTGCTGCACAGAGGCAGACAATGGCAATACACCACAGAGCCAGACAATGGCAAACCACCTGTGCTCGTCTCTTGCCTTGAAAGCCCTGCAGGGTCACGATAAGTCAGCTGTGACTTGTCGGCATTTTACACTCACAAATCCATTGAAGTCAGTGGTCTTAGATGGGTGTAACTCTGTGTAGGTCTGCACTCTGAAACACAGTCTTGGAGGTTAAAAATAAGTCTAGATTAATATTACTGTTCTACATCTCGGAACGTAGTCCAGTAAAAATCCCCTGTTGCTACCCATCTTTAGTGCTTCTCTGAAGAATTTGGTCCATTTGGTCCCACCTGTGGTTTGGTGCTTTCCCTGTTCTGGCTATACCAGAATGAAATTACTTTACTGCAATTACAAGTTATCTCTGCGGTGGGAAGTGCGTGACTCATTATTTCACAAACGGCAGGAAGCCACGGGTTTTATGTTTCCCACTTCATCAAAATTATTTTGCTGCATCTTAAATAAAAAAAGATTAATATAATCCTCTTCGTTAGAGTAGCTTTTTTGATTGTACTGGATAGAGATAGGGACTGTGCTTCAGGGAGGCCAGATTGATAGAGTACAAAAGCAGGATATGGTTCTTCATCCCCCAGTGGCAGCTGTGGTGAATCTGTCTCCACAGGTTGTACTGCAGCAAATGAAGAGTCAAAATATCTCGGTGTTCAGCAGAAACAAAGAGCCTGAGAGAAGAACTAATTTGCAAACATTTTCTTCCACTGCAGGACGTTTGCAATAGACATCCATGCTGTGGTTGTCCCCCACACCCCATCACCGTCAGAATGCTTATCTTTTCCTCAGATATACTGAAGACCAGAATCGCCAACATCTATGGCTTTTCATGGAAACATTAGGAAGTAAGAAAAGCACTGCGTGGAGAGCCAGCGTGGTGTAGTGGTTAAGAGCAGTGGTTTGGAGTGGTGGAGTCTGATCTGGAGAACTGGGTTTGATCCCCACTCCTCCACATGAGCAGCGGAGGCCAACTGGATTTGTTTCCCTCTCCTACACGTGAAGCCAGCTGGGTGACCTTGGGCTAGTCACACTCTCTCAGCCCCACCTACCTTACAGGGTGTCTGTTGTGGGGAGGGGAAGGGAAAGTGATTGTAAGCTGGTGTGATTCTGCCTTAAGTGGTAGAGAAAGTCAGCATATAAAAACCAACCCTTCTTCTTCATCTTGCCCAGCATCCTGTTTCAACACAGCAGCCAGCCAGTTGCCGTGGAGGACCAACAAACAACATTGCAGCCAAGGCCTCCCCCGATGGTGCATCCTGGCACTAGTTTGCAGAGGTTAACTGCCTATGTATATGGAGGTTCCCCTGAGTCACCCTGACTAGTAGCCATTGATGGTCTTCTCCCACATGAATCTGTCTAATCCTCTTTTAAAGCCAAAGCATCTATGAGAAATGTGTGGCCTTAGCTGTAGAGGAGAAGGCTGAGAGGGGATATAATAACCATCTTCAAGTACTTGAAGGGCTGTCATATAGAGGACGGTGCTGAGTTGTTTTCTGTTGCCCCAGAAGGTCAGACCAGAACCAATAGGTTGAAATTAAATCAAAAGAGCTTCCTTCTCGACATTAGGAAGAATTTTCTAACCATTAGAGCGGTTCCTCAGTGGAACAGGCTTCCTCGGGAGGTGGTAAACACTCCTTCTCTGGAGGTTTTTAAGACTAGGTTGGATAGCCATCTGTCAGCAATGCTGATTCTATAACCTTAAGCAGATGATGAGAAGGAGGGCATCTTGGCCATCTTCTGGACATGGAGTGGAGGTCACTGGGGGTTTGGGGGGGGAGATAGTTGTAGATTTCCTGCATTGTGCAGGGGGTTGGACTAGATGACCCTGGTGGTCTTTTCCAACTCTATGATTCTATGTAGGTTGATTTCTGGAAAGGGTGTTATTTAGATGCTTCATGTTGTTTCTTCCCACTGTTTTGGCTTTTTATTTGTTTGTTTTATTTTGTTCCTAAGCTACACATAGGAAGCTGCAGAGAGGTTTTGTGAGGGCCTTTCTAGATTATATAATATTGAGAAGAATATAGTGTAATTGGGGGGCTCATTGGTTACCAGGTTCTTGTCTCTCTGTTGCATAAACGTCCCATCGCACAACTGTGTAAATTGAATTTCTGGGAAATGTGACTCTTGCTCCTGCAAGTGGCATCATCAGTATGTCTAACACTCAACAGGGCCCCATGTGGATACTTAAATCTAGATGTTGGATTGATGGATAGGCAAGACAGATCTTTCTACAAATCTGAGAAAAGCCCCAGGTTTGCAGAAAAATTTGGAGGATTATCTGCCCCACAAGTAATACAAGCATCACCTGTAGCTTTAAAAAAAAATGCTCTCAGTGGCCATTGCTAGACAACCACACAGTGTTGCCAGCCTTCCAACATTGGTTTCTTTTAATAAAAGGCAGAGGGGCAGGGCCTTTTCCAGGGCTGTTTTGGTGCTAGATGGAGGACTTACTGTGGTTAAGCATGATTTGCCCAGGCCCATCTGCTTGTCCCAACTACAGTCCCAACAGCAGCTACCCCATGAAAGTCAGCGTGGTGTAGTGGTTAGAGTTTCAGACTAGTATCTGGGAGACCCAGGTTCAAATCCCCACTCTGCCATGGAAGCTCACTTGAGCCAGCTACACATTCTCAGCCTAACCTACCTCACGCAGTTGTCAGGGTAAAATGGAAGGGAGGAGAACCCTGTAAGCAGCTTGGAGTTCCCATTGTGGATAAAGACAGTATGTGTATAGCTGAAAAGGGGAGCAGATAAAAAGGTTGGATGGTGGATCAGTGGGAAAGAGAAAAGGAAGCCTGGAAAGGTAAGGATATGGGGGTTGCCAGGAGGAGGATAAGTAGAAATTGTATGGTGGTGGGGGGATACAGGGAAAAGTGAGGTGCCCTCCACAAGTCCTTGCAGGTTCTCCACTTGTCCTCTCTAGTTCTCAGTGCTGTATAGATTGTTCCTGTACAGCGGTCACAAACCAGTGCCTGTAATATTATTAATGCCTTACCACTCCTCCCTCCCTCCCACTAAATCCAGCACCATCTTTAAGTACTTTTACACCCTTCTGAGTCCACTGAAGTCAGTTGGCAATTTTTTTAAAAATTGTAAAAACGTTTTCACCTTCTTGAGCTATGTCCCAATAAATCCCACAAGTATGGTGAATGCCAGCTCTGCAAGACTGCCTACCTATTTTCTACTTGGGGTGTTGGGGGTGGGGGTGTTGGTTCTTTCCTTTGTCTTGTGAACAATACTGGAGTACATTTTCTTGTTATTTCTCACAAGCACAACATTCCAAATGGTTTTGGCAGCCATTCTCTCTGTGGCAGGGCCTACCACCCCTTCATTGAATAGGGAGAGGAAATTTCACTGCAGGATTGGGGCTGGATCCGAATACTACCTCTCATTTGATGTTTAGAAGGCAGGATTGTCAAGATGGTTAAGATCTGGTCCATATCATAAATGCAGCCAACTCTGTCTGCCGTATTGGGACTTCTACCTGGCAGACTTTCATTCTTATCCTGCGCTTTAGGTGGCGCTTAGCCAGTTACTTACTTTCAGCCTCATTCCTTGAAGTTGTGGGAATAAAAATTGACTTGGCTTGCAGGATTGTCATAAGGATGAATGAAATGAGGATTGTAAAGAACCTGGCACAATACATGTGCTATGTAAAGAAGAAGCAACCACTTAATCTCAATTATGCATGCACAAGGAAGTGATTTAACAGTTTATTGCCTTTCTCTGAAGAGCATCCAGTTGGGCCCAGTTCTTGTGTTATGTATCCTACGCATATCTCATTTGAACAAGTGTATTTCTGAGAACTAGTATTTGCCACTTCAGACAGAGCTTTCGAAGCAGAATTTAGGGTGGGGTATAGTCAACATTTTGCCACTTCTCCATTCCTGCTGGTGACTCTTGATTTGCCCCTCATATCATTTCAGAGGGGCCGTGGCTCAGTGATAGAGCATCTGCTTGGCATGCAGAAGGTCCCAGGTTCAATCCCCGGCATCTCCAGTTAAGAGACTAGGCATGTAGGTGATGTGAAAGACCTCTGCCTGAGACCCTGGAGAGCTGCTGCCAGTCTGAGCAGACAATACTGACTTTGATGGACCAAGGGTCTGATTCAGGATAAGGCAGCTTCATGTGTTCAAGGTCCCCTGTCCTCCAAGAATAGCATTTGAGGGAGATCAGTGAGCTGCAGCAGGAGAGGAGAAACAGGAAAGTTCTGTTCAGTTGATGGGTGTGCCGTCTCCTAGCAGAAAACTTAGTCTGGATCGCCCCCTGTATCTGTTGAGCTACGGGAAGACTATGGGAACAGTAGGCACTATTTCAGACCTTGAAAAGGAATCGGAAGGGAAACAAGATCACCTGGTCCTGCTGCATCGTGGGTCCTCACAATTTTTTAAAATGCCTAAATTCTTCTCTAAAATGGCGTTGGCAGCCACAGGTTGGACCTGTAGCTACCGTGACATCTAGTTTGGCCCTGTGACTTTGTCAGTTGCCCAACTAAGGTTTCATTCTTGTTAGTCAACAAATGAAATGCTCTACCAAGGTCTGTGGCTCTGTTGGAATTAGTGAGGGTTAGTGCAAGCTCTGTATAATTAAAAGCAAATTATGTCAAAGCAGTTTTTGCAAATGAAAATAGGAACATAGAAGTTAATGTTGTCAAGATCTGGTTTATCTTAAATATCAGAGCTGTAAATGATGCCCCACAGTGTAACCATAACTCAGTTGCTATGAATGACATACAGTATGAACAAACTGAACATCTGCCAGTTGCCCTGAATCCACATGCTTCTTGCATTGACTCACATTTAACCCGGTATAGGTTATTAACCCCACATGTACATTCCCATGAATGTTGTAACCACAAAGGATTACACCAAGGGAGCTGGCTCCCCTGCTACCTATGAGAATGAATGTGAAAAGGCTCATAGAATGAAATGAATAAAGAATGGATCAGAGTTCCATGCAGGAGGGACCTGAAGCATTGAACAGTTTGTCTAAAACTAGTCCCATTTCTTTAAGTCTTTTGAATACATTAGGCAAAACTTCACATTCATATTCGAAAGATCCTGCGTTCAAGCCTAAGATCATTTATTTATTTATTTAGCATGCTTATTCTCAGCTTCTCCAGGAAAAAAAATTCCTGAGGCAAGGGCTTCCGTTCCCCTGCCTTCTTGGCTGTGGTGCTATTATGGAGTCCCATAGCCTGCATCCATCCTCCTGATGCTGAATCTTTTAAGTGTTTAGATTGATGTTTGCGACTAGTTTGTATTAGGGATGTGCACCAGTTTTTTCTCTGGTATTTTTTGGGTTCAGGTTTAATAGACATGGACATTTTCAAAAAATAAGCCGAATACTTACTTCAGCTTTCCCCAAAGAATCAAAAGTTTTCAGGTTAATAAACCCAAACTTGGAAAATATGGGGCACAGAACTGAAGGCTGGGCTCAGAGTGAGCCCAGCCCTCAGTTCAGCATGTGTCTCTCCCCCCACCCGCCGAACTCCACATGGAGTTTGGCTGGGGTGGGGAAGAACTGAAGGCTGTGTTGGCTCCCGGGCAAGTGGTGACGGTAAACTGAAGGTTGTGCTCACTCCGAGCACAGCCTTCAGTTTAGCATCGCTGCAGGTCCCTAAGTCCAGGACTTCGGAACCTGCAGCAACACCAGCCAGCAACAGGTAAGTGATGGAAGGAGGGGGATTAAAAATGGCAGTGGGGCCAAAGCGGCCCGGAATAATGCTAAATTATTATTCAGGGATCTTCTTTTCAGCTCCCTTTAATTGCCACCGTTTGTACAACCCCCCCCCTCCCCCAATACCAAAAAGGTGTTTTTCGGGGGGTTTTCAGTTCGGCATATTGATATGCACACCCCTAGTTTGTATGCAGTTTTTGCTACTCTGTATATTTTCCATTTTCAGTACTGTGAATGTGTTAGAGCTGCTGGTTTTAAAATACTGTTTGATCAAGATATTTCTCCTTCCTGCTTTTATTGTGTCTTCTTTTAAAAAAAGTATTATGTACTTACGTATGTATGTGCTTTCAGGTAGTATCCCAGCAAGGGCCTTTCAGGCCAAGTGAGAAGCAGAAGTGGTTTGCCATGGTCTTCCTCTGTAGAGTCTTCCTTGGTGGTCTCCCATCCAAGTACTGACCCTGCTTAGCTTCCAAGATCTGACAAGATCAGACTAATACCATGCCATAAAACTTTCAACAAAAAAATATATGCTCTTCATGTTATAAAGAAGAAGAGATTTACTCTGTTACTAGTGCTAATTCCATACACCGTACAATTTCTTAGCATTGTGACTCCAACATCGTAATATCCTTCTTTTTGGGAGCTGTGAGTCACATTAGGGCATGAAAGTCCTTCACTTTTTCAGTAAATCTTCCTTGTGAGGGATGTTTTGCTTCCATACTTTAGCATGTAATAATCTAGCTACAGACACTGCATGCAGTATAGTCATGCTATGGTTTGCAGGGATAGATGCTACATAAGTAAATTAATTCTGGAGTACATTCCACATTGTAATTAATGCCTTGTGATATCAGTGTACCAGCCATTATCCAGAACCCTTTTGATACACTTCCACCCCATATATACAGAGCTTATTGGAGGTTCATCACAAAACCAACAATGAGTATTAGTTCCTTTATATATTCTGGCAAGTCTAGCTGGTGCGAGATGCCAGTCATATAACATCTTAAGGGTCTTCTCCCATATATTAAGGCTGAATATATAGGACAAACCTGTAGACCTTAAGACAGACTAAAGTCTTTAATTAACTTGCCTTTTTTCATAGCTCTTAGATGCTTTGTTTTCTTTAGGACAGTGGTCGGCAAACCGCGGCTCGCGAGCCGCATGTGGCTCTTCGGCCCCTTGCGTGCGGTTCTGCCCCTAAGCGCCATACCTGCTGCTTCATCTCCCCCAGGGCCTGGGCGGCCACGTTTCCTGACGGCGCTTCTCCCTGGGCTGGGGCTGGGGAGCGGGTCCGCCTGCAGGAAAGGCTGGGGATCGAAGGCTGCACGTAGGCCCGAGCCAGGGGATGGGGGGGCTGGGTGACACGCACCCCAGCAGGAGGTGGCCCGCCCCGGTGTGCATGGAGAGGCACCTCGCCGGCCCTGCAGCCCCACCGAGCAGGAGGCGGCAGCGGCCGGGAAGGCCAGGCAAGGGCGGCCTCTTCCCCTGGCGGCAGCTGCGGCTGCAGCACTCTCCTGCGGCCCGGAGCAGTTGCCCTGTGGGGAGGAGAGGCGCCGTCTGCAGCCGGCCTGCCCGCCACGAGGCAGAGGAGGGCGGCTGGCCGGCTGGACCCCGTCCCCAGGGCAGCCCTAGACCCCCCCCCCGGCAGAGAGGAGGAGGAGGAGGCAGCACATTGCGGAGGCGCATCAGCGCGAACTGCGCAGAGGGTCCCCAGGTGGCCGGCCGGCCCAGGGAAGGCCCCCCCGTGACCCCCGGACGATGCACGGAGGAGGAGGAGAAGGGGCACGGCGTAGGCGGCGGGTGGTTGCGCAGGGCCGGCGCGGCACCTCCTGATCCCCTCCACGCAGCCGGTGTTATTTATGTTGATGGGACTTAATAAAAGCGATCTGACGTCTCTATAAATAACTGCAGGGTGGGGAAAATGATGGGGAAAGCAAGCTGATTTCCTGTCCCCTCTTCTCCCTTTATTTGTTTAGGTGGCTCTCAAAAGAAATCTCAATCGTTGTACTGTTGATATTTGGCTCTGTTGACTAATGAGTTTGCCGACCACTGCTTTAGGACATTTTGAAGATTTTGGAGTTTTTTGCTGTTTGTTATAATAATTTTAAAAACATTATTTATTCATTTACTGTAAGTTCTGGTTTTGTTGTTAGCAACCTTGAGAACCTTTTGGGGAGAGAACTGGGATATAAATGCTTAAATACATGATACCGTAGCCATGTGCTACTAGTAGGCTGGGGCAGGGGGTGGCAGGATTACCCAAACTGCTGTGTAAGCTATGTCACTGCATTGTGGGACACTCTTGGATTCTCCCAAAACTCTGTGTTGTCATAGAATTTTGTGGAAATCCTAGAGCATCGCAGTGTACTGTGATGTTGTTTCAGCACTGCCCCCATTTCCCCCCAACCACCCTGTTGAGCGGTGATGGGCGATCGAGGAGAGGGCTTGCAACCTGGCCACCATAGCTATAAGCAAGGCAAAAATACATCTGGGTTCCACTGGGCAACCTGACCTTCTGTACATACATATGTAAATGTGAATCTTTGTGTGAAGATATCCTTGCCCACTAACCCAAATAAAGGGACTGCAAATAGATAAACTGTGTGGGAGGGGAAACCCATTCCTTACCCCACATAAAGACTGATGTTTAAACATTTTGCTCCCTGATCTCCAGGACACACCCCTTTTTAAAAGGGGGTGAGTTTTGAGAGGGTGAACAGAACCTTTCCCATTTTGTGTGGTAAGCCACTGCACATGGTCATCGCTTCATGTCCACTAGCATTAAAAGCCTCATTTGAAGCATCCAATAATCTTACTAATACAGTTTATCCACCCTTTTCTTAAAACCCTTTAAATTATTCAGCCTTACAGTTTGAAGGCCATCCCTGGCGTAGCAAGTTATTAACAATGTTAGAGTCCGAGCAAGGATGAGCTATAATGGGAAGGCTGTTTTCAGTGGCATCCCTACGGCAACAGTATTGTACGCGCTGGCCCTTAAGCCCAGGCCTCCTTGGTTGAGATCTAACAGTACCATCCACTGGCTCTCTGTGTACTTAATTGGTGTGTGCAAAGATCAACACAAATTAATGTGATATACACACTGAGAAAAAGGTCCAGGATTTCACACACACCGCCATGCAGCCCCTTTTGGCTTCCCATAGAATATGCCTTTGTGAGTCATAATTTGCATTCTCCCTTGAGGTCGGGGGCGGGGGGGTTGGTAGTGTAAGTGAAATTTATGCTAGAAAAACAGAGCTGGCAGAAAATCTTAGCCACATTATAGCCAGTGGTGAAACTGATGATGTGCATTTTTTTAAAAAAAATCCATTATATTTAATGCAAACCTAGTGCAAACAGAACGAGAGTACCTTGGAACTGGTTTGTGGCACTTGCATGAATGTCTGTTGCTATGGCTCCTCATGTCTTCTTGTTTGACTCGACAGGCTTCAATGGCTGAGAACAGTATACCTCTGTACACTACTGCTTCCATGGGAAACCCCACTCTGGGCAGTTTAGCCAGTGCTATGAAGGAAGAGCTTAATGGTGCAATGGAGCATGCGAACAGTAATGGGAGTGACAGCAGTCCCGGACGTTCTCCTATGCAAGCAATGTAAGTAGAGAGGAACGTTGCGGCTTGTTTAATTTTGCTGATCTGTCTCCCCTCACCCCACCTGCAAAAGTTTAATGTCAAGTCCCAGCTCTGAGCAGTCATTCTGTAGCTCTGCATTTCAGAAATGTTTCTGTCAATTAGCAGTAGAGGAGCCCTTTACTGGCTTTCACATTTCAAAAAGAAACCAATGAACAACCGTCAGTTCAATCTGCTTGACCTGTGTGTGTGTGTTAAGTGCCAGCAAGCTGCTTCCAACTCATGGCGACCCTATGAATCAATGTCCTCAAAAACGTCCTATCATTAACAGCCTTGCTCAGGTCTTCCAAACTGAGGACTTCCTTTATAGAGTCAATCCAACTCACATTGGGTCTTCTTCTTTTCCTGCTGCCTTCAGCTTTTCCTACCATGATTGTCTCTTCCAGTGACTCTTGTCTTCTTGACCTATACAGCTAGCTATAAAATTGCCAACTTGCTTACCGTTTAAATCCAAGACCACAGCACCACACAAATGGTAATAAGCAAATACATCTCTTTGTCAAAGGCAATATTTGAATTTTTGTGTTTTTAAAAAATGTTACTGTATAAAACAAAATCATCACAAACGTCGAAAGATCTGTCAGGGGCTATTGGCCATGTCGGCTAAAATGCAGCCTGTTCCTTCCAAGGCAGCCTAGCCTCCCTTTGAGCTGGGATCCAACCACACACAGGATGGCCCTCAAAATATTGTGTTGTGCTTCTGGAAGGGTATGATTGGCCATTGTTGGAAACTGAATGCCGAGCTAGATGGACTTAGGATAAGAACACAATACTCGTTTTTGTGGCAGTAGCAAGAGTGGCTAGACTCTAGGGTAATATGGGTTAGATTCAAGTAGTTTTTCAGCTGATGAAAAAGGAATGGTGGGGGGGGGTTCCCCTTTGACCACCAAAAATGCTATTCTGGGGGTCACAGGACTTCTGTGGACAAAATTCATATGGGATAAGGGTTGTGGTAAAGAGGAAAATCAAGCATGATTGAATGAAAAACCTGGTTGGATCCAACCCATGATTTAGTTAGGCATCTTCAAGTTTAGACACACGTTTCCAAACGGTGCCCAACCGTGTGGTCTATATAGTTTTGTTTTTACAAGAATGCTGACGTTTACATGATCCACAATTCTGCGCTGGTTATCTCCTTCCACGTTTTCAGTGGAAACTTTCAGATGGATGGAGTAAGTATCATCCCGTATGTGGCACAAGGAAAGTGTGGTGATTCCAGCCATTCATTGTAATGCCTGAGGTCCAGAAATTACATACTGGTTAGCTGCCATTTCAAAGAAAAGAAGGGGCTGACCCAGTTTTATTCAGAATCCTTTTCTACATTTTGAGAGGTACTATGAATGACTGAGACAAGCTGAATCTTAAAGCGTGACCATGAAATTATTGGTCCTGTTGCCAAAAGATCACATAGCCAATTAATAAACTGGTTGAAAGAATTAATTTGTAGTCCTTCTACTTCAAAGCGGTATGAATAAGGCATTGACAAAAGTAGGTCTAAATCAAAAGGTAGGAAAACATTAACCTAATGCCACCCTAATAATTAGTTGTGACGGTAATTAGCATTTAATTCTTTAAAAAAATGTTTCCCACCTGCATAATATGTTGAGCAGGCAGTAGAGGAGAAAGGAAATCTAAGGCTCTTAAAACTTTGATATTTCAGCATTTTAAATCAGTGCACATTGTGCTTTGAAAAAAAACTTTAAAGATGGCAATATTCATTTTTAATTAATAATTAATTTGAACATTGTCTTTTGCCATTTACTTCAAAACATTTGAATGTGTTTAGCTTTTACGGGGATTGTTTGTGCAGCATTAATTAGCATTCCCAAAGCAGGACGACATGACATACCTCTAGCGCGGTTTCAGTAGATTCCACTTCAGGCAATTTTTAGTCACAAATACGTTTGCTCCTTCCATTACAATGTTAAAGATTTGGTAGTTTCTTACATTGCAGAAGTTGGTGGGATGTGAAATGTTTTAGGTGGAAGGCATCTAGTTTTCCGTATTTAAATAATGCACATAGGGAATTCTTGAAGCTGACTTCTTAAAGATTATCTGAAGAATTATTGAAAAGGAAGAAATCAAGTCTCTGCAAGCCCACACCCAGAGCTTGTATAGTGAGTACTGGTATGTGTGGGAGGAGGTAGGGCTGCCAGATCCTCATTATACTAAACCCTCTTTGGGCAGGGCATGGTTATGTCATGGGTGGGGCCTGGTCATGTCATGTTGAATAGATATATTAATAGTAATACTTCCATACCCCACTATGCCATGTGGTGTATGTTCGTAATACATGTAGCTTTGAAGGGATCGGCTACATAGCAGCCTAAAAATATAAAAGTAACATGGCCATTAGTGATGTGCTACATGTAAAATCCAGTTGGTTTTTTTAATGCCAATTACCTTCTCCCTTCTCCAATTTACATATGCAACCCCACAAGTAGCCATACATTGAAGTATTACATTGTAGATACATGGATTCTTCTATCGGCTGTCTAGGGAAAAGTGATTTGTTTATGATCATACTACGAGCCCTTTGTTGATTTAATTAGTGGATCTACATCCTTCTCTCCAGAGATGTTTACTATGGGATAGTATTCAAAATTGTGTTGGGAGAGCGTGAGCTGAGTGGATAGGGAGATAGCAAGCAGCTGGTCTGGAGAATTAAGAGACTGAAACAATAAAAATTAACATTAAGCATACAGTAATAATATACAGGAAAAGAGGCAGACCCAATGCAGCAGGAAAAGAGGAAGACCCAACAAGAGATGGATTGACTCAATAAAGGAAGCCACAGCCTTCAATTTGCAAGATCTGAGCAAGGCTGTCAAAGATAGGACATTTTGGAGGACTTTCATTCATAGGTCGCCATGAGTCGGAAGCAACTTGACGGCACTTAACACTCACAATAATATACAGCACTAGAATGTCCATATTAAGAGCCAAATAACGCAAGCGCACACACACACAAACTGTGTAAATATTCCAGTCAAGAAAGAAGATGAGAGGCCAATGAAGGGAAGTGTAAAAGAGAAGGTAGAGCTGGTCATAACTACTCTAGGCAAGGGTCCCAATGTCCAAGTAGAAAATAATCCCAAAAGATAGTTCTAGCAGAGATGCGATCCGTGTAATGCCATGGTGGATGGAAATTTAAGCTGCTGCCCAATTCTGGCTCCAATTATAGGGCCAGAGACTTGAAATAAAAACAGCCTTGAGAATTGAGGGCAGGTCATGGTGAGCTAACAAGCATACCCCTGGATTGGCAAAAGTAAGAAGGAAGCAGTTCTGGAAATCTTTCCAAATAAACAAAGGGAGTCCTCTGGTCAAGAGGAAAGTGTTTTCGAGGGTGTCCTGTTTCCGTTATTGAACAACTGTTTTGGCAGTCAAGTAAAATAGTTCTAATTTCATTACTGGTCCAGTTTGACCTGTTTATGGGGAAACTTTATTCTTTCTAAGGTCCAAATACTAGGAAGACCATATCTTGTGCACTAAATTTACTCTGGCTAATTACTGATTAGTCCCAATCAACATTTGATAACCAGGTAAAGGACCTTTCTTTCTGGAGCTTGTTGCTGTCTTCTATGAGTGTGGGAAAATTAAAGTGTGGTCCGACTGCTTTTGGCCATTCGGAAAGTTAATATCCAACTTTAACTCTGTTTGGGCCCTTATGACTAAGCTGTTCCCATGTCCTTGAGATGAAGGACAAGACCCCCCACAAGTCAAGAAAATGGAGGCTTAATGGCAACAGTAGGCATTTCCATTAAACCAGTGTTTTCAGTATCCACTGGAAAATACACAGTTGGGAATTCTGTTCAGTTACAGAGCTTATAATGTTAGCTAGATAAAAATTATATGCCAGCATTCAATGCAAACTATTGGATACCATGTGTGTGTGTGTGTAAAGTTCCGTCAAGTCGCAGCCGACTTATGGCGACCCCTTTTGGGGTTTTCATGGCAAGAGACTAACAGAGGTGGTTTGCCAGTGCCCTCCTCTGCACAGCAACTCTGGTATTCCTTGGTGGTCTCCCACTGATGAGATCAGGCTAGCCTGGGCCATCCATAGTAGGTAGTTCTTGTCTGTGCAGTCAGATTTCCATTTAGCACTTTTTTTTTATAGGGATATTTTTCTTTTCCTTTGCAAAATGTGCTTCCCAGCCATAAAGTAAATTGTTTTTAATGGTGCTGGTATATTGGAATAGATCAAGCCTTAAACTTTTATCACAAATATGTTAACATGACAACTTAGCAAGTATAACACTCCAGTAGAAATCTTACTGCCATTCGTTCATTGCATTTTATGACGTATTGAAATGCCTCTGCTTCCCTCTCTCCCCCACCAGCCTTTTGAGGCATTAGAAACTAGTTGCATAATTACAGCTGGAGGACATAAGGCTTTCATTCGGGCATGCTTCAGAGTTAGCCACCGAGCAAACGGTTGGGTTTTTTGTGAGCCACAGTTGCTTTAAACAAGTTAGCTTTATTAAACGCTTCTCTCTTCCTGGAGTGGAGAAAAGATTTAGTCAGAAGTGAAAAGAAGGAACCTGCAGTCAGTGAAGCTATTTATAGTTAGCCCTTTTCAGAAGCAAACGTCATTCTAGCTAAAGGGGATGGTGGGAAATTCTGAGACCAAGCAAGGAAAAGGAAAGCATTTTCGACTTCTAGTGCCAGCCTTTGGTGATTACTTTGTGTTTTGCTTTGTTTTTCATTTCCAGCTCTTAAGTTGATTTCTTTCCACTGGAATGTAAAGCAGTTTACCCAGTATAAGAGAATCCACCCTCTGAGATTCCTAACAGTGCCATCCTGAGCATAGTTACACCCTTCACTGAAATCAGTGGGCTTAGAAGATGGTATAGCTCTGCTTATGATTGCGCTTGTGTTTGAAAGTACTGTGTAATATGTTTTTCACTGGCCTCATTAATGATCAAATAATACCTAAAGGGGACCATGGTAGTTTGCAGCTTTCATATGTTAGGCAAACTGTGTACCAAAATGTGTACTTAATATAAAACAAAGAGCACTCATGAAACTTCCTTATACTGAATGAGACCATTGGACCACTCATGAAACTTCCTCATACTGAATTAGATCATTGGACCATTTAAGCCAGTATGGTCTGCTCTTGCTGGCATGCTTCACCAGGTTCTTAGGAAGCACACACTTTCCCCAAAGACCGTGTCCAGAGGAGAGCGACCAGAATGGTCAGAGGTCTGGAATCTATGCCCTATGAGGAGAGACTTAAGGAGTTGGGTTTGTTTAGTCTGGAGAAGAGAAGGTTAAGGGGTGACATGATAGCCATGTTTAAATATTTGAAGGGATGCCATGTTAATGAAGGAACTAGCTTGTTCTCAGTTACTTCAGAGACTAGGACACGGAGTAATGGATTTAAACTAAGAGAAAAGCGATTCCACCTAAGTATTAAGAAGAACTTTCTGATGGTGAGGGTGGTTCGATGGTGGAATGCGCTGCCTTGGGGGGGTGGAGTCCCCATCTTTGGAGGTCTTTAAGCAGAGGTTGGATGGCCATCTGTCAGGAGAGCTCTGGTTGTGGGATCCTGCTTGGCAGGGGGTTGGACTGGATGGCCCCTATGGTCTCTTCCAACCTTGTGTGATTTTGTGATTTTGATTTTTTGTGAAAGATGTCAGAAGCTAAACCAGGGCCTGATGCACACAAAGCGTGTAGCTCTATCAGTGTGTCGTGGCCCCTCTCTGTAAAATCTCAATGTATTTAAAACCATACATTGCATCTATATGATAGCATACAGAATTATGGATATTAATAAAGTTTGCTGTGGATGATAATTAAAATAATAGGCGTATAGGGGAAATTCCTACTGTGAACATTTAGTAAAGGTAAAGGTCCCCTGTGCAAGCACAGGGTCATTCTTGACCCATGGGGTGATGTCACATCCCGACATTTTCTAGCAGACTTTGTTTACGGGGTGGTTTGCCAGTGCCTTCCCCAGTCATCTTCCCTTTACCCCCAGCAAGTTGGGTACTCATTTTACCGACCTCGGAAGGATGGAAGGCTGAGTCAACCTTGAGCCGGCTACCTGAAACCAACTTCCGTCAGGATCGAACTCAGGTCGTGAGCAGAGCTTTGGACTGCATTACTGCAGCTTACCACTCTGCGCCATGGGGCTCCTGAACATGTAGTAGCTGCTATTTATTTACAGCGGTGCTTCGGCATCATTCAACCCATGCCAGAATGCAGGCTTTGGAGTAGAAGAAGAAGAGTTGATTTTTATATGTTGACTTTCTCTACCACTTAAGGGAGACTCAAACTGGCTTACAATTACTTCCCTTCCCCTCCCCACAACAGACACTCTGTGAGGTAGGTGGGGCTGAGAGAGCTCTAACAGAGCAGTAACTTGCCCAAGGTCACCCAGCTGGCTTCATGTGTAGAGGTTGCAAAGAGAAAGTGGGGGGATTCCTCTAATGCTATCCCCACATCAAGACCCCATTCAGTCTGGTGTGAGTAGGTATCAGAAACTGAGCATGATGCGTGATTTGAAAGCCTTGGATAGCTGGAGTCTTACCCCATTTTTTTGATGGTTCATCTTCATAAATTCAGTTCCATTTTCTCCACTCAAATGATTTTCTGCAGCAATATACCCTGCCTCTGGCAGAGCTTGCCTGTGTAGCATATTGCCATGTCTTGGCATCTTATACTTTGAAAGCACCCTCACAACAGCTCTTTATCAATGGAGGAGAAGCAGCCTGTGTCTGCATATTCAGATTATTATTTGTAAAGAGTTCTTGAATTTTGTCGAAGGCTTTCACGGTCAGAGTTCATTGGTTCTTGTAGGTTATCCGGGCTGTGTAACCGTGGTTTTAGAATTTTCTTTCCTGACGTTTCGCCAGCAACTGTGGCAGGCATCTTCAGAGTAGTAACACTGAAGGACAGTGTCTCTCAGTGTCAAGGGTGTAGGAAGAGTAATATATAGTCAGAAAGGGGTTGGGTTTGAGCTGAGTATTGTCCTGCAAAAGTATTGTCCTGTAAGTATCAAGATAATGTGCTAATGAGGGTATGGTATGTTAATATGGAACCATTGTATCCTGAAGTGATCTGTTAATGTGTGTAATCCAAAGCTAATCTGTATGGCTATTGTTGAATGTTGTCTTTGTCTGGAGGTTTTTCAGGGCAGGAAGCCAAGCCTTATTCATTCTTAAACTCTCCTCTTTTCTGTAAAAGTTGTGCTGATGTTTATGAATTTCAATGGCTTCTCTGTGCAATCTGACAAAATAGTTGGTAGAATTGTCCAGTCTTTCAGTGTCTTGGAATAAGACCCTGTGTCCTGTTTGTGTCAGTCCATGTTCAGCCACTGCTGATTTCTCAGGTTGGCCAAGTCTGCAGTATCTTTCATGTTCTTTTATCCTTGTTTGTATGCTGCGTTTTGTGGTCCCGATGTAAACTTCTCCACAGCTGCAAGGTATACGATATACTCCTGCAGAGGTGAGGGGGTCTCTTTTGTCTTTTGCTGATCGTAGCATTTGTTGTATTTTCTTGGTGGGTTTAAACACTGTTTGTAGGTTATGTTTTTTCAAAAGTTTCTCCATCCTATCAGTGACTCCTTTAATAAATGGCAAGAATACCTTTCCTATGGGAGACTGTTTTTCTTGAGTTTTCTGATTTTTGTTTGGTTTAATGGCCCTTCTGATTTCATTCTTGGAGTAGCCGTTTGCTAGCAGTGCGTGATTTAGATGATTAGTTTCTTCCTTGAGAAACTGTGGTTCACAGATCCGTCTTGCACGGTCCATTAATGTTTTGATTATTCCTCTTTTCTGTCGAGGGTGGTGGTTGGAGTTTTTGTGTAAGTAGCGATCTGTGTGAGTTGGTTTCCGGTAGACCTTGTGACCTAACTGAAGGTTTGATTTACGGATGACAAGGGTATCAAGAAATGGGAGTTTACCCTCAATTTCCTTTTCCATGGTAAACTGAATGTTTGGATGGATATTATTAAGATGGTTTAGAAAGTCCATTAATTTTTCTTCACCATGGCTCCAAATGGTAAATGTATCATCTACGAACCTGAACCAGACTGTAGGTTTGTAAGGTGCTGATTCTAATGCTGTCTTTTCAAAATATTCCATGTAAAAGTTTGCTATTACTGGACTGAGTGGACTTCCCATAGCTACTCCATCAATCTGTTCATAATATTCTTGATCCCATAGGAAATAACTTGTTGTCAAACAATGGTGAAATAAGGCTGTTATATCTTCTGGAAAAATCTGGTTAATCAATGAGATTGTGTCTTTTACTGGAACCTTGGTAAAGAGGGATACAACATCAAAACTGATTAATATATCCTTTGGATTGAGTCTTAACGGACTGATTTTGTTGATGAAGTGAGTTGAATCTTTGATGTAAGAAGTGGTTTTTCCAATGTGGTCCTGTAGGAGGGTGGTCAAATATTTAGCTAATTCATATGTTCGGGAACCAATGGCACTCACGATGGGTCGGAGTGGAACGGAATCCTTATGAATTTTAGGTAGTCCATATAATCGTGGTGGTTGTGCTTCAGTCTTGCATAGACTCCCCTCACCTCTGCAGGAGTATATCGTATACCTTGCAGCTGTGGAGAAGTTTACATCGGGACCACAAAACGCAGCATACAAACAAGGATAAAAGAACATGAAAGATACTGCAGACTTGGCCAACCTGAGAAATCAGCAGTGGCTGAACATGGACTGACACAAACAGGACACAGGGTCTTATTCCAAGACACTGAAAGACTGGACAATTCTACCAACTATTTTGTCAGATTGCACAGAGAAGCCATTGAAATTCATAAACATCAGCACAACTTTAACAGAAAAGAGGAGAGTTTAAGAATGAATAAGGCTTGGCTTCCTGCCCTGAAAAACCTCCAGACAAAGACAACATTCAACAATAGCCATACAGATTAGCTTTGGATTACACACATTAACAGATCACTTCAGGATACAATGGTTCCATATTAACATACCATACCCTCATTAGCACATTATCTTGATACTTACAGGACAATACTTTTGCAGGACAATACTCAGCTCAAACCCAACCCCTTTCTGACTATATATTACTCTTCCTACACCTTTGACACTGAGAGACACTGTCCTTCAGTGTTACTACTCTGAAGATGCCTGCCACAGTTGCTGGCGAAACGTCAGGAAAGAAAATTCCAAGACCACGGTTACACAGCCCGGATAACCTACAAGAACCAATGAACTCTGACCGTGAAAGCCTTCGACAATATTTTGAACGCCTCTACGGGGAGGAAATATTTCAACAGACCCGGAGATTGGAAACACTTCGGAACAAGAAAGCACATCTACTTTGTTCTTTAACTTTTCTACTGCGATGCAGAGACACTGGAACCATTCCATCTTTTCTCACAAGTAAAAGAATCTTTAAAACTTCACGAGCTAACCGCATTTATGACCATCTAGAACGGGCTCTCTTACGAGAGAGAATTCACACTACCCGCAGGGAACTTGCTGCCACAGACAAGGAGTTGTTTTCCTTACATATCAATACTAGCCACAAAATGAGAAGCCATGATTGGGACAAGATTGATAATCTCACCTACAGAAAAATGGAACAGGGGTTAACCAGCCATACTTCCAGACAGAAGCAAAAGTTTAACAAATTACAGGAAAGAAGACAGAACAGTCCAAAACTTGACAACAAACGGATTATCTTCAATCTGACAGACCGACAACTCTCACCTGAAGAAACTTCCATCTTAGCTAAGGGAGGAAACTTTGCAGTCACTCCCACCCAAATTCCAGTGGAAGACATCATTGCAAATGTAGAATCTGCCATTCGTAATCTACCTGAAGAAGATGCTGAGGAAATAAGAGGAGAGACAGCAAGAATTCTACGAAAAGCAAAGCCCCCTGCTAGCAATATAACACGCAAGGAAAGAAACGCCATCAAGACCCTCAATGCAGATCCAGAAATCATTATTCTACCAGCTGACAAAGGCAATGCCACAGTGATCATGAAAACAGAAGAATACAAAAAGAAGATTGAGGAACTTCTGGACCCTGCCACATACAAAAAACTAAAACGAGATCCAACTTGCCAAATTACCAGGAAAACTAGCATTCTGATCAAGAATTCCACTCTTCATCCCGACACACACAGAAAACTATGCAAGACTGAAGCACAACCACCACGATTATATGGACTACCTAAAATTCATAAGGATTCCGTTCCACTCCGACCCATCGTGAGTGCCATTGGTTCCCGAACATATGAATTAGCTAAATATTTGACCACCCTCCTACAGGACCACATTGGAAAAACCACTTCTTACATCAAAGATTCAACTCACTTCATCAACAAAATCAGTCCGTTAAGACTCAATCCAAAGGATATATTAATCAGTTTTGATGTTGTATCCCTCTTTACCAAGGTTCCAGTAAAAGACACAATCTCATTGATTAACCAGATTTTTCCAGAAGATATAACAGCCTTATTTCACCATTGTTTGACAACAAGTTATTTCCTATGGGATCAAGAATATTATGAACAGATTGATGGAGTAGCTATGGGAAGTCCACTCAGTCCAGTAATAGCAAACTTTTACATGGAATATTTTGAAAAGACAGCATTAGAATCAGCACCTTACAAACCTACAGTCTGGTTCAGGTTCGTAGATGATACATTTACCATTTGGAGCCATGGTGAAGAAAAATTAATGGACTTTCTAAACCATCTTAATAATATCCATCCAAACATTCAGTTTACCATGGAAAAGGAAATTGAGGGTAAACTCCCATTTCTTGATACCCTTGTCATCCGTAAATCAAACCTTCAGTTAGGTCACAAGGTCTACCGGAAACCAACTCACACAGATCGCTACTTACACAAAAACTCCAACCACCACCCTCGACAGAAAAGAGGAATAATCAAAACATTAATGGACCGTGCAAGACGGATCTGTGAACCACAGTTTCTCAAGGAAGAAACTAATCATCTAAATCACGCACTGCTAGCAAACGGCTACTCCAAGAATGAAATCAGAAGGGCCATTAAACCAAACAAAAATCAGAAAACTCAAGAAAAACAGTCTCCCATAGGAAAGGTATTCTTGCCATTTATTAAAGGAGTCACTGATAGGATGGAGAAACTTTTGAAAAAACATAACCTACAAACAGTGTTTAAACCCACCAAGAAAATACAACAAATGCTACGATCAGCAAAAGACAAAAGAGACCCCCTCACCTCTGCAGGAGTATATCGTATACCTTGCAGCTGTGGAGAAGTTTACATCGGGACCACAAAACGCAGCATACAAACAAGGATAAAAGAACATGAAAGATACTGCAGACTTGGCCAACCTGAGAAATCAGCAGTGGCTGAACATGGACTGACACAAACAGGACACAGGGTCTTATTCCAAGACACTGAAAGACTGGACAATTCTACCAACTATTTTGTCAAATTGCACAGAGAAGCCATTGAAATTCATAAACATCAGCACAACTTTAACAGAAAAGAGGAGAATTTAAGAATGAATAAGGCTTGGCTTCCTGCCCTGAAAAACCTCCAGACAAAGACAACATTCAACAATAGCCATACAGATTAGCTTTGGATTACACACATTAACAGATCACTTCAGGATACAATGGTTCCATATTAACATACCATACCCTCATTAGCACATTATCTTGATACTTACAGGACAATACTTTTGCAGGACAATACTCAGCTCAAACCCAACCCCTTTCTGACTATATATTACTCTTCCTACACCCTTGACACTGAGAGACACTGTCCTTCAGTGTTACTACTCTGAAGATGCCTGCCACAGTTGCTGGCGAAACGTCAGGAAAGAAAATTCCAAGACCACGGTTACACAGCCCGGATAACCTACAAGAACCAAAGTTCTTGAATTCTTCCATTTTGCGCAGAAAGGAAATTTCCTCTCTACCTTCATAGTCTTCATAGTAGCTGCTTATTCTGAATTAAAGTGAAACAGATCAGATGTGTGAAGACCCTTTATGTTAGGGAAAAAATCTATGGTCTCTATAGAAAAAATCTGTGGTCTCTATCTTTGGATTTTACCACATAGCAATCCAGGCAACTTAATGGGTTACCAGGTTACTTCTAGAACCATAACAATCAGATAATCTTCTCCCCTCCAAGCACTAATTGTTAGAGCTGCTTCCATGTTTACATCAAAAGATTGTTCCTCCAATATGCATATGTCAAAAAGTTCAAAGAAAAGCATCGATGTGTGTGAATCAGTACTGCAGGCTGAAACTACCCAGCAGTTGCCAAACCAGTGCCAGATCTTCCACGTTCTTGTGTTTCTTAAAATGCTCCTGTGTTCAGGAACAAAACAGGGAAAGCAATGCTTGGTTGTTTAACCAGTGACGTGACAGTTGTAAGGCTCGTAGCTTGCCCCGTCTGTTTATAGTGAATGAATGAATGAAACCTTTAATGGCATAAGTAATATTACAATTGTTACAGAAAGTACATAAAATATGCAGTCATTAAGATAAAAACATAGGCCAGAAAGTTCCAAAAATAGAAATTACAAACGTTGGGCTTTTTGAACTTTCATCACATCCACTAGAAAGTTGGCAACATCTACAGTAACCTCCGGATTGGAATAATTTAATAAAAATTGACGTTTTGCTTGGGTAGATAGGAGATATTTTGAAAGAAGCCAATTTTTTAACCATTTCCCACGGGGTGTTTCATATAGAGGGCAGACCAACAGAATATGATCAATTGAGTCCAGGGAATGGCTATCACAGGGACAAGTCCTTTCCTGGATTGGTATTTGTTGATACCTTCCATATAACATCCTTGAAGGAAAGGCATTAACCCTAGCGAGAGAGAAGGCTCTGCCAAGGGGTGGGATGTCCAGAGTGTGAAAATAATGGGGAATATTGTTGGTTAAATTCTTGAGACCCAACATTGCAGGGGAACAGACCAAGGGTTGAGTGGGGAGTAACGCCTGACGCTCCATATCCAAGAAACGCTGTTTAACAATTTTAAAAATATGGGCCTCAGTAGTTAAAGCCAGGTCTTCCACAGAGATTCCAGATGATCTTATTTTAGACAGAATTAGACAATCCCAGGAGGTATTATGAAGTTCTTTTAGCAGCAGGGACATCAGAGAACCACGCTCTGTTCTAAAAAACAGTTTAAGCCAATAACGAATGGTTAGCAGCCATGCCTTGGTTTCACACAAGCTTTGACCAAGTTCAGAGGTAATAGCATAATAAGAGACACAGCGAGGGAGATGTTTATAGTGGATTAGACCCAAAGTAAATCTTGCAGGAATAGAAGCCACTTCTGTTCATGCAAGTCATTGCAATTTCCATTGATTTCCCCTTTAAACGGCAGCCTTTTGGGTGGTGCAGAGGACTGCGGTGGGAATGGGAGGGCAGGAAAGACCCTGCCCTGGGAACAAAACGTCAGCAGTAAACCTTTTGCAGGAAGTAATAGGAAGTGGAGGCAAATGCCTTCATACTTAATCAAGTACTGAACCATTTATGAGCCTGTATTTGAGAAAAGACTTGCAGAGGTGTTCTCAGCTTTTGGTAGAAGGTGATGCACTCAGGACACAGGGAGATTTCCATAGCCGTCACGAGTATTAACGTCTGCTAGCTTGTAAATTTGGAACACAGATATTTAGTTGTTGATGCTCTTCTGTGGCTTGCTTGTCTCTGGCCACACATATTAACCTAGTTTTCTCTTGTAGTTCAATTGCTGGTTACTCCACTGCTGGTTGGCTTTGCACTCCAATTAAATTGTGATGCTAATCACTCTAACAGTGGGCAGACATTGATTCTTGGCTTCTTTGTGTGGCTTCCTTGTGGTCCAAATGAGAAGTATCATCCTCTCTAAATTTACCCCTGTTTTAAACCACTCAGGTGAAAGATATGACACTGAACGCTTACATCTTGGGTTTATTTTGTTTTTGTGTGACCCAATGAAAGGGTAAGATTTTGCTCAGTACAGCATCCAGCGATTCAGTCTGTGTACATCCCACTTTGGAGAGAGAGACCTAATCCTTTATTTTAAGTGATTGTATTAAATCTGGATTATTTAGTAACCAAAGAAATTTTCCCAGGTGGGTTGTGTTATTACTGTATCCATGATATTGCCAATAAAATGAAACTTCCTTTCATAAAGTCTGTTAACAAGACACTACTTACTTGCAGCGGCATTTTACATATCAAAAGCTACCAAATAACAACAAAGGAAAGGAAGGGTAATTTGTATTTGTAAAGGGGGTTGTTGTGAATATGATTTACGGACAACATTTTTCAATTGTTATCATGCCCATTTTGTATAATCAACCCTTGTTCCCCCGTGGGTTATTCACGTGCTCTTCTATAATGAGAAATTTGGCAGATCTCATCTCTTTAGAGCATCCTTAGTGCCCACCACGAGCTGAGGATCATGTTCTGCCTTGTTTACAGCTGACAGTGTTATTATTCTCATTAGGACTCTGCTTTCTTATCATATTGTTGTGTTGAGCGAGCCTTTTCCTCTCCGTTTGTGTTTCCTGGCAGGGCTTTTCTTCCCTTATTGACAGTTTGTAAAAATATGCATTAATTTGGAGTTTAAAGCATGTATCATGGTGTCTCTTTGCTGTGTTTGCTTGAAGTTGATTAATGATAGAACCTCACTTGGGGTCGTCCTCTGGAGACTTGCCTCACAGGTTCTGCATGTTAACTAGAGAAGCAGAACACACAGCAACCGATGATTACCCCAGCCTCCAGAAGCGCAGCGGGCTGATAAACCACTGTTTTTGGTTTACAGATGCTTATTTCATTTATTTATCTGAAGATTGTATTAATCAAGCTAATGTGTCACTGGAGAGCATTTTCTCTAAACCCTATGAAAAAACTGTAGAGAAGCAAGGACTTTTTTTTTTCTCCACTGAAGCTCTGTTGTTTCTATTTATGTGGGGTTTTCTTTTTGACTTCTGTAACCAAGCTAAGATCCAATGTGTGGAAAAATACAGGGGGAGGGAAGTTTTCACAAGCCTTGTAATCATCTCTTCTTTTGTTATGATTGATTGTACTGGTGGCCAATATCTTCCTTGTTAGTTGAAGAAATTGTCTTCCTGGATTTTTGTACACCTTGAAAAATTAAACCCCACTTTCTCCAAAAAGATTAGCGGTTTTTATTATCTCAAACTTAGTAGATGCTTTTGTTATGCAAAACTGAACATTTTCTGAGCAGCCAGCCAATGCTTCTTTTTCGTTTTTTTCCACAGGCACCCTGTGCATGTTAAAGAAGAACCATTAGATCCAGATGAAAATGAAGGACCACTATCCTTAGTGACCACAGCTAACCACAGTCCAGAGTTTGATCATGACAGAGATTATGAAGACGAAAATGTAAACGAGGACATAGAATGAGTATGTCTGTGGTCAGGATCCTGTGAATGAAGATTGTGGGGAGGGAGGAAAAAACACATACTTCAAAATTAGCTGTGAAATCTCTCCCCATTATTGTACAGTCTGGAGGATACTCTCGGTCCATTTTGACAGCTATAAAATATGTTAACTCTTAGTGCCATCAAGTATCCCATTTGGGAGTATTTTTGATTTTTCTACTTTTTGTTGAGAAAAAAAAGGAATTTGTACTCTGTGCATTGGATGGACTTGTTTGGTACTTGGGATTCCCTCTCACAGTCAACATCAGTGTTGTAAATTAATTCAAACAATTCACTCACCTACTATTTGGCAGCAGACTTTGGACTGCAGTTCTTCCAGTTTGGGACACTGAAGACATCAAGCTGAGCATGTACATATAAATTGCAGATCAAGCCTTTGGCCAGATTTTAAGGATTCCAATGGACAACATATTTGCACAGTATCGCATGTTGATTATCACTGCCTTTTCTTTTTCTTTCTTTCTTTTTTTTTTGCTTCCATTTGGGATGGGGAAGTAAGTCTGTGTGTGCGCATGTGGGCACGTGCACACGTGAGTATGTATACAGAATAGGGGTTAAACGAAAATTCTCCCCAACTTTTTAGTGTATAGCTTTGATCCCCCCCCCCTACTTCTCCTACACCATTTTTAAGTTCTGACCTCATGCTTCAGAAGGGCCAGGGCCTTTTGAGGCTTAATGTTTTCTGTACTTTTGTGATGAATGTTATTAGGTGTTTTTATTATACGAAGCTGAATGTCCTTTGAATCTTTTGTAGTTCTTCCCCCCCCACACCGCCATTTATTCCAGTTTCCTCCAGATGCCATCCCATTTTCTTTAGCTATGGAAAACATTCCATTTGGGAATATGTCTCCCCCCCTTTGGAAAAAAAAGAAGAAGGTTCTCGTGCTGCTGCCCTAATCCACGGGCAGTTATCTCCTAACAGAAAGCAAGGCGATACTGCAAGAGTGAGAATGAAAGGCAAGCCAGCAGAGAAGTTGCATAGGATGTGGAGTGAGTCTATTCCACAAAGCAGTATATGTTGTAGTCATTCTTTTGGAAGTATGTTTTTGTTTTGCAGCAATGATGGTTCTTAACAAACATTACAAAACTGAACAGCACAAAAAAAAAAAACACCCTGACCGTGCAGAGCCCAGTTGAGTTTCTTTTGTCAATAATGAATTGCGCAACATCTGGCTCTTGTCCTTATATTGTGAGTTTCTTGGCCATCAGACACTTCTAAAATGACCATATTGCATGCCTAGACGTGCATTATGGTTCGCACTTGCAAACAGGGGTTGTAGAGCATTGTGTATGTTTTTTTTTAAAACAACAGTTCAAGGATTGCCGATCCATTTCATTTGGATATTAATTAGATTTCAGGTGGAACTTGTTGGGAAGTCAAGAAGGCTGACTAGTCATAAAGTGTTAATAATTTTAACTGGGAAAATTCTGTTAACTGCAGTTAAGATTGTTATTCAATAGCACACCAACCAGTATGAAAGAAAAAAGAACAAGTGGAAACCTGTGTGTGAATTGGCGCTGAGGCTTCTGTCGCAAGCGAACAGTGTTCTTCAGAATAAATGCATCCCGACAACTGCTGTTAAAGCATCAGTACCCCTTAATCACTGGACACGAAACGCTTTTTTGTCCCCCAACCACTTCTCTGTAGCTCACTTATTTATGTTGGACTATAGCTTTTTTTTTTTTTCAAAAGCCTTTTGGATCTTAATTTGTACTCTACTCTGTACCCTTCCCCCCCTAAAATTACCAAAGAATATTACACAAAGGTAAATTATGTTCTCTGTTATATGCTTTATCTTATGAAGCCAAATATCCTCTTATTGTTGATCAAAGGAGGTGAAAGAATTTAGAAGCAAATGACAAGATATGGGCTACGGCTAACCTGAGAAGGAAAACTGCTCCATCATTAGGATATAATTTAGAAGACCAAGTAGATGGCTGAACCAAAGTTGTGTTTTTTTTTTTAATTTGCATTCCTTTACTATGACCAAATGAATTACTGTAATGAGAGAGCTTTTGAGGCTAATGTTAGGGAACAGTATTAAGTGAAGGGAGCATCAGGGGCAACTTTCCATCCTGGAAAAAAAGAGGATAGTCTGTTTTTCCCCAGAAAAATCAGAGTATCTGAGAAAGGTCAGGAGACAGTTCCATAATCTACAGAGGACTTCCCGCAACTTAAACTGGGCCATCTAAGAATATCTCATGAAATTATTTAATCCTTTTGGTCTTTGGCCTTTTTTCTAATCCTATTCACTTTTGTCAAAAGCTAATGCCAGGACAGTTTGTTTTTAATTTGGTTTCTGCGCACAAGATTTTAGTTGTGATGGTGACTGTTGTTGTTTCTCCCCCCCCCCTTTGGTCAGCATTTTTCATGTGGAATGACACTCCTGTCCGATTGTAAGCTTTGATACCATTCGAGTCAGTGGGAGCATTGCCAGTAACTTCAACTGGATGCAAATTGTTTTCTTTGCTGACAGTTAAATATTTACCGTGCATTCCTGAGGGAGAGGCGAGTCCTCTTAGGAGGTGGCATGACCTCGCCGCCAGCGGCGAGGGCAGTTCCATCGGCGCCCAAGCACTATGGAGCTGCGCCTCGCCCCTCCACTGGCGAAGTCTCCCCGTGGCGCAGCCCACAGCAGAGACTTGCAGCACCGGCATGGGGGGCATTCCCGGGGCAGGGTGGGGGTGGAGCTGCCCTTTCGGCCCTGGCAGCTGGCGGCCAGGACAGCGTTGCTGTGCCTGGTTTTAGCAGGCGCAGCCTCACTGTTTTTAATGGGGCTTTTAGACCCGTTGAAAACGAAAAAAGCCTTTTAAAGGCTTTTTTCGTCCTGGCGGTGTGTGGGAAATGGCTTAGGAGGAGGCACGGCTGCGCCTCTTCCCCTCCGTCTCCACACGCTGGCATCTCAGGAATGCACGGTTAAGGTCTTAATGCTTTTTTTTCTTCGTTCCTTCCCTGACTTTTTTTTTCCATTTAAAGAAGGGCAGTCTGTAGTCACTTCAAACATTTTCGAAACGAACCTTATTCAGGCAGCTCCATGACGTGCAGGAGGTATCCAGATGGGGTCACAAGGAAGGTATCCCCTGTTCTTCAAAACTGAGTGGTTTTGCTGGTTAGCTTGGTATTCAAAAGGGGATAAAAATCTGGTAGATTAGTTCATTCTCCGCATGTGTAGCTAGACATGAGTAAAGATAACAGCATGAGAAACTGTTAGTACGCATACCTCAGTTCAAACTGTTAGGGAATGAGTAAATAAAAAAATTAAAAAATACATTTCACTCAGTTGCACTTAGTTGTATGTCTTGCATGCATAGTCTAAAGACTGTAGCAAAATAATAAAATAGAAAAGGAAATAAAAAAATTAGACTTACCATACCATGCAGGTATCACTTTCTGCAGAAGAACCAAGAGGAAAAAAAATCTCAGGCTTTACATCAAGCAAACGCTATTTTTTACAAATTTCTGATTCTGTGTCCCTTTGGATATATTTAAAAAAATGCTCCTATAGGGTGGGGTTTATTATGTTGTACATATATAGCCCAAATGTGTCTCTGTGATCCTTTTGTCTTTTTGGTGGGCGGGAGGTGGGGGTGGGCTGGCAGGGGAAGGAAATGGAGGGGAAAGTCCTTTTTTAAAAAAATCATTCCTTAAAAGGAATAAATGAATACCTGTTTGTCAAACCACCTTTTTGCTTTCTGTGCAACTGCTTTATATTAACTATACTTTAAAAATGCTTTGGGTGGGGGGAATCCTACTGTTTGTAATGGAATTGCAGAATATGCTGCACATGTATTTTATTTAGCTATCCTTGCTTTAAGACTATTGGATGACATTTGCTGACATGTGGGAGAAAATCCCGGATGCTTTGTTTTGGTTTTGCCAGGGTTCTTCCCTCCCCCTTCTTTTTGGCTTCTAAAATGTAACATAGTTGACAGATGATCCCCCCTCCCTTATGGATCAAATCATTTTTGTACAGGTTTTTGTTGTCGTTGTTTTATGCTGTTCTTGTTTTTTTTTAAAAAAAACTTTCCCCGCCCCCACCCCCTTCTGTTCTCCTACCACTGCCTATTTCTGGCTCTCTTAAAAAAAAAAAGGAAAAAAAGAAGAAGAAAAAAAAAGTTATTTCAAAAATGTTTTTTTCCTGCTGCAGTAAATACTTTGCATGATGAATTCTGAGGTCACACTTTCAAAGTTTATCAGTGAAGTAGTGATTAATAATGAGAGTGTCAAAATTATTGAACTTTTGTATAAAAGAATACTTTACAAGGTGCCAAGATGTAAAGACAATTTGTTACATGTTTTTTTTTCTTTTTTTCTCAAAGGAAAGCATACATTATGAAAGTAGTACCATGTATCAGGTAAACTGTTGTCAGGAATGAGAGTCAAAGCCTACCTTTGCCCCCCTCCCTTCACACACACGCACACTCTCTCCGTCACAAAAACACACACTGCTTTACGGACCTAGTTGAGCCCATTTCTCTTAGATAACTAAGCAGTGCTGTTAGCTCTGGTAATCTAGTGTGATATGGGAAGAAGGGTATTCTCCAACAGGTGGGCTCTGTGAATGGAAAAGCAGGCACACAGCCCCCTGTGCTTCAGTTGGACATCTGCCTCCCCCCCCCCAAAGAAAAGACAATTCCCAATATACAACCCTAAGGGATGGATGCGATGGTAACCCCCTAAGCAACTTCTTGTAACTGTGGTATAAGAAATCCCCACGTACCTGTATTCCTTTCTCTGGATCAGGCCAGCACAATTCAGATATGAAAAACCTATCAGATTTCTTCATCAGAAGCAGGAAGAAAGGGAAAACGAGGCTTGTGTTAAAAGAGGGGGGGCTCTTTATTCTCCCTTTGGAAAATCTAACCATAGAACCCATAACTAGATCTATGGATAAGAGAAGTAAATGATGGGGAAGGGGAGGGAGGGGTATTATTTAACAAATAATACAGACAGTTAGATATTTTATATATAAATATATCAAAGTTCTAAAAAAAAACCTAATTTTAAACTATTGTAGTTTTCAGAATGCAGATGAGCTACATTCCTTATAGCGTGGAGAATGTGTGTTAAAACTCTTTTGAAAAGCCTTTGGTACCTTTCGGTTAATGTACTTGGACAAAGTTTTTAGATGTTGCAGAAATAATTTCTCACTCTAGTCTTGGAAAGTTCACATTTGCAGACCCGTTGTCCATCTTGAGAAAGCCCAGAGTAGGTTAGAGAATATCTCCTTCCCATAAGCCTTGATGAAAATGGTACAGTACAGACTGTTAGCATGGTGCTTCATGTGTATGTGCTGCCAGTAACAAGATTCTCCTTTTTATTTTTTAATTGTTCTTTTTTTTGAGGCATATAAGAAACTCATTCCTTACATCAACTGTAATTCCATCATTCCATGTCTGTTGATGCAGACAATAAAAATGTTGTGTAGTCAGTAATTGTTACTGACAATTATAGCATTCTCTAATGCAATAAAAGTGCTGGTTGTTCACACTGGTGATACATGTTCCCATTTGCAAAGTGTTTTGCTTTCCCTACATGCCAGATAACACTCAGGTCCACCGTCCTGATGTTACAAGTGGAGGTTCCATGAACAGAGGTGCCTTCGAGACATGGATGTGTGTGTTAAGTGCCGTCAAGTCGCTTCCGACTCATGGCGACCCTATGAGTGAAAGTCCTCCAAAATGTCCTATCTTTGACACCCTTGCTCAGATCTTGCAAATTGAAGGTTATGGCTTCCTTTATTGAGTCAATCCATCTCTTGTTGGGTCTGCCTCTTTTCCTGCTGCCCTCAACTTTTCCTAGCATGACTGTCTTTTCCAGTGACTCTTGTCGTCTCATGATGTGACCAAAATACAATAGCCTCAGTTTAGTCATTTTAGCTTCTAGGGTCAACTTAAAGTGAAACCTGACTTGCATACCTTTTGATGGAAGACCTATACCTGCACAAATGTCTTTTTTTGCATATAGAGATAGAGCAAGGGAATGGTATGCTACTCAATCTTAGCTAAGCACTTGGGGTGCTGTGTGTATGCCAATTAATAGGATGAACTGGGGGCCCATCCACAGAAACAATATGGGCCACATCTTCACTTACTATCATAAACTACGATTAGGTAACTATATTCAATAATTCCTTAAAGAGACAAAACATCAGTGTAAGCCCCAAATGTAAAAATACAATGAAATGCTGTTCCCCCGAACTCTAATCGCAACACTGATTGCAAGAGGAGAAGATGGGAGGTAATATGAATCCTTGGAGCGGGGGGATGTATGAAGACCTCTCCCACCATTACTGCAACATGGCTCGGCCTCATGCTGCTCAGAGACATTGAATGTAAACTTATGTGAAAGTACAGACACTCCAGTGATGCTAGAAGTAATTCCTTGGTCCTAGCACACTTGGTTTGCTTTGCAGGAATCCTTGGTGGTCCCATCCAGGAATTATTTCTGAGTGCAATGTATGTGTGAAATGCAACATAGTTACAGCACAAATATCCTGCCTATATGTCAGTGTAAATCTATGCAACTACCTGCTATGCACTTGTGATTATCTGTCTTCTCAACTTTCCACGGTCATTTAAATTAATGAGGATGTAGAATTGTCATGGTTTTGGCAGCATGGGTCTTTAGTGGGAAACAGTTGAACCTAAACATTATGGGTTTGAATTATGCAGGTCCTTCACTTGGTGAGCTCAGAAGGTGTAGAGAAGTCCAAGCCATCCTTAAGGGGTTTTGGGGTATCACTGTCCCTCCAGACAAATTTCGAGGAGGGAGGGGAATCCTCCCATCTTCTCTCTTGAGTAAGCCATACATTTATTTTCTACACGAAAGGAAAATACAAATGTTTAATAACTAGCATTAGCAGGAACTAAAATTTTAGAGAAAAGCATTTTCATGAATAATTCATTAAAATTTCACATCTGCAAGATTAGTCATCCAAATAAAATGCTAATGTCAAAAACATGCACCGTCTATAATATTCTCATCAAGCAATCTTTTTGCATATAATGATAAATGCTTGAATTAGTAGCGATGATTTTATAAAAATATTCTCTCATAAAATTAAATGGATGGGAAAGGTGTGTTAATAAATGTCAATAGTGTATTGAACTGTTACTGATTTTTGATCATTTGATGAACAGGAATGTTATCAGTAGAAATTAATGGGGGATTTGTGATTTAAAAAGAACAAAACAAAACCTAGCTCAAATTTAAAATTAAACAGCTATGCAGAATCACTGATAGTATGTTTGAAATTATGAATTTGTATGAGAGAAATACTTAATTTGTTTCATTTGCCAATTTTAATACACCCATTAAAGTAACTAATTTAGTATTTAGAAAAACACAATAGTATATGTTGTTCATAGTGCAACATTATCATTCCTACAACCCTAGGCTTGCATACAACTTCAGCTTACATATTTTAAGGAAGCCTTTGTTAAAATCCATGCACACCAGCAGTGCGAGAGTTACACCCTTCAAAACCAAGGTACAAAAAGCTACTTTGGGCTTGCATGTGTTCTTGGTTACAGGTAGTATTTTACTTTGGGAGTTTAAATGCAATACACCCCCTATGTCATATTGTAAACTGGTTAGCAAAAATGATTTGCTGAATGACATATGGGATGTCTCTTTGAAAAGATACAAATCCTAATCTCCATTTCATGTGTGGAAATCAATGTGGGCTTCTTTGGCTCTAGATTATTACATGTTGAATGATGATAGTGGTAAATTGAGAAGAGCCGGTATCCTCCTGAGCCTGTTTTTGCATCCTGGATTAGGGGAAGTCTGAATAACTTTCCCCGCAATTCATTAAGCTTGGGGCTGCAAGACAAAGTGAACAGAATTCCAGTAGGGATTTCACTCTTGTCCTTGTAAATAAAACTTACTTTTCATCAACTGAAATGGATTCATAACCAGCTTGTTGATCCTGTGCATAATTGAAATGATGCATAAAGATCTATAGGAAATCACAAATGATTGCTGATGAAGAGTCAACATAGAATTTGCACTAATGAAGCACCAAATTAACATCTCCAGATTGACACCATATTGTGAAATGTTTGATTTCAATATTGCCATGAACCACATAAATTTAAATATTGGTTTCTTTGGAAGGGAGGGGGTTATATACACTATTCTCAAAGCTTTTGGCAAGTCCTGCCTGTGCTTTGCCCGAAGAATTAATGCAATAGAATAATTTTGCCTGCATTTTCAGATTCAAGATAAAACAGGTCTCTGAAAACATGGGCAAAATGCTGGGAAAAGCAGGGGGAAAGGGAGGCAACTTCTGACAGTCGGAAACAGCATTCATAATCAACACAAAGACCCGAAGTCGTTGGAGGGGTGACGGCGAGTGAAACAGCCATGCATAAAAGACTATTGAAAACCATTCAATGAAGGGCATGTTGCCATGGTCTACCATCTTCAAAATAAGTACTGGTTTTTATTTTAATTGTATATAGAGAAGTTTCTATAAAACATTCTCAATGCCTATTAGCTGGGAATTTCAAACAGCAGAACATAGTTGTTATATTTTCAATGCTGTCTTCAACCTGAATTCCATTTCTTGGTCCCTCTAATCTATCAGGGTGGCGCTTCCAGATTTGATTGTCAATTCACAAGTTCTGTTGCCCAAATTCAATGGCTGCAGTCAGGAAGACGATTGATGGAAGGACAAAACTGCTTCCCAAGAAATGGGTCACTGGACAAGAGGTCATTTAGCCCCTAGTCAAATGCTTTCCATGAGCACATGTTTACTTTCCCCAAAAGTGACTGCCCACTCACTTTTATGTTTGCTCATAAGGGGGACTAAACAATATTCAGTGTCACTGGTGCTAGGAACAAAACCTGCCCCCTTCTGGTAATTAGTAGGCCAAACTCTACTGACATCCTCCAGGGCAAAATGAGTATCTGTGTGCCCTGTGTGAATTGTCTGCACTATATTGGTCCACTTTTCTGTGTCTACCAGTTCTCACTTAAATTTGGGGGAATAAATGCGCAGTCATGCTGAACATAAATGATAGGGGACAGATGAACCCCACACCTCCATAAATGATGCTCTGGGCTGGTTTCATTCATGAAAGGCATCGCTTAGCAAGTGGACCCAGCTGTTTCCCCCATCCTGCCTACGAGGATGTGTAGCAGGGGTCACTGGAAGTACTAATGGACTGCTAGGGCTGGTTTTGGATATGAAGTACACTATGAGCAGGCAGAAGGCTTACTTGTCACCTGCATTTTTCATGGATTGTATGGTGTGCTCATCCTCCATAAGTAGTATCCTGTCAGGAGCCCTTGACTGAATGCAGATGACCCATTTACAAAATGGTGATTAACTATGAGGTAGCTTTTTGTTTTGCCACATGATAGATTTTACCACCACCCCTGGCTTCATCAAAGTTTTGATCAGCTGCAAGGGCATGGAATTTTTTCCCCTCTTCACCAAGGCTTGGGTTCCTGTCCTGAAAACCTCCAGACTAACAAAGACTACAGTCAACAATAGCCATGCAGATTAGCTTTGGATTTCACTCATTAAGAGATCACTTCAGGATACAATGGCTCCATATTAACATACCACACCCTCATTAGCACATTATCTTGATACTTACAGGACAATGATTAGCACAATACCTTTGATACTTTTTGCAGGTCAATGATTCAGCTCAACCCATCCCCTTTCTGACTATATATTACTCTTCCTGCACACTTGACAATGAGAGACACTGTCCTTCAGTGTTACTCCTCTGAAGATTCCTGCCATAGCTGCTGGCGAAACGTCAGGAAAGAAAATACCAAGACCACGGTTACACAACCCGGATAACCCACAAGAACCAACATACAAAATGGTTAAGAACACTTATACAGCCATCAGCTTCAACTTTCCCAGGGAAGTATCACCATCTGACTGCAGGCAGCTACATGTGATTCATAGCACACTTACAGTGCATTCCTAAAGAGAGTGACTCCAGTCTAAGCATATTGAAATGAATGCTTCTGAAAAATAGTTTGCCTTGAGAAATCTTAAAACCCTACTGGGAGCCAGTGTGGTGGTTTGGAGCGGTAGAGTCTGATCTGGAGAACCTGGTTTGATTCCCCACTCCTCCACATGAGTGAGGGAGGCTAATCTGGTGAACTGGATTTGTTTCCCCACTCCTCCACATGAAGCCAGCTGGGTGACCTTGGGCACGTTACAGCTCTGTTACAGTTATTTCAGCCCCACCTATCTCACAGGGTGTCTGTTGTGGGGAGGGGAAGGGAAGGTGATTGTAAGCTGATTTGAGTCTCCCTTAAGTAGTAGAGAAAGTCGGCATATAAAAACCAACTCTTCTTCTACTACAGCTCTTAAAATGTAAATTTTAAAATGGGGGAGATAGTTGTGAGTATCCAGCTTTGTGCAGGGGGTTGGACTAGATAACTCTGGTGGTCCCTTCCGGCTCTATGAGTCTACAATTCTATGAATTAGCTGGTATAATGTAGAAGTTATTTTCTACCTGTAGACGTTACAAAGACTTCGACCAATTTTGCACCACTTTTTAATATACACAATAATATCTCTTTTTTAAAAAATGTAAACAACATCTGAACGACACACTAACTTCATTTTCCCCAAGGACAGACTTAATCCAAAGAAAATTATTCTAACCCTTTCATTTAAGTGTTGTAATGTCTCTTTATGCCTAACCTGTCTGATTTTATTAATCAGCTGGTTTGTTGAACTAGTTTGGAGGAAATTCTTTGCTCAGCCTTTTGGGTGTTCTAATGCTCTTTTGTGGCTAAAACCAGTTCAGACTAATTCTGTTTTAAGGATACTGTTCTAGCCATTTCTATGATTACATTTTGATGATGACGTCCTCCTAGAATAATTTTCTTCAGATTAATTCAGTACATGCAACAGTTGAAGTTTTCATGTCATTTTGTTGTTTCTGTTTTTTAAAAATGTATTGGGAATGTTTATCACATGCATAAATATCTCCTTTTGATTGGAAGAACTACAACTTTGATGGGATTGTTCCATAAATTGGTCAATAGAGTAGTCTTTCTGTGATATGCGAGGAAATATAAGATTCATATGAAATTGCCTTATATGGAAACAGACCAGTGGTCTACCATCCTTGATGCAGTCTATTCTTACTGGCAGTGGATCATGTAAAGAAACGCTTTCCCATCAGTTGAAATCGTTCGACTCGAGATCTCACAGACTGAACCTGGGACTTCCTGCGTGGAAAGCAGGTGCTCTGTCAAAGAGCCTTGACCCTTCCCCACAACTCTTCACTTCCTGTTAATAAACAAAAGCTGGGGAAGTAACTGGTCTTTTATGCATGGCTGTTTCACTTGCCATCACCCTCTGATGACTTCGGGTCTTTGTTTGGATTTTGCATGCCATTTGCGACTGTTAGAGGTCGCCTCGCTCTCCCTCAGCATTTCCCCACGTTTTGCCCACATTTTTAGGAGAGCTGCTTTATCTCAAATTTGAAAACGGGGGCAAAATACAGGGAATTTCAGGGGGAGAGCGCAGTGACCTTTGCATAAAAGACTATTGTAAGGAAATCTATGCATGCCCTAAACTTATAACATCATGGAGTAACAGATTCTGTCATCAATTAAAATGGATCTTCCATCTATTAAACAATTGCATAGTTGTATGCTTACAGCCCTAAACTGCTTTTAACTTGCATCTTTACAGCAGACAGACATCACATGAAACTACTTCAATAAGCATACAAGAGTTTTTATTAGGAGAGGGGTTACAACCTCATGAACAAGCAATAATGATGGTTTCAGTTCACAAAGAGCTACTGCATGTACATTGTTCATGTAGCCTTTTAGAGGTTTTTTAAAGCAGATCACATATATTATTTCAACGCATATGAACACATGAAGCTGCCTTCTACTGAATCAGACCCTTGGTCCATCAAAGTCAGTATTGTCTACACTCTACTCAGACCTGCAGCGGCTCTCCAGGGTCTCAGGTAGAGGTTTTTCACATCACCTGCTTGCCTAGTCCCTTTATCTGGAGTTGCAGGGATTGAACCTGGGACCTTCTGCATGCCAAGCATATGCTGCACCACTGAGCCACAGCCCCTCCCCTTTCAGCAACCCTGTCATGTAGGTCAGTGTTAATATCTCCATGTTCGAAATAGAGACTCAGGCTTGTAGATAGTGGCTTGTGTTAAGGCCATCTCGAGATGTTGTGTTAGAAGTGAGATTTAAACTGGATTTCTCTGCTCACCACCAAAGTGGTGTCATATAGTGGCTAAAACCAATTCAGACCAATTCCATGTAACAACACTTAGAGACATTTGTCAAAAATACAGACGCTGTATACATTTTCAGATGTACTGGAATGTAAGACTTCAACTTTTTACTTGCGAATGAAACACTTCAGCAAAAACATCTGGCGATATTGGCTCTATGGGAAATGTAGTGGTTTTGTTTATTTGGACAACCTCTGCAGCCATCTTTATGTAATCACAGAAGTCTGAAAGCCATTTTGCCTTTGAGTTCTAATGTTAATTTGAAGGTAACTGTCCTTTCAAAGATTAATTTCACTCTAAGCAATAACCATTATTTACCAGAATTTGACGGTTTTATCACTCATCATTTTAGCAAATTTCCATTGAAAACGCTAAGATGGTTTGTCATAAGGCACATAACTGCTTCAGCTCTAAAAATGACCAACAGAAGTGCCTGTACTCAAACATTAAATTATACTGTAATTAATAAAGACAGTTAAACTGTCTACTAGCAACAGCAATTTAGGTAGCCACATTTGATTGGCTATAAATTGTAACTACATTAAAATTCCAGAAATATTAGCAATATGGATTACTTGATGGAAATAGGTGCTGATCACCAACACTCCTATTTTACAACAGAAGCGCAGGTCATGTTGGCCACGAAACGGTGGGCGAAGATCAGGCCTGAGCGCTTTTAATCTTGTGAAACAAGCAATTACAAATAGTTGCATCGATTTGTTAAAAAGCTTTGGATGACATAAATTGTTTCCTGTTTAGCTTCTGGCTCTGATACATAAATGTCACCCAGTCTAATATTAATTAGGGTCACGGAACAACAAGGGGCAGCGGATGTGGCTTATGGTCAGCACTGCGTCAATCCTTTTGTCTGCCTTAGGAAAGGCTAGGGAACCTGGCCGATAAAGCCTCTCTTATTTGTCCTGCTGAGTCTAAGTCCCCATTTTTTGGACCAAAGCAGCCATTTCAAATAATGCTTTAGACAGGTATATGGTTAGAAATGTCAACTTCCTATGTTCACTGAGGTAAGTTTTTCTTTCTAAGCCTCAGTTCTCATCCCTTCCAATGGTACTATTACTTCACAATGATTGCCATGAGGAAAACAGGAGAGCATTTCTTCAGAATAGGAGCATATTTAGGCATTATACTTACCAGAGGAAACTGCACCCCTGTGGTGTGTTTCCCGCTTGTTTATAAGAACATAAGAAAGGCCCTGCTGGATCAGACCAAGGCCCATCAAGTCCAGCAGTCTGTCCACACAGTGGCCAACCAGGCGCCTCTAGGAAGCCCCCAAACAAAACGACTGCAGCAGCACCATCCTGCCTGTGTTCCACCGCACCCAAAGTAATAGGCATGCTCCTCTGATACTAGAGAGAATAGGTATGCAGCATGACCAGTATCCATTCTAACTAATAGCCATGAATACCCCTTTCCTCCATGAATATGTCCACTCCCCTCTTAAAGCTCTCCAAGTTGGCAGCCATCACCACATCCTGGGGCAAGGAGTTCCACAATTTAACTATGCGTTGTGTGAAAAAATACTTCCTTTTATCTGTTTTGAATCTCTCACCCTCCAGCTTCAACAGATGACCTAGCGTTCTAGTATTATGGGAGAGGGAGGAAAACGTCTCCCTGTCCATTCTCTCCAAACCATGCATAATTTTATAGACCTCTATCATGTCACCCCTTAGCCACCTTCTTTCCAAGCTAAACAGCCCTAAGCATCTTAACCGCTCCCCAGAGGACAGTTGCTCTAGTCCCCTAATAATTTTGGTTGCTCTTTTCTGCACCTTCTCAAGCTCTGTAATATCCTTGTTTAGGTGCGGTGACCAGAACTGTACACAGTATTCCAAGTGAGGTCTCACCATAGATTTGTACAAGGGCAGTATGATATCAGCAGTTTTATTCTCTATTCCTCGTCTAATTATGGCCAGCATGAAATGTGCCTTTTTTTACAGCAGGGCATTTATGGGTCAGGGCATTATGGTGTGAGTTCCCCTACCAGTGCACAATGTTTACATCGGTTCTAGGTGGAGAAACTCATGATGGTGAGTGGCATGACACCATGAAGCTAGAGGTGGGGAAAGCAAATATACATGGGGATCCTCTCCCTGTGGAAAGCATAATGCCTAGGCCAGCTCATAGCTGTGCAATTAGCAAAACACCTGTAAAGTCTTTCTACAGTGTTCTCACACTGTGAGGCCATGCTTTTCCACCTTCACCAAGAGAGAAGGGCTCCATTCAGATACCATGAACAAACTGTGATTATTATGAGAAAAAACTGGGAAGACCTTGGATGTGTGTTCCCTTCTTCCTCTTTGGTGTAGCTGGAAAATTGTTTTAATGTTCACTTGCAGTCTTCAGTTGTAGAAAACAAACCACGGTTGGTTGGTTTTTTGCTGTGAGTCAGATGACACAACAAACTGCAGTTTGTCTCAGACCAGAAAATCTTTAATTTCTGAACTGTGTGCAAGAGGCGGAGAGGCGTGTGAGCCATTCTTTGTTTTCGGGATGTAACTTGGAATAACTTTGACCTTCATTTGCATTACATATGACTAATAAGGAATACATTGCCATATATGCATACATATCCTGTCCCTGATCTGTATGCATAGACTACCTTTTTCACTAGCAGCAACAAGAAATGCCTGGACACTCACCTGGACAGCATAGTACATCTTCTGGAAGAATATCTAATACATATTTGTAGACCATGTGCAAGTCCTCAGTGACACAGACAAAGTAACCATTGGATGGGGCATTTATGCATGAAACAATGCTGTAGAATTTCTAACTCATAATGCTGTGTGTGGAGTGTTTGCATCAGTGCCGTATTCATTTCATGCTTCTGTTGGATAAATTACAGTTCCTTCCCTATAATACAGAATTCCACAAAGACTTTAAAAAACCCTCAACAAAATGCTGTTTATCAAAAAGCCCTTCTGCTGTTCAAAACACACATCATTTCTACATGTGGAAATTAAGTGCACATTATAGCCTGGTATGCATTTGAAGATTTCTATGTTAATATTTTTTTAAACCTCCCCCCACCAGCGGAGCCATGCAAGCTATTTACTTAACATAAATCAAATGTATTATATACACTGTTTTCTTTAGAGTGGTGGGCAATGTAGAAAAATACAGTAAAGGTCTGTAGAAAAAACTCAAGAAAATTTATTAAATATGATTTCACTGTAATAGAATATTAATGGAACCCAATGCTCCTTTCCCATTAAGGTGATCTCTTTTTAATACACACATGCTTTTTATTATTTCGCACTCATGCGAAAATTCCACATTCAGAGAGCTTCCATCTACTTAGGAATGTCTCTGGTGAAGGGAGTTAGAAATATTGAGCTAGAGGACAAATAGTGGCAACTATTACCAAAGGATAAGAGGTGGCACACTACAGATAAAATAAAGCAACAAAACATTGCCAATGATATAACAAAAGGGTAAAAGCCATCAACCCATAACAGGAAGCTACAGAAACAATTATATTTTAAGCCCTCCTTTCTTACGCCACTACTGACTAGATGAAAATGTTTGATTTGCAGCATAAAAGATTCATTAATGACCACTTCAATATTTAAAGCTATTTTTCTGACTAACAAAGGGAGATAAAGTGCTGATTTGAGCAATCTAATGGTAAAATATTTCCCATCAAGTTTACCAGTGCTGGGGATTCCTTTAGGTGGAAGAATTGCAAACTTTGCCTGACCAAACTGCTCAGGAGCCAGCGTGGTGTAGTGGTTAGAAGCAGTGGACTCTAATCTGGAGAACCGGGTTTGATTCCCCACTCCTCCACATGAAGCCAGCTTGGTGATCTTGGGCTAGTCACAGTTCTCTTCAAGCTCTGTCAGCCTCACCTACCACACAAGGTGTCTGTTTTGGGGAGAGGAAGGATATTGTAAGCCAGTTTGATTCACCTTAAAAGGTAGAGAAAATTGGCATATAAAAACCAACTCTTTTTCTTCATCGTCAATAAGAAAACTGACTGAACAATGAGAATTAAAGCCAAATCTGGTCCCTTTGAGAAGATTAAACTGGTTGTAAGGAGAATGGTAGCTGAAGCTTCTCTTACATTTCTTAGCCACAAGTTATGGTGTACTTATATGTATTCTCACTGAAAACAAGGAATTGGTTAATATGTGTTTTGATGAGGGTTAGGGAGGATGGCCTTAGTATTTTCATCAGCACAGCTGAAAGTCTAAACCATAGTCATCAACTCTAATCAGCCACCCTCTTTTTCCTGCTCAAGTGTCTTCTCCCATCTCTTCCTATCACCTGATCAGCATCAGCTGTGTATAGACTTGTAGAATCATAGAGTTGGAAGGGGCCATACAGGCCATCTAGTCCAACCCCTAGCTTTAATGCAGGATCAGCCTAGAGGATCCCTGACAAATGTTTGTCCAGCCTCTGCTTAAAGACTGCCAGTGAGAGGGAGCTCACCACCTCCCCAGGTAGCTGATTCCAGTTCTTGAACAAATCAAGTATGGTATATGTAATGGACATAAAGAGCAATCCTGAAGGGGAGGGGCTGAATGGCCTTAGGAAGTCAGTGAAGAAATTGGAGTACTGATATAAAGGTCTACCATTCCATTCCATCTTTTTCCCAATGGAAGGAGGTGCTTACTACAGTGATGCAGCATCTGCTTTGCATTCATAAATTCTTAGGTTCAGTCTCTGACATTTTTAGTTAAAAGAATGTCAGGAATCAGGACTGAAAAGGACCAGAGGTCTTGCAGGACAACTGTCAGCGAGAGAGGACAGTACTGGGCTAGATGGACTAAAAGCCAGATGTGTTATAATGATGCTTCAATAGAGGTTGACTGCCTTTTTCTATGATAGCATAAACAACTTGGCCAAAACAAGCTGAATTTTACCTGAACCTAGGTTGAGTTTATGGTGCCAGGAATGATAATTACAAGGTCTGGATCTAACAAAAAGAGAGACGTGAAGATGGCAAAAAACAAAACAGAGAGATCCCTTAAGACAGGGGTGGGGAACGTCAGGCCCGGGGGCCGTTTATGGCTCACAAAATCATTTGGTCTGGCCCTTCGTGGGTCCTGGCAGATCTCTAATTCAGAAGAATCTAAGACTGGCGATCCACCCCCTCCCGCGGATAGGAATAGCCTCTATTCAAGGCGGATGTGAGTTTGTTTTGCCGAGAAAAGGAACCTTTTTCCCTCCCTTGCAGAAGAGTCGTTAGCTATGGAGCTGCTAGGACTGCCCAAGAAACTGTGTTAACCCTTTCCCACCTGGGCCATGGAGAAACGTATTCCCTCTGTACTACAAGAGGGCTGGGGGTGGAGATAGCGACAATAGAGGGGTTAAAGGGGGCAGGGCCAGAATGCACGGGGGGGGGGGAGTTCTTAGCCAGTGTGTCCTCATTTCACCCCTGCAGGCAAAGGTAGCAGGAGCCAGTTGTAGAATCCAGCCCCGACCATGCAAAGCAGGAGCAACTCCAGTGTGTGGCTGGATGGCTGTGCCCAGCTGGTGCAACAGGCCATCCTGTGCCACCAGGTGGGCGAGTGCGCCACTGGTTGGATGCCTGTCTGCTTGACCACGCGAGGGGGGGGGTCATCTGGGACAGCTGCCTGCTTGGGGATTGGTCGGCTAATTTTTAAGTTGATAATTTTGTACTGCCCGTGAATGATGTTATAAATATTCAAATGGCCCTTGGCGGAAAAAAGGTTCCCCACCCCTGCCTTAAGACCAGAAACTTTGAACTGTCAGAGTAGACTCAACATCATCTAGTGAAGGCCTCATTTTTTAAAAAAAAAGACAAAGAAACTTAGAGAATGCCAGGCTGTTCCTCCCAAGCCACTGTTATTAGTACTCAAGGTCTAGCATAACTGGCCACTGCCTCTATACCTACCACAGTCTGAAAGCCACTTGTGTTCCAGGCAGCATAGGCAAACATTTCTTTTCTCAAGCATACTGTCTAGTTGAATGGAAGAGATGCAACGTGGCCTAGTCTCTATCTCTCCTGATCTGTTGACCAATCTGCACTTGCCTGCCTTCTAAGGAATACAAATAAAATGTTCTCTGCCTCCCCTGCAAGTACACTACCTATCACGGAGGCAGGGGAAATCTGGCTCTCTCTCCCCACATCTGTATTACTTGACTATGGAGTATGTCAAACAAAATGTTTGCCCTTGTGCAAGCAAGTGCCCCCTCATACTGAGAATGGGACCACACAGGGAAAGAGAAAAGATAGAAAAGCTCCTACAAGGCAATAATCCCTCAATCACCTCTCAGGTAGCAAAATTTTGTATGGCTGCAATGAAAATTCGTTGCCACAGAGTAGTCTCTTAGTCCAAATGGCAGATGTAACTTGGATGTTATTTTTTTTATTTTTATTTTTTTAAGTGACTTAAGACTTGGACTGTAAATCTTTGTCGGTAAGACCAGACCAAGATGTGACTCTGGCCACCAAGACTAGATTAATTCATGCCATCATATTCCCTATTACTATGTATGGGTGTGAAAGCTGGACAGTGAAGAAAGCTGATAGGAAGAAAATAGATTCCTTTGAAATGTGGTGTTGGAGGAGAGTGTTACGGATTCCGTGGACTGCCAAAAAAACAAATCAGTGGGTTATAGATCAAATCAGGCCTGAACTGACCCTAGAAGCTAAAATGACTAAACTGAGGCTATCGTATTTTGGTCACGTCATGAGACGACAAGAGTCACTGGAAAAGACCGTCATGATGGGAGGAGTTGAGGGCAGCAGGAGAAGAGGAAGACCCAACAAGAGATGGATTGACTCAATGAAGGAAGCCACAGCCTTCAATTTGCAAGATCTGAGCAGGGCTGTCAAAGATAGGACATTTTGGAGGACTTTCATTCATAGGGTAGCCATGAGTCAAAAGCGACACACAAGACCATTTTAGTCCATGTATCTTGTTTTATCTGGCCAAGGGCCGCAAATAAACTATCTATCTATCTGCAAGTAAGTGCAACCTCAGAGAACAGAAAAACATGCAACCAGGATCCCACTTCTTATATCACTTCTAGCTGTATATTATAGAATTTTTAATAACCTTATTTATTATTTTACTTAACTTGTATTTCTCCTAAATTAAAAGTTGATTTATATGTAGGAGTTAATTTTAATTATAAGAATAGATGAACAAGATGAACATTGTCTCGATAAACATCAACAGTTTAAACTTTCCCTCTAAACAAACGAAAACATTTCACTTACTAAAGAAATTAAATGCAGATGTACTATGTATTCAGGAAACCCATATCAAGAAAAGTCATGGACATATCTTAAATAATAAGAAACTGGGCGAAGTATTTACATCTTTAGCAGATGATAAGAAAAAAGGGGTTGTGGTTTATGTCAATAATCCTCAATTAATTGTCATAGAAGAATTAAAAGACCAAGAAGGAAGATTTATCATTCTGAAAATCAAAGTTCCTGAAGGTAAGATTTTCACACTAGCAACAATTTATGCCCTGAGCAACGGAAGAGAACATTTTTATGAAAACCTTTGTCAATCAATTTTGGACATGATCAGTTCTCAAGTGGAAGTCAAATTGTGGCAAACAAAGAAGAGGGCAAAAAAATACAGTGGTTGTTGTACTTTCTGCTAGTTTAAAGATTTTTGAAAAAGATAACTTATATATATGAATACCGTCATAGACCAACACAAATCACAGCAAAATTAAAAACAGGCCTGTGATTTGTGCTGGTCTATGATGGTACTAATGAAGATTGATTATGAAATGTTTAGCAAAAAGATTGGAAATGCTGTGGATAGAAATGCTTCTGAAAATTATGCTCTTCAGTAGGAATGTCTGCTAACACTTCTGGATGGAAGACGCCCCTACAAGTTACATTAATTACCGAGTCACTTCCACTGTTGTTCTCCCACTTCCCTCTCCTTGCCGAATTGTGAAAAGCAAAAAGTGGGGAACCCCAACAGCAGCCAGATCTTGATGTTTCCTAATATTACCAAATATTATTTTTGTGATCAGCTATATTAGAGGTATTAAAGAGTAGAAGGGGTTCCATCTGGGTTTTGATTATTAATTTATTTTAGCTCCACAACGATTCTAGTATGGATAGGCTTGTATAGCCAGGCTATGGATCCTATACCTTATCATAAAATGTAGAAGAAAGCAGAAAAGAAACAATTTTCATTACTTGAAGCAATTATTTTAGTAATGAAGATGTTCAGTTCCATTTTTAGCAAGCTTTTCTCCACATATTTTTGAAGTAAGGGTGGGTGCCATGCTATAATTTTTGGCAATCCTCCAGATGTAAGGGCAACCAGTGCCACTTATTCAAGGCTATTTTGTAAACGTTGATGTTTGGCTGTCACAATGAAACCATCCCTCTGGCAAATAACGTCTGCTAGTGTATGGCTTTAACATTTTTAGAGGGAGGTTTTGAATGGCTAAATGCAGAACAAAAACATAGGATAACAGTCAGGTGATAGGCCGCTTACTGCAAAGTTCATTTCCCCTCCAAAGTCCTTCTTTAATTATGAAAGCTGCAGAATCCATTTCCTTTGGTGTGCAAAAAGGTGTGTAATTAAACCATCAGTATAATACCTTTCTACATGTAAAATCTGCACTTATGAACTTTAACTGCTGAATAAAAACTCCTATTACATGACCATTAAGTATTATGAATAAAGCGAGTCATTGTAGTACTTGATTAATTTTTATGCACTAAGCTTTGTGTTCAGCAGAAATTTGATTTCCATTGGCATCTATACCCCAAAGGCTCGTGGGTCTTTGTGGTTCATCCTCCCTGCCCTTCTTACTCCTATTCTTAATTTACGGTACAATCCACAATGGAGTTACATCCTTCTAAACCTATTGGATTCAACTGATTTAGAAGAATGGAACTCCGATTTGGATTGCATTGCCAAGCTATGGTGTCTAATTACGGGCACTTTGTTTTTTTCCGTTGCTTTCAGTCTTCCTGCCTGCTGAACATGAGAACCAGCGTGGTGTAGTGGTTAAGGTGGCGGCCTAGGACCTACGAAACCCAGTTTCAAGTCCCCATTTGCACCATGGAAGCTTGCTGGGTCACCTGGGGTCACTCACACACTCAGCCCTGACCCTGGCTAGTATTTGGATTGGAGACCGCCAAGGAATACCGGGGTCATGACATGGAGGCAGGCAATGGCAAACCACCTCCAAATGTCTCTTACCTTGAAAACCCTATGGGGTCACCATAAGTCAGCTGCAACTTGATGGCAAAAAAAGTTTGGATGCATGCCATATTTAGGTATGAGTTATCACCAGAAGCACATGGAAGTGAGACTAGCAATACACACACACACACACATGTATCTATTTTGTATATCCACAAAACTGAAAATTCGCAATGGGTTATCAGAAGGATGCAGAATGGGGCACACCAAAACAATGCAACAAGTATGACATTAGTCTAACATCTGTTATCTACTTGCACCATGAGATGAAACATGGACTTTTTATACTAGTTCTTACCTGTTTCTTCACTGAGGCATGTTCAGGTACTACTTGCTTAGCATGACAAGGTGGGTCAACGCTACTATTATCAGTAGGGTTCGACATGGTCAACATGATCTTCTGTCACACCGCCTCACTGACATTGGACTTTGAGAGACAGCCTTGCAATAGCTGATCTAATTGCTCCAAGGTCAGGGACAGACGGTATCACTGGGAGAGAGGGTCTCAACACAACATCCCTTGGTGTGTGGGGTGCCTCAGCAGGCAATCATCTCCCCAATGCATTTTAATATCTGTATGAGACTTCTTGTCCAGCTAGTTAGGAGTTTCAGGCTGGGATGTCACCAATATGCAGATGACACCCAGCTTTATCTGCTAATGGATTGCCAGCCAGGGGTTATCCCCAATACCCTGGCCAAGTGCCTGGAGGCTGTAGTGAAGTGGTTGAAGCAGAGCTGTTGTGAGCACTTGTCCCCGTGGTAATCCCATAAACAACATCCACAGACGAGTAGTCCAAAAGAGAGTTGATTTATTAGAAAACCTACAGGTATACAGAGCTAACAGGCAAATTGGCACGAATGAGAACTAAAGGTACGGCTAAAGGCCTATATGGAAGGGCATTTGTCATATCAGATAGTGATGGCAGCCGTGGCAACCGCCCCCCCTACGAGAGCAGTTCCCACAGAGGAAAGGAATTTGGCAGTTACCATTCTTGGCCTTGGGACGCACCTGGCGGAACCATGACACACACAGTCTGGCTGTCTCAGCAGAGAGCAGGCCTGACAGCTGTCTGAACTTAAATTCATCAAAGGCAAAGATTCTGTGGCTGGCTTGGAAAGGGACAGAGCAGGAGATCCTGCTCCTGGCCCTTGATGGGGACACAACTGGTGCCATCTTCATCTTTCAGGAGCCTGGGGGTAATCTTGGATGCCTCTCTCATGTTAGTGAGGCAAATTACAAATGTGGCTGGGACGACTTTTTTCCATCTTCGCCGTGCCTGGCAGTTAGTGCCCTATCTGTACCGCTCCAATCTAGCCACAGTGATCCATGCAACAGTCACCTCCAGACTAGACTACTGTAACTTGATCTAGACAGGGCTGCCCTTGAGGTTGCTTTGGAAACTGCAACTGGTTCAAAACACAGCTGCTCAGGTCCTCTCTGGGACTTAGTGGAGGGCACATATACAACCACCCTCAATTTGCAAGACCTGAGCAAGGCTGTCAAAGATAGGACCTTTTGTAGGACATTGATTCATAGGGTTGCCATGAGTTGGAAGCGACTTGACGGCACTTAACACACACACACACACACACACACACACACACACACACAATCAATGTTCCACCAGTTGCATTGGCTTCAGGTTGGTTTCCAGATCAAGTTCAAGGTGCTAGTGCTTACCTTTAAAGCCCTAAATCGTGTGGGGCCTTCATACCTTCAGGACCACCTCTCCCATTACATCCCCCTGAAAACATCACATTATTTGACAAGCAATCTTCTGGTAATCCCTGGCATAAAGTCTATCTGGCTGTCCTTGACCAGGGCCAGGGTCTTTTCAGTTGTAGCCCCTACCTGGTAGAACTATCTTGTGGAGAGACCCAGGCTGTGAGGAACCTTGTTCAGTTCCGCAGGGCCCGTAAGACGGAGATATTTCACCAGACTTATGGGTGAGGGTAGTGATGGTTACCATCTGACCACTGGCTCTGAGCACTGAAGCCTGTCCCTCCCATTCCATTACCATCTCCATTCTTTGTTCATCCTTGGTCATCTCTAAAATCTGAGGTTCTTTATTTTATTTTATACTCCACTCCACCAAGGGAAGAGAAGTTTGCATACCACCTGGACTATCATTATGTACAATTTATGGAACTTGGAATTCAATCCAATTTTAGACTGATTATGATTGTAAATTATTGTTGCTGGTGTGTGGAAATTGTATTATGTCTTTGTTGCTGAATTGTGACCCGCCATGAGCCCCGCTTTGGTGGGGGAAGGGCGGGATAAAAAGAAATATGATTGAATAAATAATGATCTCTGTGCCCCTGCCTTTAGAGGTGAAGTGGGTAGTGAGCAGAAACAGGGCATGTTCAGTGGTGGTGCCTCGCCTTTGGAATGCATTCCCCCTTGAGCCTTGCCTGGCATCCACTTGACGTTCTTTTTGAGACCAGACTTAAAACCCTGGGTTAAAAAGAATGTTTAACTAAAGGGTTTTATCTTTTAAATATCTTATAGTCAGTCAGCTTCTGGGGTGGCCCGAGGATCATTTTATCTGCCTCTTTAGACTGCTCAGTATGTATTTTATGCTGTTGTTATGTTCTGGCTTGTTCTAAAGGCATGGGCCTGTTTTTTTTAATGGTTGTGTTTCAAGGGCTTTGTTTTTAACGACTATGTTTTATTATTTTAGTTATCAGCCACCTCGAGGAAGACTCTGGAGAGGCAGTGCATAAAATTTCCAAATAAATAAATAATAGGATGTCAATCATCTCAGAAGCAATGCAGTTCAGTGATGGGCAGCCCATTCCTGAAGGGGGGGATGAGGTGTCTGGAACCGGTGTGAGCCCTATGCCAGTGTCCATGCCACTTGTGCTGTGCAAACTGGCATGGACACCAGTGTAGGGTGACTTACGCCAGATCTGGGGCACCGCGCAGTAGTGCAGGCCTCCTGCGCCCGAGCCATTTTCCTGGCAGTGTAGGTTCTGCTCTCAAGTGCTCAAGCTGGCGCCCTGGGAGGCATTCCCAAGGTGTTCCTGTAGGAGGAGCTGCCCTTTCAGCCCCCAAACACACCATTTTGCAGGTGGTGAGATACGCCTGCAAAATTGTGGCTCAGCCCCATGGAGCTCTATGGGGAGTTACACAGGGGTTTTTGCTAAAAATAATTTTTCATTCATTTTTCAGGTTGCTGCGCTGGCAGCAAGCTGCTCTGGAGGCAGCGCGGCTGTGCTGCCTCTGGGTGCCATCTAACCATCACCCCCTTCAGGAATGGTCTGTTAGGTACCTGCCTATGGCTGCTGGAGTCCCTGGTTTGAGATCTACAACAAGGTCACATGTTAGAAAAGAGACAATAGTAACCATGGTGTCTTCATCGCGAGGTTTGTCCATTGTCCCATTCATTTACTAATCTATGTCCTTTTAAAATATTTACTTGGACACACTATGCCATAGATGATCATGTTTATATCCTCTCTTTAAATCTTTTTCCTTTCCCTCTTTTTGTCTCTGAACCTATAGCTGGGCGAGGAAGCAGGTAAAAAGAGAGCTTCCCTCCAGCGGCTTGTGTGTCCTACTGTTCTGCTCCTAGATAAATGTTTGGTGCAAAAGTCCCGATGAAATTACCGATCAAGCTGCCTCTCAGCTTCTCACCGTCGTTATGTTTGTCTTAATTGGGTGGCCAGGGGAGCAATTTTTCATTTGCAGCAGGTGGTTGTTTGCACATTAGATCAACTCCCATCCTTTGCAATCCTTGGCAGGGGTGTCTGCATTTTGCTTCAACATCTGCTGCTCCTTCTCTCGCTAGCACACAAATCCAGGGAGCCTCCTCCTTCAATGGAAATGAGCCCCAGTTTGGAGGCGCTGAGACACAAATGTCATGCTTAGCGGCAAACATTTGCGTCGGAAAGTTAGGGAACGGTGGTAATTAATTTGATCCTCTTCTGCTGTCATCTCCCAAACGATTGCTTGCATTTAGAGTTCGCCTCAGCAAATGAGGACATTAAATGGCAGCAAAGCTGGACCTGTGTCATGCCCTTTCATACTTCTGTATCCAAGAATGAACATCTCGAGTTAGCCTTGTGAGTCTGGCATTTATCACTGGAAACCTAAGGGGAGTTATTCCTGCCTACATCCATTGGCTTCAATAGATTTAGGAAAGTATGACTTTCCCATAATACTAGAACGTGGGGTCATCTGCTGAAGCTGGAGGGTGAGAGATTCAAAACAGATAAAAGGAAGTATTTTTTCACACAACGAAAAGTTAAATTGTGGAACTTCCTGCCCCAAAATGTGGTGATGGCTGCCAACTTGGAAGGCTTTAAGAGGGGAGTGGACATGTTCATGAAGGAAAGGGTATTCATGGCTACTAGTTAAAATGGATACTAGTCATGATGCATACCTATTCTCTCCAGGATCAGAGGAGCATGCCTATTATCTTAGGTGCTGTGGAACACAGGCAGGATGGTGCTGCTGCAGTCGTCTTGTTTGGGGGCTTCCTAGAGACACCTGTTTGGCCACTGTGTGAACAGACTGCTGGACTTGATGTGCCTTGGTCTGATCTAGCAAGGCTTTTCTTATGTTCTTATTTCAGGTTGCATGGCTAGACCCAGTTTAATAAGTTGTAATGTTCTGAGCCATTCATGGTGTAAGCTAGTGTGGTGTAATGGTTAGAGTGTCAGACCAGAAACGGGGAGACCCAGGTTGGAATCCCCACTCTGCCATGAAACCTTACTGGGTGACCTTAGGCCAACCACACACTCTCAGCCTAACCTATTCTACATGGTTGCTATGTGGATTAACTGGAGGAGAATTAAGTATTTCTTCACACAACGCATAGTTAAATTGTGGAGCTCTCTGCTTCAGGATGTGGTGATGGCTGCCAGCTTGGGGAAGGCTTTAAGAGGGGAGTGGACACGTTCATGGAGGAGAGGGCTATCCATGGCTACTAGTCAAAAGGAATGTTAGTCATCATGATGCATACCTATTATCTCCAGAATCAGATGAGCAGGCCTATTATATTAGGTGCTGTGGAACACAGGCAGGATAATGTTGTTTGTGGGCTTCCTAGAGGCACCTGGTTGGCCACTGTGTGAACAGACTGCTGGACTTGATGGGACTTGGTCTGATCCAGGATGGCCTTTCTTATGTTCTTATGGAGCTACTTTGGGCCCACACTGGAGAGAAAGGTGGGATAAAAATGAAGTCAAACAAAAAATATTCTGAGTGGTGTATTAGCACTGAAATTACACCTGCACAGTAAAGTGGGGGAAAGCTGCAATGTGATTGTAAATCAGCTTTCCTGCATGGCCATTTAATATTTATGAAGATTCCAGCTGATGAAGCTGCAATTTTGCAGTGAAAACACTTGAGAGCATCCGGACCGCGTTACTGTTGACTTCTTCATCCTTACCCAGCTTTCCTTGTGCTACTTTTTTGAAGAAACAACCTAGAGATAAGACTTTTACTTACCTTGAAAAAGGCTTTCCACTCTGGACTTGCTTGTATATATAGATTCATTGTTGTTTTCACTTGTTTGTAGATGTTACACGTCTTTCACAATATATGTTTGCATAGCTTGCTTGAGTATTGTTTATTGTGCTTGGTTTGAGCCCAGTACTATATTTCCACTACTATCCTAGTAGTACTTGTGCATACTTCTCTCAGTTCAAATTCCAGGTACTAGCTGGAGATCTCCTGCTATTAAAACAGATCTCCAGCTGATAGAGATCAGTTCACCTGGAGAAAATGGCCGCTTTGGCAATTGGACTCTATGGCATTGAAGTCCCTCCCCTCCCCAAACCTTCAGGCTCCACCCCAAAAACCTCCCACCGGTGGGGAAGAGGGACCTGGCAACCCTATCAATTCAGCATCTGAACAACAATGTTGAAGTGATCTGTGTAAATGAGGAGTTTGGTTGCTGTTGGTTGAACTGGCAATCACATTCATGTCTGAATTTTCTGCATCCCTACTTGAGAGTCAAACTCCGTTCTCCACCTGTGTAATCAATGCATCTTCCAAGGAGAGTCTGCTGATGGATTGGCTCAAGTCTGCAGTCATTTAAATAAGCAGCCTGCTTTAAAAAAAAAAAAAAAACAGCATGTGATACTGATTCCCAGGGGTCAGTGATATCATATTTCATTTAAAGCTCCTGGGAGTCTTTCTGAGAAGGAACAGAACCTTTGTCTGCAAAAAGCAGATGGTGCCTTGTGCAACTGAGACCATTCTCATTCTCCTCTGCACTGCCTTCATTGTGCACTTTTGGAGAGTGACTAGAGCAAACTCAAATTTCTTCCTTTCCCATGAAAGCAAATTCGGCACTGCGAGATGTGAAATCAAGAAGAAGAAGAGTTGGTTTTTATATGCAGACTTTCTCTACCACTTAAGGAAGATATAACCAGCTTACAATCACCTTCCCTTCCCCTCCCCACAACAGACACCATGTGAGGTAGGTAGGGCTGAGAGAATGTGACTAGCCCAAGGTCACCCAGCTGGCTTCATGGGGAAGAGTGGGGAAACAAATCCAATTCACCAGATTTGCCTCTGCTGCTCATGTGGAAGAGTGGGGAATCAAACCCGGTTCTCCCGATCAGACTCCACTGCTCCAAACCACTGCTCTTAACCACTACACCACGCTGGCTCTCGACCTACACTGGCTCTCGACCGCTCCAGACCACTGCTCTTAACCACTACACCACGCTGGCTCTCAAAGGCCCTAACTGGTGTAACTTGATGTTGGTAGTGGTTTTCCAGGCAACTGAGTGGATTAATTATAGGACATATACATTGAATCTTAGCATGTTTCAGCTAAGAAAGCTGATGGGATGAATGGCAGAGTAAGACCATTCTTCTTCTATTTTGTTGCTCTCTGGTAAATCACCAGGCAAGTTTCAATCGCTATAACTTTCTGCGACTTGGGCTATGGCGTTCACAAAACATAGCCGAGTTGACTATTTGTCCAGTCGAGTTGAATATTTACTGCATTTCTTTTCTGCTGCTGTTAGGATGATGCTTCTTGAAGGGCAAAATGTACTGGCATAAGGCACGAGCCTTATAAGACTGAGGGTGTTATTTGCACTACAAGACCCCATTAACCTCTTCTGCCATCCCGTCCCTACCAAATTTGTATTGTGTGCCTCTAGAGATGGCACTGAAGTTTTGAATTGGGAAGGAGCGAGGTGGTGGTGGTGGGGTCTTTCAGAAAACCCGCACCAGCTATGAAACATGCCTAATTCCCAGCTGAACTTCAGACTGGCTCAAAATTACTTTGGTTTCATGCTGCCATTCCCTAGTTCTTCCTGCTGTTGCATTCCTTCCTCCTTACAAAGTAAGTTTTGGGGATTATGGGGCAGGGGAAGCTGGAGGCTTACATGAATAAAGAAAACACAATAGAAATTCTCTAGACCCCACCCCCCAAGACACAGATCATACCTTTGTAATGCTTTTGTGAGGAAGGAATGCAGCATAGTGTAGCCTAATCTCATCCTGTCTGGGAAGCTAAGCAGGGTTGGTACGTGGACAAGGGATCACCAAGGAAGGCTCAGAAGAGGAAGGCAACGACAGACCAACTCTGCTTCTCACTTGCCTTGAAAGCCCCTCACTGGGGTCACCCTAAGTCGGTTGCAATTTGATGGCACTTTATATGTACATAACTCTTTTGTGAATAAAGGCTGAGGGCAAGCCTCACTGTCCACTGGTGGACAATTGACTCATGATCCATATTCTGGGTCATGGAAATGGTTTGGGGCTGCTGCAGCAGAGATGTTTTGTTCCCTCTTTTCTCCTGGTCTTCCTGAAAGGAGGGATCAGCCAGCCATTACCTTTGTGGCAGGGTGGGGGGGCTGCCTCCCCATTAAGTGCCCCTTCAACTCAGTCCCCCCACCTTTCCTCTTTTTCCTTACTCCATCACATAACTTGCTCTTCCATCTTCTTGCTTCTCATCGTCACCACCACCGTTGTCATCATTATTATGCCTGGCATGTTGAAACCTGGCACTTTGCAGAGTACAATAAGACAGATCTGAATCCTGAAGAGAAAAGTTGCTCTTTACTTATTTAGATATTTCAATCTCTTCCCCTCTCTACCGGGGATTTGAAACAGTTTACAAAAAGGGGGGCTAACTAAAGGGGTACAAGACCCCCTTAAGCCCTTTGTGAGTTCCCCACTTGTTCATAATATATCATAAGAGGTCCTCCTCATAATTTCCTACCAAATTTCCACTTTTTCCAGTGTAGTCTTCTGAGGAAACTAACAATCTCCTTCTTTCCCCCAAATTGTCCATTCCCTCCCCCAAGGCTCTCACATCTTTCCCCCCCCCATTCATGAATACAGGCACTGTGTTCTAAATAAGCCTATATTTTTGACATGTAGTTTGAACTCTCTTTAAGCTTCTGTATGACCCCAGCTGAACTGCAAAGAATTCTGGGAAGAATGCTTCCCTGAAAGGCACATATGACCTGTGGACTACAAGCATGGGCAACAAGTCAAGGAGAACAGAACAATCCTTATTTTGATTACCACAGCAAACTCTCAGTTCCCTTTTCTTAGAGCACCAGATACAGGAAGGTAGTCCGACACAGGACCACATTTATTTAACTGTTTTTGTTGAATTCCTATAAATGATGAAGAATATGAGAGTTGGGAAAGAGTTACGATAAATTCCATAGGTAAAATAAAAGGGGCGGCAGGAAGAAAAAAACGAGACAGAAGAAACAGGCTGGAGAAACTACCTGCTCCCAAATGGGCTACTTCCTGCCACTCACCCACCCTTAAGAAAGGGATTTCAAAAATTGGGTTGCACAGCAGGGTGTGAGAAATGGAACCCACAGTAGGCAAAGGTCCTAAGTTACATTTCAAAAGAAGAAGAAGAAGAAGAGGAGGAGTTAGTTTTTATATGCTGACTTTCTCTACCACTTAAGGGAGACTCAAACCAGCTTACAATCACCTTCCCTTCCCCTCCCCACAATAGACACCCTGTGAAATAGGTGGGGCTGAGAGAATGTGACTGGCCTAAGGTCACCCAGCTGGCTTTGTGTGGAGGAGTGGGGGAAACAAATCCAGTTCCCCATATTAGCCTCCGCCACTCATGTGGCGGAGTGGGGAATCAAACCCGGTTCTCCAGGTCAGAGTCCACCGCTCCAAACCACCACTCTTAAACACTACTCAATGTTGGCTGATTCTTCCCTAGAAGTTTTTAAAGAGCTGGCTCTGCTTAAACCTGAGGGAAAATATGGTAAGAACTAACTATGAGGCACGGGTGAACAAACAATGGCTGGATTGGTAGTAACAACTCAGTTCAGTTGTGATTGTCTCTCTCGTGTTTAGAGTTGCCAGGTCCCTCTTTGCCACTGGCAGGAGGTTTTTGGGGTTGAGCCTGAGAAGGGCAGGGTTTGGGGAGAGGAGGGACTTCAGTGCCATAGAGTCCAATTGCCAAAGAGGCCCTTTTCTCCAGGTGAACTGATCTCTATCAGCTGGAGATCAGTTGTAATAGCAGGAGATCTCCAGCTACTACCTGGAGATTGGCAACCCTACCCATGTTACACCTCACCTATACACCTCTCTTGGTGTATAGACTAAAAGGGAGCTATCATTCCTTTACAAATGAGATTGGGTTGAAGTGTGTAATTGGCACGTTACAACAGGCGCAGTAGTCCCTTGTGGAATAAGGGGCAAATCCCAACCTTCTGGAGCTTGTAAAACTGAAATTCAAGGTGGCCAAGGGGTATTTTAAGGCTTAAAGAAACCACAAGTGAAAATCATGTTTCTAATTTGCTCTTGCTAGGAAGCTGGAAGGCATACTCTGTTTCACTTCATGTCCTTTTCAACCTATGTTTTATGTAACTAACGCTACCCTATTCCCTCTTGATATGTGTGCATCATTCTGAGTGGGCACGGTTTCACCCTAACAGATGGGCCTGAGCATATGTATGCCAGGAATCCGTTCCATGCATCAAGTTTATTAGAAGACAGCCTGTCACACAGGAATGTTGAAAAGGCCCCTCCATATAGAGCAACCACACAGGATGAGGAGAGCAGAGTCATGGAAATTCAGTGGGGGAAAAACCCACTGTCACCTTCAATATATACTGTACTTAACATTTCATCCGGTCTCACTATAATAAGGCAAAGCCAAGTCCTAGCTGAAACAAGTAATCCTAAGCAGGTCTTCTCAGAATCCCTACTCAGATCTGTTTAATGAGACTTACTTCCAAGAAAATGTGCTTACGTCTATTGATGTTGATAGACTTAGAAGGGTATAACTCTGCATAGGATTGCACCGTATGTCTTGAACACAGCCTATGTTAAGCTGGAGCAGATCTACATTTCCATTGGGATGCTACTGAAAACATCTCCTCTGTGCATAATGATCTCCCTCCCTGCAGTGTTTGGATGTGCTTAGCATGTTCATCAGGCCCATCATAGGAATCTCCATCCCCATAATTCACACTCTGTGTTTTGTTGGAGGAATGAGATTCAAAATGTGATGTCTCCAACTCTTGTGGTGTGTGTGTGTATAAAGTGTCGTTAAGTCACAGCCGACTTATGGCAACCCCGTAGGGTTTTCATGGCAAGAGGTGTTCAGAGGTGGTTTCCCATTGCCTGCCTCCATGTCACAACCCTGGTATTCCTTGGAGGTCTTGGAGGTCTCCCATCCAAATACTAGCCAGGGTCAGTGCTGAGAGTGTGTTACTGGCCCAAGGTCACTCCGCAAGTTTCCATGGCAGAGTGGGGATTTGAACCTGGGTTTCCCAGATATCCTAGTCTGATACCTTAACCACTACACCACGTTAGCTTAAGGCTAAGAAGAGTTAAAAAGGTAAAAGTAACGGTCCCCTGTGCAAGCACCAGGTCATTCCTGACCCATGGGGTGGCGTCATATCCCAACGTTTTCTAGGCAGACTTTGTTTACAGGGTGGTTTGCCAGTGCCTTCCCCAGTCATCTTCCCTTTACCTCCAGCAAGCTGGGTCCTCATTTTACCCACCTCGGAAGGATGGAAGGCTGAGTCAACCTTGAGCCGGCTACCTGAAACCGACTTCTGTCGGGATCGAACTCAGGTCGTGAGCAGAGCTTTTGACTGCAGTACTGCAGCTTACCACTCTGTGCCACAGGGCTCTTAAGAAGAGTTACTATTCATTTATTTATAAAATTCACAAGCAGGGAACCCTCAGGGACTTGTGGGGGCATCTCATTTTCCCTTCCCCACTATTTCCTCTTTCTTTTCCCTGAAAATCCAAATAGCTTCTCCACTTTTCCTGCTTCCCTTTCTCTTTCCTCCCCATCAGCCAACCTACCTCACCTCATCTTCAGCTTTCTGTCCTTCTCTACCCAGGAAAACAGTAGCCTAGTTGCATAGAGGGGAACCTGCAAGGACTTGTAGGGGGCACAAGTATCCCCTTCCTCACCCCACTCCTCTCCCCCTTTTCCTGGCAAGTCCCATATCCCCACCATTCCCTCCTTCCTTCCCTCCTTTCTACCCACCAACCAACCCTACTAAGGTTCACAACTGCCCAGTGATTGTGACAATTGCCTGCCAACTCACCAGGCTACCTGCTGCCCCTCAGCTGGCTAGTGGGCAGAAGTAGACCAGCTGGGGGGTGGGCTGACGATCCACGTTCACATGCACGTGGCATGTTTCTGATGCATCCAGGTTTAATGCAGAAGTGCTGACAATGCTCTAGCCCTCCTTCCACCCCCCAACACTATGGTTTCCATAGAGTTTTTGGAGGGAATTGCTACAACGTCCCCATGTGATGCTGGCACTTCCGGGGGAAGCCTGGAAGTGACAGAATTGTGCCGCGCATGCGTGAATCTCTCATCCAGGAAACTCCCATCAGAAGCCAGGTAGGACCTGGCAACCCTAGAAGCTACCTTTTTCTGCCCTTTCATCTTCAGCTATATTTATTATTTCATTTTTACCCAGCCTTTCTCCATAATGGGGACCAAAAGCAGCTTACATAATTTTCCTCAATGCTATGAGGAAAGGTAGGTTGAGAATATGTAACCCAGTCGGCTTCCAGGGCAGAGTGGTGATTTGAATCTGGGTACCCCAAACCCTAATCTGGAAGGCTAACCACTGCACCACACTGCTTTTCTTGGGGTGGCTACTGTTGAACAACCACAAGCAACTGGGCCTGGTGAGTCATGCAAATTGCATGGTAACAAGTTGCCCGATAGTTGGTGAGCCTGGCCCCACTGAGTCCTTCCTCAAAGGCCAAAGCTTTTACTGACAGAAACAAAAGCTTGATGGCTGGAAATACTGTGTAGTTGCCTAGCAATGGCCTTTGAACACATTTGTTTCTTAAAGCTACAGGCACTGCTTTTATTATTTTGGTGTGTGGGAAGGGTTGCCAGGTCCCTCTTCGCTACCAGCGGGAGGTTTTTGGGGTGGAGCCTGAGGAGGCTGGGGTTTGGGGAGAGGAGGGACCTCAATCCCATAGAGTCCAATTGCCAAAGAGGCCATTTTCTCCAGGAGAACTGATCTCTATCGGCTGGAGATCAGTTGTAATAGCAGGAGATCTCCAGCTAGTACCTGGAAGTTGGCAACCCTGTGGGGCGGTTACCCTCCAATTTTTTTCATTTTTTTTTAGATTTCAGATTTTTTCCTGCAAACCTGAGACTTTTTCAGGTTAATGGAAATATCTGTCTTGCCTGTTCATGACTCTAGTCTCTGGATTTGGCCATGTTGAGAATTAGATAAATTGACACTTTATCTGTCTACTTAAATGCAAACGAGGTGGCTAAGAACAGGAAGTATATCACAGTAAATATATTTTAAACACTAATGTTCACAACCTAAAACTAAATAAATTTAGTCATAATCTCAAAAGTATACTAAAGTCCCATCAGCTTGCATTTAATATTTTAAAAATAGTAACAAGAATTAAACCACACACCACTGAATCGAAAGCAGAACAAATCACAATGTAAGTTCTTTGGGCAAAAGTTCTCATAGCTGTCGCCTGCAAGGGCCATCGGCTGAAATAAAACCCATAGCTTGGCTAACCTATGGTCTGGGTTGCATTGTCATGAGAATATTCATGTCTTCTAATTACGACACACTTCCTTCATACAGCCAAAGTGTTGGGAGAAACACTGTTTTGATATTCTCTAATGAGAATAAATCTCTTTATAAATTGTTTCCTTTTTATTGACTCTAAAGCAAATGTAACCATGACTGCTATACGGTAATACATTTTTATACCTGCTAATGGTTTGATGGGCTCATATATCCAGCATCGGCAAGAATTATCATTAGATTGTAAAGGGTGGAAAATATGTTTTATCACTTGAAAATGGAATCCCTTCTTGAAAAGTAAAACCATAGGTAGATCATTGATTTTAAAAGGTCAGGGTTAAAAAGCTTATTAGTGACTGTTTTACTCAGCTGTTCAGAGCACTCAGCTAAGTGAGAACCCAGCAGCATGGTATTATTGCCAGTTCTAGAAGGAAAAGCCTGTGATCAGACAGCCAGGAATTTTTGTTACAGATAAAGTGTCTGTAAAGTGCTGTCAAGTCGCAGCCGACTTATGACAACCCCATAGGGTTTTCAAGGCAAGTGATTAAGCAGACGGTAGTTTGCCATTGCCTTCCTCTGCAAAGTTTTCCTTGGTGGGCTCTAGGGTTGCCAGGTCCCTCTTCGCCACTGGTGGGAGGTTTTTGGGGTGGAGCCTGAGGAGGGTGGAGTTTGGGGAGGGGAGGGACTTCAATACCATAGAATCCAATTGCCAAAGTGGCCATTTTCTCCAGGTGAACTGATCTCTATCTGTTGTAATAGCAGGAGATCTCCAGCTAGTACCTGGAGGCTGTCAACCCTAGTGGGCTCCCATCTAAGTACTGACCCTGCTTAGCTTCCAAGATCCAACAAGATTGGGCTATACTATACCACATACCCGTTACAAATAATAATTGTTTAATAATAAAAGGGATAGAAAATTGACATTGGCAGCTCATCAAGGCCCACAAACCTATATGAAGGACCCAGCAGCACCTGGATTCCCCTGGGCTCCATTTCCAATCCTGCTGGGACAAGCATTCAGCTTTTGTGTACCAAGTGCCAAGGTTCATTCCCTGGTGAAAACGGGCTTTCGGCACTGGGCCACAGACTGGTAGGTATGCAAGACCTGACAGATAAGTTCCCACAGGACTAGGTCTGGACTTGGATGGCATATTGGGGAAGACCTATGGTAGGATCAACATGGAATCAGAGCCAATTGTGAGCGAAGGTGTGAAAGATATATCTAGAGATGATGGCAGAAGAACAAGCAAGCAAGCAGGACAGTTGATAGACTGGGAGTGGAGCGGGTAAGCAATGGAAGAACGGGCAGGCTGACAAGCAGAGAAACCTGGGACAAGGCCAGAATCTGCAGTAGGTAAGCCAATGAAAGAAGCTACAATAAGCAGTAGGGATGCCACTGAATTTTGAAAGCTTATTGGTTTGAGGCAAATATCGCCATTTTGATTTTGTTTCTCTGTTGCTCCAATTTATTTCCTCATGCCAAATTTTTCTCATAAAATGATATCTAGCTGTAGAAGAAAAAGCCTGTGATTGGATGGCTGGGAATTTTTGTTACCAATAATAATTGGTTAATAATAAAAGGAATAAAACATGGGGACTCCTTGGTAGCATATGAAGGCTCATAGGCCTATCCTCTGTATTTTTCAAAGCAATATCAGCTAGCTACTTACACATATTGTATGGATCCAGGACAAACATGGTTTATATAAATTCCAGGTAAATACCAGCGGGGATGCTAAGAACTTTTACATGAATATGATTCCCAGCTGAACTTACCTTGGATATGAGTTGAGTCTCCCCCTTATCAGAGTGTTCAGTGTTTGATTCAAAAATCATGCCACGTTAGGATTGCCAACTGCCTGGAGAAAGAACGGAAGCATATTTGTCTATTAACGGAAGCTTATTTGTCAGGCGATGTTATTTTTCATTATCCCATAAAAAGCTTCAGCTGCCCATCTCCACACATCGATCCTCTATTAAAGGGACAGGACATTTTTCTCCAGGCCTGTTGGCAACACTGTGCCAACCAGTTTTGCTTCTTCTTTCCTTTTTAAAGGTGAAAGTGTACAGCCATCATGATGCAAGAGGTTACTAATAAATGTTATGACAACACCCCACCTCCAGAGCTTGAAACTAGGCCCTTAAATTTCACACTCTATAAACTTCTCTTTTAGATACTCTTATTTTTATAATTGATGCTTTGGGGACCATTTAGTCTTCTAGTCATTAATGAGGGCAATGCCTGGATCCAAGGTGCCACCCAGAATTCACTTGGCCTATTATGAGGGGATTATTGGCTTGAACAAACCACACAGTAATCTTGATGACAATAACTAAGAAACAGGTTTATTTCAGTGGTATGCATGGCTTGGTTGTTTCTTTCTTTTCCTTTTCTCCAGCCTTCTAATGGTGGTGTAGTGGTTAGGAGCGGTGGACTCTAATCTGGAGAACCAGGTTTGATTCTCCACTCCTCCATATGAACGGCAGACTCTCATCTAGTGAACTGGATTGGTTTCCCCACTCCTACACATGAAGCCAGCTGGGTGACCTTGGGCTAGTCACAGTTCTCTCTGAACTCTCTCAGTCTCTCCTATCTCACAAGGTGTCTGTTGTGGGGAGAGGAAGGGAAGGAGTTTGTAAACCAGTTTGATTCTCCTCAAAAGGTACAGAAAGTCGGCATATAAATAACAACTCTTCTTTTTCTCCTTCTTATTACTTAAACAAAGTTATTAAGAGAGCTGGAACCTAAGAAAGTGTAACAGTTACAAAGTTAAGTCTGATTCAGACTTAAAACATGTAATAGAAAGGCTTTTAACTGTTCACTGATTTTGACAGAAGCAGCACCTGAAATCTACCTATCTTCTAAATATCTAAAGTCCCTAATGGATTCCCTGTCTAACCAGCAGATCTCATAACCCTTCTCCCACAAACTCCAACAACCCCCTCAGTTGGCCATCAGTTAAACTGTGAAGAAGAAGAAAAACATGCTGTCAAGTCACAACTGACTCATGGCAATCCCACCCAGGCAAAAGAGGAGCAGAGGCCTGCATAGACACCCCAGTATTCCTGGATGTCTCCCATCCAAGCGCTGACTGACTATGGCCAACCCTGCTCTGAGAGGCTTGGGCTAATCTTGGCTATTCAGGTTGCTTAAACTGCCAAATTCCTCCTGCTTTTTTCGTTTCTTTTCCATGCCAGTCCACCATTTGAAAGTGATTGGCAATTTGGCTGAGGCTCCAGGAGGGTGGAACTTGAAGCCATCCATCTCATAGGTCTTCACCAGAAAAAAACCAAGTTCAGACAAGGCAGTGTGAGAATGTTCTTGTGCACATTTGTCCCTGGTCACAGCCATTTGGCTACTTTTCCTTTTAGGGAAGGGAGATCTCCAACAGAAACTGAAGTTCAGCCTTATGATTCAGCCCTGAATTTCACAGGGTTGTTATCAAAAAAAACATCACCTTGCAGAATTAACATACAGAATTCATCCCACAATACGTGATAACAGTTCCTAGCTTAGATGGATTTAAAAGGATTAGCCAGATTAATGGAGAATAACTTTATCAGCAGCCCTTAGCCATAGCTCCATGTTCTGAGGTATTATAACTCTGAGTACCTGACGATGGGGCAAGGTGTATGTTGGACCACCTCTCTACAATTATTAAGACTCCACAGCAGGATGAGGGCGTAGTGGGGGGGGGGTCTTACTAAATTTGCATTCCACTCATTTTCCCCTCAGAGCAGATGAAGGCACCCAGTGTAGTCAGCAGTCTGTCTCATTCTCTAAAGATGCAAGTAAAAACCACAGAAGTACTTTCCAAAGGTCATTTCCTTTCTAGACCTCCTCTTTTACCCTTCAAGCTCCACAGGCAAAATAGTGTCTGGATACTAGAAGCCATTAAGGACTATCTATTGACTTCAGATATAAATTCTATGGGAGCAATCCTGAGCAGGTCTACTGAAAATTATATCATATCATATCATATCATATCATATCATATCATATCATATCAATACTATCTATATGTCTACTTCCAAAGTATGCCTCCGATCTGCAGATACTTAAATCCGTGAATTGGGGCTTACCCCAATTCGCTTACCCCAAATAGATTTTTTTTTCAAACTTGGGGGACTCCCCATGTTTGCAGAAAAATCTGAAATCATCAATAAAATATATGTTGGGGTTAAATCCTCCTCCAAATACATTTGCATTGTCCGCACACATGCAGACAATGCACTAACCTGAACAGAATGGAGCCAATCAATGCTGTGGTGGCAGAGGATGCTGGCTACCACTCCGGGCTGGTTGCAAAGGACCTGGCTGCAGCAGTGGAGGACACCATCGGCCACTCCAGGCCTGGCTGCAGTGGTGGCGGAGGACGTAGGTAATGGGGCCTGGAGCCATGCCAGGCATGGCAATGGGAGGGGGATATAGGATCCCCCATGAGTGTCCTGACCCCTGCACTGACCACTAAGGAGAGAATCATCAGTGATGGGGAGAGGGATTCTCCCCCACCCAAATATTGCGGGTCCCCACTTGTCTATATACTAATAGTGAAGTTGGCCAAATCTGATGATACTTAAATCTGGTGACTGGAGCTGTGAATGGTCAGGACAGAACTTTAAACAAACCTGAAAAGGGCCCCGAGTTTGCAGAAAAAAGTGAAATCTAAAAAAAAAAAAAAATTGGCTGGGGGAGGTTTTAAAAACTTAAAAATGATAAAAGGAATTCATGTAGCTTTAAGCAACGGATTCCCTCAGTGACCATTGCTAGGCAACCACAGATTCCAGGCTTGGTTCTGTCAGTAAAAGACAAGGGGAGGGATAAGGGCCCTTTACAGGCTTATTTTATTCTTTGAGGGAGGACTAATTGGGGCTAGGCTTAGCTAGGGTTGCGAGCTCCAGTTTGGGAAATTCCTGGAGATTTTGAGGTGGAGTCTGGGAAGGGTGGGGTTTGGTGAAGAGATGGGCCTCAGCCAGATATAATGCCATAGAGTCCACTCTCTAAAGCAGCCAGGTGGTGGCTGGAAATTCAACTGATCACATATGTGATCAGTTCTCCTGGAGAAAATGGCTGATTTGGAGGGTGGACTCTATGGCATCAAACCCTGCTGATGTTGCTTCCTTCCCAAAACCCCCCTCCCAACGCTCCACCCCCAAATCTCCAGGAATGTCCCAACCTGGAACTGTCAACCCTAGGAGAGAAGGAGGCAGGAAAGGGGGAATTTTAGGAAACAGAAAGAGCAAATGGTGTGGGAGGGTCCTGAGGGTTCCTTACTATGAAAGTGAGCCTTGCCCAATGGCAAGCACCACATAATTGGGCCATTGTTTTTCTAGGTAGATGCTGCTGGGGAGGGAGAGGGAAAGCTGAACACAGAGGGACAGATAAGTGTAGGTTGGTTGTTGGGCAGAAAGGAGAGAAGGAGGGTATGGGGACATTCATGAAATAAAAGAGGAAATAGTGGGGGAGGGGAAAATGAGATGCCTCCCACAAGTCCTTGCATGTTCCCAATTGTAGTATACTATATTTTAAGTAAAGTGTGCTGTCAAGTCTCAAGCTACTTATGTGTGTGTGTGTGTGTGTGTGTGTGTAAAGAGCCGTCAAGTCGCAGCCGACTTATGGCAACCCCTTTTGGGGTTTTCATGGCAAGAGACTAACAGAGGTGGTTTGCCAGTGCCTTCCTCTGCACAGCAACCCTGGTATTCCTTGGTGGTCTCCCATTCAAATACTAACCAGGGCTGACCCTGCTTAGCTTCTGAGACAAGCTACTTATAGTGACCCCATAAAGTTCCACCTCATGAAGTTTCCAAGGCGAAAGATGAGCAGAGGTGGTTTGCCATTGCCTTCCTCCGCATAGCAGCCCCAGACTTCCTTGATGGTCTCCAATCCAAGTCTCCCAATCCTGGTTAGCTTTTGAGCTCTGATGACATCAGGCTAGTTTGTGCTATCAAGGCTGCTATATTACATTGCATATATACTGGGACTTTCATGCATATATACTGGGACTTTCATCCAGGAAAGTAAGATTGCAGTGTACAATGCTTAATCCTTCAATTTACTCAGGCCACACATGCAAGTTACTAGAGTAGGGTTCCCATTTGCCAGTTAATGGTGGGCAATTGCCTGCCAATTAACAGGCCTGCCCACCAGCCCTCAGCTGGCCGGTGGGGGAATGCAGACCAACTGAAGGGGGGGATCAACCTGCACACATGGCACATGCGGAGAAATACTGACCCTTCCGGGTTTACCCCGGAAGTGCGGGGATGCTCTAGCATGCCCCTCAAAAAAAACTCTATGGTTTCCATAGAGTTTGTTTTTAGGGGAGTGCTAGAGCATCCCTGTCACTTCTGGGGTAAACCTGAAGGGACATTATTGTGCGCATGTGCTGTACGCATGCAAAACATTCCCCCCACCACCACAAGGAAGCTCCAGCTGGTTGTAAGTGGGGATCTTGCAACCCTATCCTAGAGCAATGTTTTTTGTAGAACATTTCCTCCCCCTGTGGAATCATGTAATCTGTCCTATGTTCTCTGGGTCACAGAGACCTTCCCTAGAATATCTAACTATATCAATGCAGCAGTGAAGAGCTCTTCCTTGCACAGGCTAAATTACTTACCTGTATAGTTTAAATAAATCTCAACTACTAAGAAAATACTGCATTTGTTGCCAGTCATCACCACCACTATCTCAGGATATGCACACCCTGCTTCCGTCTGTGTATAGTTGTGGTGGATCTCAGCAACACACATTGATGCACTCGGCCTCATGCCTTCAAAGGCCAGGTATAAACCACCGCAGACTACCCTGAGCATAGTTAAATCTACAGTCCCCCCGCCTCCCAGGTGTGACTCTCCCCTGCTATGAGATGAATTCTCAGATATCTAACCAAGATCCAATCTTCTTTCTCTTATCAATTTAATAGAAAATACCGTAGTTACAAAATTACAAGTGTGCCTCCTGAATAAATGTCAGTCTATTTTTAAATGCAAGATCAGTGCTCAAGCTTCTGCTACCATGGTGTGTCTTTTCAAGCCTACACCGGGGCCTGTTCATTGCTTATTTCATTTGACTCTTAACAGCCTTCATTTTGATCCATTGGCCTTCCTGTGGGATGCTCAGATAGCGTCATGGATATTTTAGTCCACTTTCAAGGAGTTATGAAATGTGACACAGATCAAAATACAGGGCTCTAAGTTGGTCCAATTCTGTGACATCTGAGGTTGTGCCACTGCTTCTTATTCTTGCAGTCTGGATATAGCAGGGAGTGAAAAATAAAAGTGTTACAAGGTACTCAGTCCCCTGAAACCAGAGGGTGCATGGAATGCAACAAATTAGTATTGACATCAAGTGCAGGTATTAATAGCATGATAGCATTTGTGAGCCCTAACCTCATGGCCTAGGCTAGCCTGATCTTGTCAGATCTCTGAAGCTAAGGAGGAGTAGCACTAGATGGGAGACCACCAAGGAAGTCCAGGGTTGCTGTTCAGGGTGAGGCAATGGCAAACCATCTTTGAATGTCTCTTGCCTTGAAAACCCTAAGGCAGGGGTGTCAAACTCAATTGTTACGAGGGCCAGATATGACATAAATGTCACTTGGTCAGGCCAGGCCATGCCACCCCAGATCTAGAGTGGGGGGTGGTGTGGCTGCCTTGGCTGGCCCGCTGGCCTTACGTTTGACACCCTGCCCTAAGGAGTTGCCATAAGTCATCTGCAACTTGACAGCACTTTCTACCACCAGCATTTGTGGTATTCTACAACTCTGTCCTTGTCTGTTTGTGACCCTCTCTGTCCCATATCCCCCATATCTCTGACTTTCCCTTAGGGCTGCCCCGTCACATATCTGAGAGGGTGGAGGGTGGGCTCTTACTCAGGGATTGCCATGCTGGGATCACTGTTGTTGATCTTTCTGGAGCCACTGGACTGCAAAACACAGCAGGGTATAGTGGCCCCTTGGAGCCATGTATTGGCCCCAACCCCCTTCCCACATGTATGCTGCTGTCAGCTGTATGCAGCTGGCACAAGGGATGGGCTGGTAGGCGAACCGAAGGAGCGTACGGCTGCTCCCCCACAGCACTCCTGGCAGCTGATAAGCCATGAAGCTTGGCAGGGCAGGCCCCGGGGACCGAGGCTCGATGCAAGCCAGCTGCGGGCACAGCATAGAGGGGTTGTGGAGAAGTGTCTCTGCTGGAATGATGGCTCTCTGGGGAGGCTTGTCTCCCTCTCTTGTGGTATGTGGGGCAAAACGTCAGCTCTGAGGCTCAAATGTATTTGTTAATTGGGCATGTTTGGTAGTAGCACTGTTACCCGTCATTTCAACACAACCTGCTGAGACCATCAAAGTCTACACTAAGCCAGTGAATATCCTAAACTCTTATCAGAGATGTGGTTGAAAAAAATATTGGTTGTTTTTGTGTGTGAATAAGTCAGTGAATATGTCAGTTATGAGAAGACAAGAGTCACTGGAAAAGACAATCGTGCTAGGAGAAGTTGAAGGTAGCAGGAAAAGAGGAAGACCCAACAAGAGATGGATTGACTCAATAAAGGAAGTGAAAGCCCTCAATTTGCAAGACCTGAGCGAGGCTGTTAAGGATAGGATGTTTTGGAAGACATTGATTCATAGGGTCGCCAATCGCCATGAGTTGGAAGCGACTTGTTGGCACTTAACACACACACACACAAGTCAGTTCTGGAACTTCTTGGGTGCCATGATTCTTCCTGCAGGTGTATGCAGGGCTGTGGGTGGACTATAAAGGTGCTGATTATATGAACTCGCACTCCACATAGTTGCCCACTTTGCTGCAACTGCAACATGTATGAAGAGAGCACAATTCCACTAATTGCCCCCTCTGGGTGCCCAATTCCATGTGGAAGCACTGTATCATGCAACGAGCAGATCAATATCCATAGCCTATTTCTGTGGTCCACTATATGGGAGCCAAGAAATGCCTGAACTGGGGCCAGTTGAACTGGGCAATCAAATGGAAAGTTAAGTAGACTTGCACTATATTTCCCTTGAGAGCCAGCGTGGTGTAGTGGTTAAGAGTGGCGAACTTTAATCTGGAGAACTGAGTTTGATTCCCCACTCCACCACATGAATCCTGGCAGGTGACCGTGAGCCAGTCACAGAACTCTCTCTGCCCATGCAGAGGCAGGCCATGACAAATCACCTCCGAACAACTCTAGCCTTGAAAACCCTACGGGGTTGCCATAAGTCATCTGTGACTTGACGGCACTTCCACCATCACCACCATATTTTCAGAAGAATTATGTCCTTAGCTGATTTTTAGGCCTGAGAGTGTAACTTAAAGGAATACATTTGTCAGGTTCTCCAGCCTACCTGGGCAATTCCCAAAAAGCCACTCGCTCAGACAGACAGGTCAGAAGCAGGTGAACTTTATTGAAGAAGCATCAGGAATAGCTAAGCAAACATGCGAACACTGGCCTAGCTCATGGCAAAAGCCCGACCGCTTGTACGGGTCGACCCAAACATGGCTAGGCAAGGACTCAGAAGACAGTCAGTGAAGAACCAAAGGCAATCGTAAGGCAACCTCTGACAACATTCTATGCAAATATAGTGATTTATATTCGTGCAAGAAATGAAAATTGTAGAGGTCAGAATGAGAGGAACTCACCACACCAAGAAAATGTAGGAATGTTTTGGATACTATAGTACTCTTTAGCTCAATTCGGAGGACTATATTAGATAGCCCCATTCGTTTTTTATCAGATCACAATAATTGTTAATTTAATGTAGTTCTGGCAGTATTAAATGTGATTTTTTAAAATGAAAAAGCTATTTAGGAAAAGCATCTCTGCTACATTGACTGCTGCCTGCTTTTACCTCTTCATTGTGAAAAATTTCCCTTCCCCTCTGACATCCTTTCTTGGAAAAAATAATTTTGTTTTAAGACAGCAAAATCCTCACCTTCAGTTTTCCCAGTTTCCTAATTTTGATTCAGCACCATATCTTTGTTTAAAGGTTTATGTAGATAAACCTCAATTTTGCCAATCTCTATTATACATAAGTAGGAGGATCAACTTCTAATTTCTAATGTTAAATCCCATGCAAGATAACTATAATATCATTTGCTTATGGAGGCCATTGGAATGGTGTAAAAAGTACGGCAAACACAGAGAAATTTAAAACTTGAGGTTATCCAACAAAACAGAGTGAGCTTTTTTTAAAAAAAAAGCAAAATAGCATTGAAGATTGCTGTAAATATCTAAGCATATTTTCTCAAGCTGATTATGGACATATTACAGTGACAGAAGCGTATGATGAACTTTATATGAATGAGAGATGAGTCATTTTCTCCCTGAAAATGAATCTACAATGTCATTTTCCTCCCCAAAGTGCTCAGATACGATGGCAATGGGAGGCCCATATAATGTAAGTACCCTAGAGACGATGAGGAAAATGTCATTGGCAGTTGTGTTTTTAGTACTGCTGTATCAATTAAACATCTATAATGTGCCCATCATTGTAATATATTGCGCAAAAGCTGTTACTGGACATGGATAATGATGATCTGGGGATGGGGAGTTCTTTGTGATTCTGTTGTCATGGAGAGATCACCAGTCGGGTTTAGGCATAGGGCCGCACAGAACCCCTGCACCAATCAGGGATCAACAGCATGATCCACCACCAGAGAAAGATGGATTGATATGGTTTCCTGACACATTTGGGGTTTTTTCTATCTGGTACAATGGGAAAACTTGCCATAGATTTAGCCAACCTCTGGAAGCAGGATGCCTTGTGAATAATGTATACCCTTTCTCTTAAGTGCTCACTCGGACATGCTCAAGATAATGCAGTGACTTTGTTATTAGCAGAACTAGGGACTACATATACCTGTTGGAGTGAAAACGAGAGCACCAGTGGGTGAAAACTTGAACAGAATCTGACCAAGCACAAGTAAAAGCCCATCTTACTCTATGGCGGTGATGTTGGCAAAGAAAGCTTAGTTCTTCTACTGTTGTGTTCACACAACATTGACCAGTAAAGTTATTCTGAATTACAAAGGGCTGGTTGCATCTAGGTCCTCATGGGCAAACAACAGACATTTTGGAAACTTGCTGTGATCAGCTAGATTGCAGTTCAGTATCACCTTGCTGTGATCAATTTGCTAAATGGTTTGCAAGGGGGGAAATTGCTCACATCTGATCCAACCTGGATACCATAATATCTACAGAAGTTCTCAGTGGAACTGAGACTTCAGTTAGTCAGGTTTCTACGGGTTCTTTCTCAGTTGGTACAACTAGAGCATGTGGACAGAGTACTTTGAGTTATGGTTGCCAGGTCCCTCTTCGCAACCGGTGGGAGATTTTGGGGGCGGAGCCTGAAGAGGGCGGGGTTTGGGGAGGGGAGGGACTTCAATGCCATAGAGTTCAATTGCCAAAGCAGCCATTTTTCTCCAGGTGATCTGATCTCTATCGGCTGGAGATCAGTTGAATTAGCAGGAGATCTCCTGCTAATACCTGGCAGTTGAGCAACCAAAATAAACACCTCTGTACTGATACCACTGGTAAGGAAATGAGAACAGGAGAGGCTAGTATAACCAATTAAACACAGCTGGTGTATAACAAGGTGTATTGGGTGCATTAAATGACACACAACAATAACAAAGACAAGAAACTATATACCATACTCTATGAATAGTCCACCAGGGGTACTAGTATCACAAGTTCAAGGACGTGTGAGTAGGGAGGAAATCTTCATAACAAAGTAGCAAGGGAGACGATCATTTCTGTTCTTCTTCAGCCCCTTCAACTGTAAGTAATATCTTACTTTTATGTGATCATTGTAAGAATTATATTATGTAAAGATTACAAAGTAATTTTTATATGCAGAAACAGGGCTGAAGAAGAATAGAAATGATCGTCTCCCTTGCTACTTTTTTATGAAGATTTCCCTTGCAACTTTGTTATGAAGATTTCCTCCCTACTCACACGTCCTTGAACTTGTGATACCTGGCAGTTGGCAACCATACTTTGAGTGCTGAGGCCTTATTGGACCTCTGTCCTTTGTGGTTTGTTGAACCTGCAAGAGGAGAACTGTCCTCTTGTATAACACGTACCACCAATGCCGATTTGACAGAAGGGTCACTGGCGGACCTAGCCACAGTCACAGAGAACGTAGTAACATTCAAGTTGGACTACAGCAATGCACTGTACATGGGACTGCCCTTTAAGACTGTTTGGAAGCTTCAACTGATTCAAAACACGGCATCCAGAGTATTCACTGGGACTGGCTCTAGCAAGAACACTACTCTCATCTTGTGCCAATTATACAGGCCGCAGGTGTATCAAAATGTAAAGTGCTGGTGTTAAGCTTTAAGGCCCTAAACGGCTCGATTCCAGTGTGCCTGGTGGATTGCTTCTCTACCTGTACATATCAGCTTCTGCTCTGAGCTCAGCCAAGGGACTCTGATCGTTGGAAGCCCAGTTGGAGAAATGTGATGTGGGAAACCACAGGAAGGCTTTCTTGGCAGCTACCCCTACGCTTTAGAAATCATCCCCTCCTGCACTACAGATGGTTCCTTCTTTAGAGGCCTTCTGGCATCAGCGGAGAACTTTTATTCTAAAAGGCCTTTTTAAAGTTAAATCTATATGCAGTATTGTAAGTTTTTAATGGTGCCTATCTACTTTTGAGTGTTTTGTGTGAATCTTAATGTTGTAAACTATCTTGAATATTTATTTCTACATAAAAAGATGGGGTAGAAATGTTCTACCAAATAAACATCACTCCAAAGTACAGGCTAATCTGTATCTTACTGTTTCTGCTATAATGCATAGTAATCCAAAGTCTACTAGAAATTACTCAAACACAGCACACAAGTAGGGTTGCCAAGTTCCTCTTCGCCACCGGCAGGAGATTTAGGCGGTGGAGCCTGAGGAGGGTGGGGTTTGGGGAGGGGAGGGACTTCAATGCTATAGAGTCCAATAGCCAAAGCGGCCATTTTCTCCAGATGAACTGATCTATATCGGCTGAAGATCAGTTGTAATAGCAGGAGATCTCCAGCTATTACCTGGAGGTTGGCAACCCTACACACAAGCCATATTTTAAATGGGAAGAAGGAAGAATTCTTCAGATCATTTCAGAGGGTACATTGAAAATCCTCTTTCAGCCAGCAGAAAGGAACTGCTCTACCTTAGACAAAAAGCAGAAACAATATTTTTATTTTATTTAAAATATTGATATACAGCTTTTCTGACATGCACTCAGCCACTTCCAGACATACAGATAACACCATACAGATCAAACATTAAAATCTACGGCACTACAACGGGCGAACTTCCAGAAGCCTTTAAAAATAATTAAACCTTACATTTTCCCTGAAGATCGCAGAACCAGATACTTGTTGCCCTCCTCTCTGTATCCCATTCCAAAGGAGTGGGGCTACCACCAAAAAAGCCCAAGTACAAGCTGAAACTGTCCTAACATGCCCTGGTGTCATGACTGTAAGTAACCTCTGTTGAGATGGATGGGATGCTCTTGAGGGATCATACTGGGATAAGTGGTCAAGCAAGTACATAGATGCCAGGCCATTAACAACTTTAAATGTCGGGGGGGGGGGGGAGAGACATAAAGTCAACTGATCCCATAATTTATGACTGTAACATCAGAAATCATCTTTTGAAGACATGGGAGTCACTAAAGCCAATTCTTAGTTCCTCGCCATCAACACTAATGTCTCCCACAGAAGCGTATATGGACTTTTTTACTAGGAAGACTAATGACTACTTTACATACCGTGACCTGCTAAAACGTAATGGGAAAATAAAGAATCTGCAAGAATTACAAAATGAAAATATAAATATCTCCTGGTTTGTGCACCACCAGATAGTTCACCGTTTGAAGAAAGACTGCTATGATCGAGGCAACCTAAAAAATTTAACAGAATTTAATAGCCAAATCACAAGATCACTTGCTGATGAAATTATATCAACTTTTGTTGATGCATGATGTGGTGTCGGAACAAGTCAAAACCTGTATGATCAAATGGATGCAAAATTTTGGAGAGATGATACCGATGAAAAAAAGAACTTTAAATGTCAAAACCAGAACATTGAACTGAACTCAGAAACAGTCTGCAGCCAATGTAGACGCTTCAAGATCTCAGTAAAAGTAACTCTCCAAGAATCCAGGTTGCTTCAGCATGAGATGTCAGAGACCTACTGCATCTTGGAGAAGCCAGTACTGGTCTAATTGGGACAATGGTCTGTGCTCAGCAGCAGCAGCAGCAGCAGCAGCAGAAGAGTTGGTTTTTATACCCCGCTTTTTTTTACCGTAAGGAGTCTCAAAGTAGCTTACAATCACTCCCCCCTCCACAACAGACACCTTGTGAGGTAGGTGGGGCTGAGAGAGGTCTGAGAGAATCGTGACTAGCCCAAGGTCACCCAGCAGGCTTCATGTGGGAGGAGTGGGGACTCAAACCCGGTTCTCCAGATTAGAGTCCGCCGCTCATGGGGAGGAGCGGGGAATCAAACCCGGTTCTCCAGACTAGACTGCCGCTCATGGGGAGGAGTGGGGAATCAAACCTGGTTCTCCAGAGTAGAGTCTGCCATTCTTAACCACTATATCACACTGGCAGCGTTTTACATGAAACAAACCAACAAACTATTCATTGGTGGACTTAGATAACAAGGAGGGCAGGACCAAACAAGTGACATTTATCCTGAATGGATCAAAAATAATGTCCTTCATTTCATCCCCCCTCACCAAATGAAGGCAGTGAGACTCCTTCAGAGACAAAGCAATGGCTTCCTTCTTTGAGAAAATATGTAGAGAAATACCCTTCCCCTCTTCTGCACAGTTTGTTGACTCCTCTGCTTTTAAATTCTTGTTGCCTCAGGCTGTTAGATCAATCTATTTTTTTCCCTGTGACTAGTTTACATCGCAGGTATAAAGAACAAAGACACTATTGGTGTGATCTGAGTTTAAAGCAGTAAGGCATGGATGTCACACTTGTAGTCACACGGTAGTTAACATTCAGCTGTTCTTCGAAATAAAGGGGATTTTAATCTATTTTAACATCACAGAGCTTTCCCCCTCATTGCTGTTCTTGTTTTTTCTTTCTTTCAAAAAAAGCCAAAGACAATTGAAACATGCAAATATTGATAGTTCTTTCTGCTAAAATGTGTTGTATACACACATGGTGTATATAACCATCATCTGCATTTTGGGGGGACATATGCTTCATTTTGTCAACAAAGCCTCTCCACTACAGTATTGATCAAACGGCAGGTACAAAGAGTGGTTGACGTTTTCCAGTTCCCTTGGCTTCCCCCATCAAGCCTTCTAAGCGAACGGTCTAATTAGAATCATCCCTTGTAATTACACTTATATTAATAGCATTGTTCTTCTATGTGAGTTTTATCTCTCTGCTATAAACTGAGTGGCTACTTCAGATTATTCCACTTGCATTCTGCTTCCATGGAAAGGGGGGATGGAGAGGGGGAAGCGATTTTATCCAAGGATAATTTGAGAATAGCACACAAAGAGAATTTCAGAGATCAGTCTGTCCATGGCGGTTAACCATAACAGCTGAAGTGTTCTGAGACTGAGTTGCTGGGGCAAAGAGCAGGAGAAGATTGCCCCGTTCATGTCCTGCTCATGGACTTTCCATGGTCTGATCCAGCAGGGCTCTTCTTATGTTCTGTGTTCTTAACAAAAAGGGGTGGAATCAAATCAAAATTTTCAGTACTCCTTGAGTTAGCAGCAGTACCTTTAAAAGTGTTATATTTTCCCTTACCTTTGTCTATTTATACTAGCTTCCCTTATGGGTCTTCTCTTTCTGTCATGTGGGTCCTACCTTTGCAGCTTTCACCGAGAAAAAAAGTTGACCCTTCTATCACTTTAGCTCATGTCCCTTTCAGTACACTTGCCCGTATTCTTGCATTTGACACCAGTCTTCTGGCATCTTTTCTATTCCCTTTAGGCAAATGCTATATAATATGATGAGGTCCAACCTTCACCTTCCCTTTTTTACACACAGAACTGACCTAGTTTTTCTTCTTCTGTTTTTGTAGAAGTTGAGCCAGGCTTCCGATTAAACCTTCTCTCTCTCTGTTAATCTTTTAAAGCAATAGATATTTTTAAAAAACTCTTCTGTATTTCCCTTAAACACGGGAGCTCATCATTTGTCCCATTACTTGCAGGCTTTCTCCACATTTTTCAATGGTGATAAACCAAGCATTTTGGTAACACAATGTTTTAAAAGTATGAAAACCTGTTTTACAATAGAGGCACACTTTTGCCAGTTCCAATGAATCACAAACACAATCCTGAGAATTGCTTCAACTGATGATAATGAATCAAAAAAATTCATAATTCAAAAAACCTTTAATGGCATAAGGATAATGAATCTAAAAGGATGCGTTGAAGCAGAATATTTGATGTCTGTGCTTCCATTTATGTCTCACTCACCTCTGAACCTCAAGGGGAAGGTGGGAAACAAAAACTTTTCGATAAGCAAATAAATAATTAAACCTTAATTTTGGTTTTTTTGCCTTTTCTTTCCAGCATAGATTCATTTTTTCAACACCAGGCTTTATTGCATCAGAATGTTGTCCTTGCTGTATACCCCTTTACGTACATTCATTTATTTCCATCTACACACCAATTTCCATCTACACACCAAAACTTTGGTCTCTCTGAGTTGGAAAAAACCTTGAGGTAGAAACCATGTACCACCTGGACATGACAACTTTGCTGTCTCATAAGAACATAAGAACATAAGAAAGGACCTGCTGGATCAGATCACATCAAGTCCAGCAGTCTGTTCACACAGTGGCCAACCAGGTGCCTCTAGGGAGCCACTAACAAGACGAGTGCAGCAGCACCATCCTGCCTGTGTTCCACCACACCCAAAATAATAGGCATGCTCCTCTGATACTAGAGAGAATAGGTATGCAGCATGACTAGTATCCATTCTAACTAACAGCCACGAATACCCCTCTCCTCCATGAATATGTCCACTCCCCTCTTAAAGCCCTCCAAGCTGGCAGCCATCACCACATCCTGGGGCAGGGAGTTCCACAATTTAACTATGCGTTGTATGAAAAAATACTTCCTTTTATCGGTTTTGAATCTCTCACCCTCCAGCTTCAACAGATGACCTAGCGTTCTAGTATTATGGGAGAGGGAGAAAAACCTCTCCCTGTCCACTCTCTCCAAACCATGCATCATTTATAGACCTCTATCATGTCTCCCCTCAGCCGCTTTCTTTCCAAGCGAAACAGCCCTAAGCGTCTTAACCGCTCCCCATAGGACAGTTGCTCTAGTCCACTAATCATTTTGGTTGCTCTTTTCTGCACCTTCTCAAGCTCTGTAATATCCTTTTTTAGGTGTGGTGACCAGGTATGGTTTTATTCTCTATTCCTCTATTCTCTATTCTTTATTCTCTAATTATGGCCAGCATGGAATTTGCCTTTTTTACAGCAGTTTTATTTACTGTGGAAAGGAAACATAAAATGGCATACATGACTGGCCATATCCATTCCAACCAATATTCTATTTTACCCAGTCAACAGTTTCAGACAGTGGAAAGGGTCAGGTTCGATGGAGAAAAGGTACAGTAGTGAAGTTTGGAACACAGCTACATCCATCATTTCCAGTTTCTAGCCCTTAAAAGTTCAGGGCCACTGTTGGCAATTGGAATTTATAGCTGTTGATGTTCCTGCCTTCCATGAACCTGCTTAATCGTTTTGTGAATCTTGTTATTGTTTCAGCTAGAGATGTATATTATGGGCATGAACTACAAAGATCAGCATTGTTTTATTCAAACAAGTCAGGAAGTATAACGCTTCTTGCTGGCCGAGTGGGGCTTTCTTCACTGACAGAGCAATCCTAAACAGAGGACTTCTATGTCCATTGAAGTCAATGGGTTTAGAAGTGTGCTCAAGATGGCACTGCAGCATGTTCAAGAAAAAGCACCTGCTATTGCTTTGCTGGGTTGTTATTATCTATATATCTAATAGTGAAGTCGACAAATCTCTGGATACTTAAATCCAGTGACTGGAGCTGTGAATGGGAAAGACGGATCTTTCTACAAACCTGAAAAGCGGTCCAGGTTTGCAGATAAATCTGAAATCTAAAAAAAAAAAAAAAACATTGGGGGATTTTAAAAAGCTAAGGTTGCCTGCTCCAGGTTGGGAATCCCCATCCAGAAGTGTTCAGTCTCAGTCTGGCTGTGCCAAATTTTCATTTTTTTTGAACATGTAAATTAGACCTCTATCTATCTCGTTTTATGACCTTTATAGAGAAACTTAACACTGCTATGGAGAATCTAGCTCATGATTAACACTATAGTTTATTATAACAATAATGTTTATTAGTTTGCTTTATTTTTTTTCTGGCTGCCTTGATCTCCCCGCATCATTTCCCGCCCCCCAGGGTTTAAAAAAAACCCTGTATCTTTACTACCAAAGTTACTGGATGGAAGCACAAACTCTACAGAGTGCCATTACTAGACTAGCGCCTGACAGAAATGTCAAAGGCATAAGTTATTGGTTCTGTCCTCTTGAAACCTTAGGATATGTTCCCCTAGTCAGTCTTTCATGAAGATATATTATCTCTCTGAGAATTTCTTGTCAAACTATGTTAAGTAAATAAAGAGGGAGGTGAAATATCAGCAACAAAGCTAGCAAAGGAAACCAAAATGTTAAACTTGAAAGAACAGATCCAGCTGTTTACCATGCTAATCCAAAATGAAATGAAAATGTGTGTTTTTCATCTTTTCAGTAGGAGATCTTAAATACAGGTAGATGAGGGCTCCAACCACTTCCTTTTATTTAATGCAAATGATTAATGTGTGTGTATGTGTGTGTGTATGTATAGATGGATGGATGAATGTGAATGTTTGTATAGTTCCAACAGCGTAATCTGTAAAGAGAGAGCCTTTTGATTTTGTGTTCTAAAAGAGCTCTGGTTCGAAGTAAGAGACTGAGCATTCTTTCATATTTTGACTTTCACATTTGATGGGTTCCAACCATCTTGAAATCCAGACCATTTACAACAATGTAAACAGAAAGCTGATTTAAAACAAAAGCAATATTCCATTTCCTTTTGTTTATCATGAGTATAACAGACCAAGTCTTCTCTGCAAATTGACCAGAGGAAGCAGCAATAGCCTCTTCAGCATTTTCACCCTTCTCCCTGGCCATGATAAGTATAGTGAACAAACTTAGGCCTAGTAGGTTAATAGAGCCATCTTGAGCAGACTTACACCCTTTTAAATCCATTGACATCCGTGAGCTTAATTTTTTTTTAAACTCTGCTTAGGATATCAATATAAGCCACAGTTTTTATTGGAGGATCAGGTAGAGTCACATCTATAAGGAATTGCATTTCCCCCCAAGCTACTGGAAGGCTCTGCTTAGGATTGCTTAGAGCAAGGGTGTCAAACATAAGGCCCGCAGGCTAGATCTGGCCCCTTGAGACAGCCACCCCCCCACTCTCGATCCAGAGTGGTAAGGCATGACCCGACCTGACCAAATGACATTTATGACATATCCAGCCCTCATAACAATTGAGTTTGACACCCCTGTCTTAGAGCTACCACAGACCCAAAGGCCCTATTCAGATTACCATTCTAAACCGGATGTCATCCATTGTTGGCCTGTCTTGGAAAAAAGCGATACAAAGACGGGTGTTCATGCAGCTCATTTTAATCCATCTACGAGCTGTCTCTAAAGCATTCTGGCCAGTTCAAAAAGCACCTCGATTGCTTTGCCGCTTTTTTTGCCAGTGTGTTGTTTTCTCGCTTTTTTTGCTCCAGGCAGTTCAAACAGCACACTCGAGGAGCAAGGAAGATCTGAAAATGGTTGAGAGCAGTTTTCATAAAAACTGGCTCAGCCTCACTTTGGTAATGGGACACAAGCATCTTTGTCTGAACAGGTAAAAAAAAATCCTTTAGCATCCAGGAGCCAAACTGGTTGTGTCTGAACTGACACAAAAACTCCATTAGCAACCTGCTGCTCAAACGGATTATAAAGGCAGTTTGAATAGACCCTATGAGTTGCCCCCATTTTATCCAGATTTATCTAGTTTCATGGGCTCTAGGGATGGTCAAGACCACTGGAATTTCACTAGGCAATCATTTTCACATTCCTATTTCTTCCCGATCAGTTCTTCTAGATTACTATGGAACATGTAGATGGTTTCCCAGCAATCACCCATGCTTCCTTATTTCAATTTGATTTGATTATTCCTTTCATGGAGCTTGGTGGGTCGGGCTCAGCCCTTCTGTCAGACGCTGGTCAGCCCATGTGTATGTGGGATGCCTTTGACATACTAGGAGGTATCTAGATATCTCTTAGTGCTCAATCGTTGCCCTGCCTATAAGGTAAATTAGGCTGAGAATGGGTAACTGGCCCAAGGTCACCCAGTGAGTTTCCAGGATAGTACAGGGATTTGAGGTTCTAGTCTGAAACTCTAACCATTACACCACACTGGCTTTTGTGGGGTGGGTGCTATTGAACATTAGTAAGAAGTTGCCCTCGGGGTCCCTACCTGCAGAAAAAAAGGGCTCCACCCCCAGAAATGAGGAATCTGCAGAGAATGGCAGGACTCCGCAGCTTGTCTCCAAAAATGACTAGTGGATGGGAGCACTCAGTGTTTCTCCCTTGCATTGATCCATTTGGAAGAGGAAAATGCCATTGCCTGGGAAATCAGTAGAATCAAAGCAAAACATGAGTGCATGCTGCATTGTTCAGAAGCACCCAAACTCGAAAAAACATGTGGATTGTTTGGTGGAGGAGCGGTTCGTAATTCCCAAGAATCCAAGATTTGCATTCCTGTCCCAGGAAATAACTTTAATAACCCAAACCAGTGATTTCTATGTATATTTTCAGCATGAGAATTTCATTATGGACGCCCCTATTAATGATTACATTTGTTATAGTTGGTCATAATTTCTTTAAATTTTTTATTGTGTTCACATTTGATGATCCCTACTGATTCAAGATACATTCAGAGAAGATAGATCTATCAGTGGTAGACAATTGCTTTGGCAGCTATTTATTAATTATATCTTTGTCCTGTCCTTCCTCCAAGGAACTCAGAGAGCAGTGTACAATACCGCCCCCTCCTCCATTTTATCTTCACAACAACCATGCGAGGTAGGTTAGGCTAAGGGAGAGTGCAAGGCCACTCAGAACTCAGGTTTCCCCAGTTCTGGACTGAAACTCTGACCAGTAGTCCCATGCTAGCTCTAATCTATGTTTAGGGACAGTAACCATTCTGAGTACCAGACAATGGGGATGGCCTCAGTGGATTCATCAGAAAGCATGTAAATATCACATGCCCACTGATTTAATGGTGTATGTGGGGGTGTCTCCCACAGAACCTGGTTTCTGAGTTCAATTTCCCTCCTTCCCAGAGCCCCCATCCCACATGACTCTTGTCCATACATGTCCTGTGATCCCCAACATAGCATTTTTGGGTTGTCAAAGGGAACACTTCATTCTTTTTTCTCCAGCTGAAAAGCTGACTGGATACAACTCACTATTTGCAAGCTTTATTTTAAAAGGCATAACAAAGAGCATAGATAACAATTTGCTGTTTTCTAGGCAGACACCTCTGGTAACCAAAAAATCAGAGGTGTTGGTAGATTTCCCCCCCTGTTGTTAAAATCGCCTATTTACATTGTTAATAGTTGATGTTCTTCTCCCTCCTCCCCATCCTCCCCTTGCTCCAGACCGTCTCCTCTGCACCACTGCACTAAATAAATTAACAAGTTAGCAACATGATTACGACACACTAATACAGACTCCCCTATTACAGAGACTGTCATTGGCACTCAGGAATTTGCTGGAATGTGACAACTTCACAGCAGAAGGTCACTTCCCTCAGTCACTTTCTTCTGTGCTGCTTGGAGGCAACCATTCCGGGGGAATGATTTGTTATGGTAGAATAAGAGGCATATTTGTTAGCTAATTCATTCTGGGTGGGAAGAGAAAAAATCCCCTCAAATGAGAGGAAAAACAAGCCCAGATCTGACAAATGGCATTTAATTATATCCAAGCCTAAAAATGGTAATACTTATTTATGCTGCCCTAAGACATACACGCAGCCGGAGTCCCTTTTCATCCTCACAACTCACATCTTTTTGTTGACATGGCCTGAAAGCTACAGTCTGAAAGAAAATTTTGGTTTTTTGGGGGGGGGAGGGGGTGTAGATCCTCAGTGCTACTATATATGTTTAAGCAATTCCCTCTGGATATACTTCTTCCACATTAGTCCCTTTACCATCTTTGTAGGTGTACTTACTTACTTAGTTAATTACTCTGATTGATATATGTTTATCACATGAATAGTGGTGGAAAGGGTCATCAGGTCACAGCTGACTTATGGTGATCCTGTAGTGTTTTCAAGAAAAGAGACAAACAGAGATGGTTTGTCATTGCCTGACTCTGCGTCGCAACCCTAGACTTCCTTGATGGTCTCCCATCCAGGACTGACCCTGCTTATGAGATCTGTCAAGATCTGGCTAGCCTGGGCCATCCAGATTGGGGCATCATATGTATAGCCTGTCATTCGGGTCCTCTTGCCAGAGGGCCTCCCTCTCCTTCCTGGCATAGACTGGATCCAGACCTGCATAGATTCACAAGGTCATTGCATTTTGTGCCTTCAGACTATACCCTGCATTACCCCACTCTTGTTTCTAACTTAAAGGAGCCAACATGGTGTAGTGGTTAAGAACAGTGGTTTGGAGTGGTGGACTCTGATCTGGAGAACTAGGTTTGATTCCCAATTCCTCCACATGAGCGGCAGACACTAATCTGGTGAACTGGATTTGTTTCCCCACTCCTACACATGAAGCCAGCTGGGTGACCTTAGGCTAGTCACAGCTCTCTCAGCCCCACCTTCCTCACAGGGTGTCTGTTGTGGGGAGGGGAAGGGAAGGCAATTTGATTCTTCCTTAAGTGGTAGAGAAAGTCGACATATAAAAACCAACTCTTCTTCTTCCTCTTCCTCTTCTTTCTTCTTCTTCACGTTCAATGCCAGAGCAGAGCAGGCATTTCTTTCCGCCAAACCAGAGTACACAGAATTGGACTAGACTTCTGGAAAAGATTCAAAATTCTATCTAGAAGCAATAATCTCCGACCAGGTAATCCTACCCTTGTGCAATTTGCGGCTCGTCAGATGTGCTTCATACATGTTTTGAGATACTCTCTTCTATGTATTTTTGTTTAATATATTGCGGCACTGAATTTTGACTTTCAAAACCATTTGCAGAATTACATTTCACTGAGCACTGGATCCAATTAAGCCTAGACTGTGGGACAACCGTGAATGTATTGGAATGGATATAAGAGCAAAACTGTTGTATGCACAGAGGGATAAGCTATTGATACTGTCAAAGCAAATATTCATATATTCCTACATTTTCATATTGCCATCTGAGGAAGAGAGGTGGCCCAGTGCTACAGCACATACTGTTCAGATATTCATAGAATCATAGAGTTGGAAGGGACCACCAGGGTCATCTAGTCCAACCCCCTGCACAATGCAGGAAATTCACAACTACCTCCCCCCCACAACACCCCTAGTGACCAGAAGATGGCCAAGATGCCATCAATGGGCTGCAGAGAGGTAAACAAGGCCCAGGGGTCAAACAGAAACTTGGTGACATCTACCAGCTTCTCCCCCCACCCCCAAATACTGTCAGTAGATAACATAGGCTACAGTCTGTGGATGTGTTCAGGCTTCCCATTGCTGTGCACGTGCAGACTATTCTTTGGGATCTTGTGCTCTGCTCCAGTCATGCTTGGTTCATCTGAACTCTGGCTGACCATTCAGCTCCATCTCTGCCACCCTTGTCAGTCAGAACCAATATTGAGTCTCAGTCTCTGTTTCCATATTGCCTTCTGTTTCTTGTTGTCCTTCCTTAACTCAGTGCTATCATTCCTTGGTATTCCTTTTAATTTCATGCAGAGAGCCAGCGTGGTGTAGTGGTTAAGAACGGTGGTTTGGAGTGGTGGACTCTGATCTGGAGAACTGGGTTTGATTCTCCACTCCTCCACATGAGCGGCAAAGGCTAATCTGGTGAACTGGATTTGTTTTCCCACTCCTACACATGAAGCCAGCTGGGTGACCTTGGGCAAGTTACAGCTCTGTTAGAGCTCTCTCAGCCTCACTTACCTGTTGTGGGGAGGGGAAGGGAAGGTGATTGTAAGCCAGTTTGAGTCTCCCTTAAGTGGTAGAGAAAGTCGGCCTATAAAAGCCAACTCCTCCTCCTCTTCTTCCTCTTCCTTCTCCTCCTCCTCTGGTATTCTATTCCTGAGAAGAGTGTGCCCGGAAGCGAAAGTAGATTTCATTGTTGCCAAGTATTGCCTTACACAACTGTCTAGGATGATCTAGTGGCAATGCTTTCTTGCTGGGGATCCACTGCTACAGGCAACCTCAAACTCAGGAGCTTTTCATTTCTGAGTTTAAAATGTTTTCGTGACTGATGCCAAACTCTCTTCCCTTTGTCCCTGTGCGAGCGCTTCCCTTCTCTTTTTGACATGGTAGCCATGCCAAGGCACTCAGGACCCCCCATTTCTCTCCTTTGCCGTGGCCCGTCGCCAACAGCACATGCTAAGCAGCCTCCGTTTTTGTTCTCTGTTGGGAAATTTCATTCTGACCCTTTCAAGTGGGGTGGGAGCAGATATTAGATTTGTTGACGCTGGAGTGCTTTTATCTGGATTCAGCGAAAGAGGTACAATGAAAAGCTTGCAGCTGTTCAGCTACGGTGATGGACCTATTACAGGGATCATATGCATTTACAAGTGGCACATCAGTGAAGGTCCTACTCACCTTAACAGCTGTGCGCCTCTTTGCCAGGCAATGTGTACATCTCTGAGCTCACTTTGCATGCCTTGCATAGCTGGGAGTAAAACAAGTGCCTTTTGATTAACTGACAATGATAGTACGCCGCCAGTTACAAGCTTACATGGTGGTCCTTTATCTTTTACCTCTCGCTAAGTATCCTCAAAGTACGTCGCATTTTCTCTGATGGATGTAACTTGAGGATGTAACACATATAAAGAACCGTTCTTAAGATTTGGTGCACTAGGCAAACCCCGTTTGATATTTATTAAGAGGCAGCACTTGCCAAATGGCACAAAATGGGAACACTTTTGATAGCCAAGGGCAAGAACAAAAATTGTTGTGGCATATGTCTAACACTGCTGTACTTAAAACCCTTACAGGTCTTCCAGTTTGGTACACAAACACTATAGGGGAGCCTCCATTCCTCCATCTGGCAGTGCACCCCATACAGGTAAACAATGTGAGAGAAGAAGAGTTGGTTTTTATATGCTGACTTTCTCTACCACTTAAGGAAGAATCAAACAGGCTTACAATCACCTTCCCCTCCCCTCCCCACAACAGACACCCTATGAGGTAGGTGGGGCTGAGAGAGCTCTAAGAGAGCTGTGACTAGCCCAAGGTCACCCAGCTGGCTTCATGTGTAGGAGAGGGGAAATCAACCAGTTCACCAGATTAGAGTCTGTCGCTCAAGTGGAGGAGTGGGGAATCAAACCCGTTTCTCCATATTAGAGCCCACCGCTCCTAACCACCGCTCTTAACCACTATACCACGCTGACTCCCTCACACCGCTGCTACAACTGTGTCCCTTTTCTGGCAGTGTGTACTGCTCCATTTCTCTTGTGTCATCTAAGTGCGCCAGAGGACAGAGACATGTAGCTCTTGCATTATGTGGTCTATCATCTGAGCTATGGGTGTTCAGACAAGACTTTTATATAATGCTTGAGAGAGCTGTGCTCTGCTACAGACTTAGTGGTATCCTAAACTGTGCCCTGGGTTGGGAATAGACAGGTTGCCGGGGAGGCACTTGCATTTCCCCTCTCTGTGTGTTGCATAAGAAGTTACACTGTGGTTGTCACCAGTGTAACTTTATGCCAGTATTCCAAAGGATAAACAAAGGAAGGGAGGGGCCAGTGTGAAGCATGACTCTGTTTCAACCACCATCATAGTCAGAACAGGACCCTTGTATGCCTTGTATTTCCAATTTTTCTCTCCATTCCTTAATGTCTGAAGGAAGGGGAGGGGCCATGGCTCAGTGGTAGAGCATCTGCTTGGCATGCAGTAGGTCCTAGGTTCAATCCCTGGCATCGCCAGTTAAAGGGACTAGACAAGAAGGCGATGTGAAAGACCTCTGCCTGAGACCCTGGAGAGCCGCTGCCGGTCTGAGTAGACAATACTGATCTTGATGGACATAAAAACATAAGAACGAAAGAAAGGCCCTGCTGGATCAGACCAAGGCCCATCAAGTCCAGCAGTCTGTTCACACAGTGGCCAACCAGCTGCCTCTAGGAAGCCACAAACAAGACGACTGCAGCAGCACCATCCTGCCTGTGTTCCACTGCACCTAATATAATAGGCATGCTCCTCTGATACTAGAGAGAATAGGTATGCAGCATGACTAGTATCCATTTTAACTAATAGCCATGAATACCCCTTTCCTCCTGATTCAGTAGAAGGCAGCTTCATAAATTCATAAAAAGGTGCACACGGATTGCCCAACCCAGTAATGCAAAATATTTTTTGCCTTCATACAAACATTTGTGTAAGGCCATGTTATTGTGGAGATGGGCTGTTTCGTAATAAGCAAAGGCAAAAATGAAACAGCTGTCTCTGTTTACCTACCTGAAAAACGGACAAGTTTCAGTGGTTCCTGAGTGGGATTTTAGCTGCACAGGCCTTGTAAGAATTCTTCAGAAATATGATTTTGCAAATCACCCGCTTAATGCCTTTCCTGGAAACGAGACCAAACTGTCTAATTAGACCAAACTGTCTACACTGCCACTATCAGAGGAAATCTTAGAGCAGCGTTGACAAGTGGCCAACTCTGGCCTGTTGCTTAGAAACTGACTGGCTTGCTTCTGTTATTGCCTGATGTAATAGTTATATTGCCCACTTGCATCTGTTAACAAGCAATACAACAGAATCCACAGGTACTTATAAAGAAATAAATCTGGCACTCATTACTTTGCTTGAAAATTCATAAATGCCTTTTTTTACTTGGCCTGTGTGTGTGTGTGTGTGTGTGTGGGGGGGGAACGTTTTGTTCAGGTGCTAGTTAATAAATTGAGAATGTATCGACCCTGAGCGTATTTGTCCTATTTATTTAAATCTATTTATTTTGCTTCAGGGAAAGCACATTATAAGAAAAGTACGGTATATTATTATAATTACAGTTGCACGGCACGGTTTGCGAGCCCGGGATTGTTGGACATAGGTCGTATATGTGTAAAAAAGTATAGTTTGTTAACAAAACCATGATTTGTGAAGGGAAAAAGAAACAAACATAAGGATTAAATGTCTTCATCTCTAAGCACAGTAGGACAGGGCTGTTCAAGTAAGTAAGCCGTTTTGTAGAATGCAGCAATCAACGGTCAAGCAACCCAGTAAAATTACATCAACTTGAAAACCAGAGCTATTTTCCCTGCTTGACTTGATGATTATGATCTCCCACGGCCCAGAGGATAAACTAAAGAACTTCGTTCCGAGGCGCCCAACACAATGATGGAAAGAGGCGTTCATGGCCGTTGAGCCAGGGACCGGTTTTCCTCGGTCCTTCTTCAAATGAAGCAGAAGACTGGATTGGCTGAGGAAGGCAAAGCAGCCATCCAATGGGGAAGGCAGAAGGGAGAGGCTATATTATTGCCTCGCCCTCGGGCTCCACTTTTGATTTGCTGCCTGCTGCCAAGAGAGACAGAGGAGCAGGCTGAAGCTGCGAGGACGAGCCTGGGTGATCTGGTTTCTGGGCGGGAGCCTCGTTCATTGTGACAGTGGGGGGGGGGGCGTTTGAAGGTTGGCCACTGTGTGAACAGACTGCTGGGCTTGATGGACCTTGGGCTGATCCAGCATGGCCTTTTTTATGTTCTTATGACTGTTTGTGCACTGAGAGCTGGGGTTTATTTAAAAATACAATGAGTTTGGAGTTTGCTGAGTGAGAAGCTCGCAAGCGTGTGTGGGCTGAGAGGGTTGCCAGGTCCCACTGTTGGGAGGTTTTGGGGACGGAGCCTGATGAGGGCGGGGTTTGGGGAGGGGTAGAGCATCTGCTTGGCATGCAGAAGGTCCCAGGTTCAATCCCCGGCATCTCCAGTTAAAGGGACTAGGCAAGTAGGTGATGTGGAAGACCTCCACCTGAGACCCTGGAGAGCCGCTGCCGGTCTAAGTAGACAATACTGACTTTGATGGACCGGAGGTCTGGTTCAGTATAAGGCAGCTTCATGTGTTCAATGGCTCTTGCATCTCCTCTGCAGAGAGAGGTTTAGACCAGGGGTCGCCTGTGGGAGCCATTGCACTTGCCAATATCTTTCCTGGTGCCTGCCAAGTTTTTTAAGAAACTGGGAGGAGCCAGGTGGGTCTTCTGCCTAGTAGGGCTTCTGATTAGCCACTGAAGATAATGATGAAGAAGAGTTGGTTTTTATACCCCAACCTTCCTCTCCCCACAACAGACACCTTGTTCTGAGAGAACTGTGACTTGCCTAAGGTCACCCAGCTGGCTTCATATGGAGAAGCGGGGAATCCAACCAGGTTCTCCAGTTAGAGTCCACTGCTCTTAACCACCATGCTGTGATTTTTTTAAAAAAAGAAGTTGCTTTGGCAGCAGCTGCCACCACAGCAAAAGGATCTTCACTGTATCACTGAAGGTTAGCTGTGTGTATGCAAGGAAGTATTTTAAAACAATATGTTCATTTTAAAAGGCATCCTGCTAAATAGAGCTTCTGCCGGAAATGTTGCAGAATTACTATCAGAGTTATGCATGACCTCAGTCCCGGACATTTTATGATTGGCCCTGCCTCCTGCAGTAGCCATTTTGTGGTTGGCTCCGCCTCCTGTGGCAGCCATTCGTAGTTGCACTTACCACTCTGTCAGAATTCCAAAGGTGCCCGCAGGCTCAAAAAATCTGGGGACCCTGCTTTAGACTGTCTGGTACCTGCTGTGATCCCACAGTGGTGGGAAAGGCTGGTGGAAGCAGGAGGTCTCTTGCCGAAGCAGGAAACCTGGCAAGCCTGGTCAACTGGCTTGTTTAAATGCAGGTGAGGGTTTGTGCACATGCACTTGAGCGACTTTTACATGACAGCAGATCCTCATGCTATTAAATGACAGAGCCCTCTTTGGAAGCTTTCCTGAGTGGTGGATATATCTGGACGCTTGGATCGAGGCTAGTATACTCCAGTGGGATACTGTGCTCTTGAGGCTGACATGGGTGCTACAGAATGGATAAGGTGCTTGAATGACTGAGTGCGTAAGTCCTGATTCTGAGGTTCCAGCAGGCTTGATGTCTAGGGTTGCCAGGTACCTCTTAGCCACTGGCGGGAGGTTTTTTGGGGGGAGCCTGAGGAGGGTGGGGTTTGGGGAGGGGCTTCAATGCCATAGAGTCCTTGTTGAAGCGGCCATTTTCTCCAGGGAACTGATCTCTAACAGCTGGAGATCAGTTGTAATAGCAGGAGCTAGTACCTGGAGGTTGGCAACCCTATTGATGTCTGGCATTTCCTCTTTTCCACATTAGGTTCTGCTTCATCTTCTAAGGAAAAAAACTATTTAATTGCAAAATTGGGTGTTTGTACGTTATGTACAGGCATCCCGTTGCCTTTTTGTATCTCATTGCATGGAGATTTATGCATGGAATTAATATTAATGGGAATTGTACGTTAATGCATAAATCCCTGTCCTTCAACATGATAATACATAACATACCCTTATTTTTTTTTTTGAATCACCTGGGTCTCAGTTTTAAAACATTTTCATACAGGTTGCCCTAATTACAATCATTTTTAATGACAGCTTAAAAATTTCATTACTGTCTTACCCGACACTGCTTAATATCTCATGTGAACAGTTATATTGTAATCTGGGAATTTTAGGTAGTAAAACATTCTTGAAAATTGTATGATAAAATTAGAAGTTAGGCTTCCTTATCTTATATATATAATCTAGTTTCTAGCAATGGTAGCTCAATGTCTTATTTCTAAGCTCCATTGGTTTGTCCCTAAAGTTATTTCTCTTTGATGAATTCTGAATTCATTCAGGCTCTTAGTTTATAAACAGAACTTATGTCAAGAACCATGTATGAGTATATTGCCCTGACCTGGATGTCCCAGGCTAGCCTGATCTCGTCGGATCTCAGACGCTAAGCAGGGTCAACCCTGGCATGTATTTGAATGGGAGACCTCCAAGGAATATCAAGGTTGTGATGTGGAGGCAGGCAATGGCGAACCACTTCTGAATGTCTCTTGCCTTGAAAAACCCATCAGGGGTCACCACAAGTCAGATATTATTTGACAGCAAAATAAAAATAAAAATGAGCTTACAAACAGTGTGGAGGGGATGGTTCATTCTGCCCCGACCAAAAACTTGAATGTGTTGACCTGAAACTATGTGTAGAGCATATGCACAACAAGTTCTAATATATGCTGTGTTTCCTGCAACAAAATAGGGTATAGATTATGCAGAGATTCAGTGTGCATGGATTTTATGGCTTGGATCCCACTTAGAATTTCTGGGGCGCAGGAACACAGTTACCAGGCGTGCACACTGTTTTCAAGAGTCCAGACACTGGGGGTCTGGGCTCTTGAACATGGTGCATGGGGGGAGGACAAGAGCTCATCCCCCATTCCATCATCCTGATCAGGACCAGGCCCCCCATGGCTTTTATAAACAGAGGGGATTTCATCCCTAAAATGGTGGAGGTGACCCCGTAGTGGACTTGAGGATGCTGTAACATATAATTTGGCTCGGACTTAACTAGCTGTACACTCTAGGGTTTCTCCTCTTGTCTCTCTTGGAAGTCCTCTATCCACTTTTCTTGACCCTGGACCAGGAACTTCTCTTGCAATAACCACTAATATATGGGCTGCAAGTGTCCCTTTATTGTTCCACATCCATCATCTATGATTTTTTTTACTTCAAACTTTTGTCATATGAGTCTGATTTTTCAAGATAAGGACCCGGGGGTTGGGATGAGACCAATAGGGGAACAGCTTCCTTGGGCGATATTGTTGACTCATACAAATTCTTGATCAGTATAGTATATTTTATATATGTTTTAATTAAACTTCAGCCAAATTAGGATGAGAGAAGCATCCATTCAAATATGTACTCTTCAAATTCACCTTTAACAAAGAACAAATGATGCTACAAAATGTAGTGTCCACTGATTATATCAATAGCTTTGAAAGAAACTGTTTCTGTGCTTGGGATCCAGTTGATGGCATTGATGCTATTATAGAAAATATATATATATATATATATATATATATATATATATATATATATATATATATATATATATATATATATATATATATATATATATATATATATATATATTTGGCCACCAGTTTGCCATTTGATGCTTTGTTTTTTTCTGGTGCTCTAAAACTAAACCCCAGGAGGATTTCTAAGTCTCCTTTGCAAAGACTTAAGAAAGAAAAGTTTAAAAACTGGTTGGTAATAGACAAATCATTTGTAAAAGCTGGCATTGTCCTTTCATGAAAGCACTACAGGAAAATCTACTTTAAAAACAGAAGAGGAAAGGCAACACTACAAGAGCTAAGCTAAGCTAATTATTTTTTAAACAAATAGATGGAGGTCATATAAAAGCGTGAATACATCAGAGACCTTTTCCCTCCATGCGAATTGTCAAATTCTTGTTGCAATTGGCAGCCAAGCATGCACTTGCTTTGTAGCTCTCTTCCCGCTCAAAAAGACTTTCAGTGTATTTGAGTAATGTGCCATAAAAACAACAAAATATTTTTCCTCCTGAATGCCTTCATGTTTTTAACTTCAGGGGCAAAAAGATAGCCAAAGACCCTTTCAGCTTGTCTTCCTTAAACCCAGATTCTAACCAAACACAGTTTGTGCAGGAAGTTTAAGACTGGATGTAGAGGAAGAGAGAAAGGAAGTTCTGTCCAATAGATAGGATTGCCAACCTCCAGGTGGTGGCTGGAGATCTCCCGCTATTAAACTGATTTCCAGGCAACAGAGATCAGTTCCCCGGAGAAAATGGCCACTTTTGGCAATTGGACTCTATGGCACTGAAGTCCCTCCCCTCTCCAAACCCCGCCCTCCTCAGGCTCCGCCCAAAAACCTCCCACCGGTAACAAAGAGGGACCTGGCAACCCTACTGATACTCAAGGTGGATTACACAATATAAAACTATGCAATCAAATAGCATGAGGCAGCCTAGTATAATTAGACTAGGACAGGGGACCCCAAGTTTCCAATTCCCACTCGGCTATGAAGCTCACTGGGTGAGCTTCGATCAGTCACTCTTTTGTAGCCAAACCTACCCCAGAAGGTTGTTGTGAGGATGATATGGAGAGTTCCTTAGAGCAGGGGTGTCAAACTCAATGGTTACAAGGGACGGATATGATAGAAATGTCACTTGATTGGGCCGGGCTGTACCTCGCCGACCCAGATTGAGAGTAGGGGTGTGCGGCTGCCTTGGCTGGCTTGCGGGCCGGATAAGAGCTCTTAAGGGGCCAGATCTGGCTCGCGGGCCTTATGTTTGACCCCCCTGCCTTAGAGGAAAGGCAGGATAAGAAAGTAACTTAAAACTAGTTTTTAAAATATGTGATTAGTAGCTTTAAAACATTGATGCCTAAAAATATTGGGCTTGAGAGAATAAGCTGAGGGAAGGATCAGTACTGTTTCCTTGCCATGAGACAGCAAAGTCTTGAATCATCTGTGTGACAGTTTTGGCATTGTTATATTCTTAAAAATGGCAGGCCTAGTATTCTTTCTCTGCCATAGATCTATGTGTTACTGTCTGTGCCTTTTAAAGTAGTGTGAATGGGACACAGTTCCAACTTTATCCTTCAAAGTTCCACTTTGCAGTGCTTTCATGTACAAATATATACAGGAACTTGGAATGAGCATTCCATAAATATGCAAATTGTCTGTCAGATTGGACAGGCGGCATACATTATAAACTTGTGTTGACAGCCTGTAGCAAGGCATTCTGAGCTCAAACACGATTTTTGGAAAAAATCTGGTTGATTTCTTTCTTATTAAAAACATCCATGTTCCAAGCAGAGATGGACCAAAACTTCGATCTGGCTCGTGCGGCCACTTTCATTTGTCACAATATATGTTTTTGGCAAACACCTTGTGGGTGACACCCATGAACCCTTCTGAAAAAGTTAGGCGTTATGAAAGACAGACTGGGTGAAAGACAGCAGTGCAACACTGTGTCGTTCTTTAGGCTGTTTCTCTTTGTTTTCTGAAGAATATTAGGAAACTTCAGGTACTGCTGTTACTCAACACCGGTACTACCTCATGTTGAGACTTGTATTCAGTTCTTAGCTCCAGGGTTCAAGATAAATTGTGTCAAGCTGGAAAGGTTTCAGAGTGGAAGGTAAGCACAATTAAGGATCCAGAATTTGATCACGTATAGAAAAGCTCTAGTGTACGAAAGCTTTGGCAGGAATAAAATTTTGTTAGTCTTCAAGGTGCCACTAGACTTCTATTTATAGAAAATCTTAAGAAACCTGCTAAGTTTCAAGGTCAAAATAGGGTTAAGGACTTATTTCCAAGTAAAATAGATAGAATTATGCCACACAGGAGCATATTGCCTTTGATAACAAGATATTTAGGAATTTTCACAGTGCAGGAAATAAGCCTTAAAACGCATTTAAGAGCATCCAATACTAAATTGGCAAGGAAGAAAATGTAGTCGGAGAAGAGAATCATGACAGCCGTCTTATACAAGAGAGGAGAAAACTGTTTTGACAATGAGCTCTTGACTTTGTTGATGGGATGGAGGAAAATGGTTATGTAGTGAAATTATTATTGTTTTCCTTAATTGAACTTACATTACAGCAGAACTTTCTGTTGTTTATCAGTGCTGTTGTATACCATTTCATCTCATCAAAATTATTAGATTAAGACAAGTGAGGGAATTTTGAGGGGATTTTATTTCCCTCCATTTCCCTCCCTGCACTAGCTCAGCCTTTTATGTTTCTCCCCCATTAACAGCCCCTACAGCCTCTCCCCTTTCTCCATTTCCTTCTCTCTCCACACATCAACCTACCTTTTTCTGTCCATCCTTTTGGTCCTAAGCTTTACCTCCCATCTCACCTTCTTACTCCTTTCCCTTCTTCATTCTCTCCCTCCTACTTTTTACCTTGAGAGCCAGCGTAGTGTAGTGGTTAAGAGCAGTGGTTTGGAGCAGTGGACTCTAAACTGGAGAACTGGGTTTGAATCCCCGCTCTTCCACATGAGTGATGGACACTAATCTGGTGAACTGGGCTGGTTTCCCCACTCCTACACATGAAGCCAGCTGGGTGACCTAGTCACGGCTCTCTCAGTCCCACCTACCTCACGGGGTGTCGTGGGGAGGGGAAGGTAAGGTGAATGTAAGCCAGTTTGATTCTTCCTTAAGTGGTAGAGAAAGTTGGCATATAAAAACCAACTCCTTCTTCTTTGGTCTCACCCCCCCCCCAACATACACACACTGGCTGATACTAACTGAAGTACGGAACAGATGAACACACAAGGCTGCCTTATACTGAATCAGACCATCAGTCCATCAAGGTCAGTATTGTCTGCTCAGACTGGCAGTGGCTCTCCAGGGTCTCAGGCTGACATCTTTCACATCACCTACTACCTGGCTTTTCCAACTAGAGATGCTGGGGATTGAACCCGGAACCTTCTGCATGCAAATCACATGCTGTACTACTGAGCCTTGGCCCCTCCCATGTGGAGGGTTGCCTAGCAGCCCTAACATGGCCACTGAGATGTCATAAATATAGTATCATAAGATCTCAGTCAACATCCTTTTTCAAAAGATGTGATGTGTAGACAGCTTTTCTACTATTTTGGGCCTTCCCCCATTTTTTTAGGCTTCAGAGTCTTCTGCAAAGCTGGGGCTTCTCCCCAGTTTCGCATAAAAATCTCCCCATCCCAATGTGGCCCTATTGTATCTGTTCCTTGGGGCCAAGTGTGGAATTAGACATATGATGTTCTTGTCAAAACTTAAAGGTTAGAATCCTCAAAATATATTTATAAAGTAAGATTTGGAACATACTCCCAAAGTTGTCCCACTAGTGTTTAGAATATCTACTTCAAAGTGAACTCACTACAGCTGAGTAAAACAGGAACATGATAAACTGTAGACTGTTGCATCATGACCTAGCCCAACAAGTTACCTGAAAATCTCCTCACCCTTGTGATCAGTGGTTTGAGTGGACACTATACTGGATTAGAGAAGGTGACCTCAGAGCAAATTAATCACATCTGGGTAAATCTTAAGCCTTACAATAGCCTAAGAGGAACCATGCTGGATCAGACCAAAGGTCCATCTAGTCCAGCTTCCTGTTTTATATAGCGGCCAACCAGATGCAACCTCATAAAAGCTGCATGGTATTAAGTTTGAGAAGATACTAAAAAGGTTGGTTGAATGATATGACTACCTTTTGGTTCAAAATGAAGCCTTGAAATGTAATTTTGCTGCTGTGTTTTAAAAAATGTAACTGGTTTATAGTTCTCTGGCCTTACACTGGCTGGGCTGTTTAAGACAAATAATATCTTTGCAAAACTGCAAAGAACAATAAGCTTTCCTTCCAGCACTGAAATACTTCCACATGAACAAATAAGTGAGCATAGCCTTGAATTGGCCAGTCTTGGAACAGTAGGAGAGATTATACAGCTTGCCTACTGGTGTTATGGAATTTCAGATCAAGTTATTTCAATCCATATTTATACAGTGCCATTAAAGACCTAAGTTTCCTTTATGGGAAGATATTGTTTGCCAAGTATATCAGTAAGGAAAGTGGCTTAGCCATTTCAGAAGAAACCTCATAAAAGCATTAAAGGGGCAGAGTCAGCCTCCCAATAGAAAAAGAAATGGTGAAGGACAGCAATAAGTACCGGAGTTCAGAATCGAAGGGTGAGGAAAAACCAGGAAGGCCCTGATTTGGCAAGTGCATATGTAAATAAAAGTGTATGCGGAATATGCACCCCAAAGCTAGTCTACATTTTACCATTCCATTTGGCTTTCAAGACAGGTGGTGGCAGGGGTTAAATTTATAAGAGCAGATAACTCAGCAAGAGCTATGAAATCATTTGACAGAGGCCAGATTAAGACAGCATCTGAAATATCTGTCTTTGAAGACAATCATGTTAGGAATCAAAAGGGGTCTAATGTTAGAGACTCGCTTTTCACATGCAACAAATCATTATACCTGTCAAGATTTATGGACAGATTTATTTATGTTGACAGTGGGACCACTAATGGTTTGACAAATGAGAAGTCTTGACAGATACAACTGATACTTTCAAGCATATTTCTACTGTTTGGGAAGAAGGAGGGGGGAAGGTAATGAGTGATCCTGACAACCCATATTGGTACACCTCTGTCAGCACGAAGTATGTTCTCTGTTGTCAGATGGCAAAACCCAGCAGCCAGAATTGCTACCAAACCTGATGAACTTCCTCTCTTTCTCCACTGTCCGATCCCGTAGAGCTACGTGCACGTAAGCCTGTTGATTTCAAGGAATGCACTTCTTAGGAGACAAAATAGCCTGACAATTTGGGTGACAAATTTCTATCTGAAGAAGTGAGCTGTGGCTCACGAAAGCTCATACCCTACCAGAAAATATTTTTGTTAGTCTTTAAGGTGCTACTGGACTCTTGCCCTTTTTGACTACTGCAAACAGACTAACACGGCTACCCACTGTGAACTATTTCCTACAGTCATTCATGTGACAGAATATACCCTGTTTGAGCATTCATGTGTTCTCAAGTGAATGTGTACAAGGGGGTGACCAGGGCCCTACCCACTGCCCCTCTCCCCAACTTCAGTTCACACAAAATGTACATTCACTTGGATCCTATGCATGTAACATGTGATCCAGGATGTTCCGTTTTCCAGAAGGGATGCTCGAAAACCTGTTGTTTTGGTTCATGTCCTGTTTGCCACTCACAAACAAGAAGCCAGGTTTTTGGTTAACTGTTAATCTACCCATCCATAGCTGTTCATGGCACGTTTCTTTTGTCAGATTCTTTTCTATCACACAGTACAATGCAATAGAAAAGAGCTAGAGTCCATTAGCACCTTAAAGACTAACAACATTTCTGGCAGGGCATGAGCTTTCGTGAGCCACAGCTCACTTCTTTAAGGTGCTACTGGACTCTTGCTCTTTTCTACTGCTATTGACAGACTAACACGGCTACCCATCGAGTACAACGCAAATAGATTTTCGGGAGTGTGTACTATCACATAGCTCAATACATTTCAACTCCTTCCTTCCTTGCTCTGCTGCAGCAGTTAAATGAGTGACAACTCACATAAATCAGTCATGAATAAACGTCATGTCATTCCATGTCCACCTAAGGAGTCTTTAGCAATGCTCATGTTGGCTGGTGTATTTGGATTGGCAGTGTTTTCTATGTGTGCCCAGTTTTGAAAACAATGCAAACCCATTCATCAGGCATTCAAATCATTCTGTGCCGAACCAAACAGGCCCATTAATCAGTGGATCTGATCATCATGGTTGAACAAAGTAATTTAGATTATTGAACATGTTCGATGCTGTGGGTGACAGGTTCCCTGCCCAGTGGCCTTGCAGTGAGATAGAAGGGGGTTGGTAAGATGCTGTGGGTCCTCCTGTAAGTCTAGGAGTGAGTAGCTGGTGTTTTCTCATCTTTGGGCTACCAGCCTTTTATGAAGGTTGGCTCTGCAAATGCCCTATTGATGTTTCCTGCCTCCCAGATAGGAAGTCCCTACTCCAAGGTAGTGGAATCAGCTTCCTTGGCAGCTGTAGCTGCTTTCTGGCTGGCAAATTCTCCACTGACCTCTCATTGCTTAATTATTAGTGAACACCTGAAGCTGCCTTATACTGAGTCAGACCCTCAGTCCATCAAAGTCAGTATTGTCTACTCAGACTGGCAGCGGCTCTCCAGGGTCTCAGGAAGAGATCTTTCACATCATCTACTTGCCTGCTTCCTTTAATTGGAGATGCCAGGGATTGAACCTGGGGCCTTCTGCATGCCAAACAGATGCTCTGCTACTGAGCCACAGCCCCTACACACCTGATTGGCAGATGGCAAGCTCTTAAAGGGCTAGGCCAGGGGTGTCAAACATAAGGTCCACAGGCTGGATCTGGCCCCCTGAGAGCTCTTATTCGGCCTGCGAGCCAGCCAAGGCAGCCACCCACTCCCCACTCTCGATCTGGCATGGCCAGCTTGTCCAATTGACATTTATGTCACATCCGGCCCTCGTAACAATTGAGTTTGACACCCCTGGGCTAAGGCTGTTGTAGCTGCCTCCTGAGAAGGCAGTGATCCATACCCCCTTCCACAACATCTCTTCATCAGGGCTATGGGAATTTCTGCCCCAACACATGCAAAAACAGCATCCCTGTTTTCTAGAATATGGGATTTATTTATACAGGAACCATTTGGGTGGACAGCTACAGGCTCTGTGGAAATGGTGACTGTAGATGCATCAACATTGAGGTCAGCACGCATGCTCTCAAGCCCCTACATGAAAAGAGGCACTCTGTATTCCGGAGGTAGTTATTTGGCCTGAGTGGTAGGAAATATGTAAGAAGAAGTAGAAGCGCTGGTATTTATATGTCGACTTTCTCTACCACTTAAGGAAGACTCAAACCGGCTTACAATCACCTTTCCCTTCCCCTCTCCATAGCAGACACCCTGTGAGATAGGTGGAGCTGAGACTAGCCCAAGGTCACCCAGCTGTCTTCATGTGTAGGAGTGGGGAAACATATCCAGTTCACCAGATTAGCCTCTGCCGCTCATGTGGAGGAGTAGGGAATCAAACCCGGTTCTCCAGATCAGAGTCCACTGCTCCAAACCACTGGTCTTAACCACTACACCACACTGGCTCTATAAAGGTGTCTAGGTTCTAGTAAACAAAAGAAGGGGAGAGGGATACTTAGCCAGACTCATTGGGAGCAAGCTGAACACCAGTAGCACTGCCGGTACTTGAGGGGTTCATCTTGACTCAGTCAGAAGCTGCAGAGGATCAGGAGGCAGTGACAAGTATATGTCATGCCCATTGCCTTTTCCCATGCTGATGTCTTTACCGGCACTCTCAGCATTTCAGAGGTTCTCCTCAGTTTCTTGGACAGAGAACTGACCCTGGATGCCAAGAAAGAGGGTCTGGCAAGCTGCATTTCAGCACACATGCCAGGATATATGCCACTGGTCTAGTCGCGCAACCACATTTCATATGACACTTGCGTAAGAACTGAAGGCGCCATTTGGGAGAAGAATCACATTTTTTCCCAAACAAAAGAAAATGTTAGTGTCTGCTGTCTGAGTCATGGTGAAACCCAACAGAAATGCACAAACCTTGAGGGGAGATTTCTGGAATCACCCCATGTAGCAAATGAATAACAACTAGGTATTGATTAAAAAAAGGAATCTGGAAAAAATGTTATTTTGCAAAATAAGATGAGAATCATTAAAAGAGTTGGGTCCCTGACAAGGATGCTCTGAAGTTGTCCTCAATTAACAAAGGTTCTAAGCTGTTTTAGGTGTTTGGCAAAAGTAAATATTTTCCTTTCATTGTAATGAAAACAGTGCAATGGAACACAGCTTCCACTTTTGGGAAATTCTGTCCAGTTAAAAAGAAAGTGCAGGAATTCTACCAAGGCCTGGAAAATGCTGTAACTGATCATTTCCAGAAGATCATTTCCAATCCATATCAACACAGCATGCTACTCAAATAAAGGATATAATGGGGAAAAATCAATTTTGGCATATAAGAATGTAGACTGAGGTAGGTTTGGTTGAAAGTAACCTTTTGGTGAATAGGTTAGCTGAGTTATACATCAAGACTATGTATCTCACTGGTGAACCAACATTGAGCTATGTGGGCATGAATTTCTGAGCTTGATTCATCATGAACACATCATCAATTTGGCCATTTCAGCCATGAGGCCAAAGGTCAGTACTGCTGAATTTCATTTGTTATCTTTTGGTTGGGATTATGTTAGTTTCTTATCAAGTCATCATGAGTCCCTCACTGTAAGTTTGAAGGAGTAAAAAGTGAGCTCCTAAGCACCGCGAATAATAATTGGCTCAATGTTCTAAGCACTTGAAGAAAGTTCAGGTTTTCTTGGGAGTTGCAATCCCTCCCAGTCTCCCACAGTAAATAACATTGGTCATGTTAAAAAAAAAAAAAAAAAAAAAACCATTGTTTGTATCAATTCTTTTTGACCCCTTTCCTGAACTTCACATTCTTTCCTCAATGCAGTTTAAAAAACATCGGGACATTCCACACATGAAGCTGACTTATACCGAATCAGAAACCTGGTCCATCTCTCTAGGGTCCTGGCAGAGGTCCAGGGCGGTTTCCACACCAAAGATTCCCCAGGTTTCAGCCCCCCAACTGGTGCATTTCCCCCCTATGTTTCTGCATGACATTATCCTCATGTGCACAGACCATTAACACCCCTTTCTTTCCAGAAAATAAACTGTTTTGTTTTAAACCTGTATTTCCTGGGCAGGAGGCTATCAGTAGGAGCAGTTTCTTGTGTCTGAAGTGGAACCAGCCTAATTGCAGGACTTGAGTAAAGAGCTGGTCAATTACTTGTTGGTTACTCTTTTCATTTGTTGATGACCACAAGGGGCCAGTCCCTGGTATTAATTACCATAACAGAAGATAATTCTTTTACACTTTTCACACTGCCTTTTACACAGTGAAGATGGGATTGGAGGCTTGGCAAATAGGTTTTAAATAAAAGTTATTGAAGTTATTGCATTACTCATGCTTGTTTAAAAAAAACAGAAGAGAAACACAACTCAGCCTGTGGAAGTTTTTTTTAAAGTTTTTTTGAAGGTATTGCATTATTTCTATGCAGCATTGTGCTACCCGTGCTTCTCAAAATAAAAACAAAATTAAAATAAGGTGGGGGAGAATATTGAGGGTCATGTGAGGGGGGCTTCAATGCCCATCAGGTGTGAAAGGGAAACCACTGCTAAAAACAGATTGCCCTGGGCTGTCTGGAATCACCATTTAATTATAAAGGTGATTTCACACAGAATTGCATCAACAGTGAGATGACCACCAAAATAAATCACCCTGGAGTGGAAGCAGCCTAGATAAGAGAAAGACAGTACCTGTCCCCATGAGCCAACTATGTGGTCCACCTATTGGCTGTTTGCCTACTTAAGGCAGCCTACCTGGCATCTACTACATTCTGTGTTTTTCTGTTGTAGCTCCCACCTTATGGGATGGGCTCCCTGAGAAGGGTCTTACCGCTACATATTTTCAGGAGGTGCTACAAGGTCATTTTATTTTCTAGGGACTTTAATGGGGTGTCAGCTTCATATTTTTTTTGTGGGGGGGAAGGGGGTTATTTGAGGTTTCATTGTATTTTGGATGTATTTATGTTTGGAATGGTAAGCTACATTGCGCCATAAGGGAAAGGCAGAGTATAAATATTTACATACATTTTTAAAAACTCTAAAATTTGAATAATTGAACAGCTGGTTGGACTAGATGGACTGTATGGCCCCTTCCAAATCTATGAGTCTATGATTCTAATTAAGACAGAGTTTCTCACAAAGAAAGTGTCTGATCTTGAAGTCAGCCAAGTATTCCAGACCTTCCTTAATATAGGACACTGATATTGGCTTGTCTCAATTGTCTTTAACAGGGCTAAGAACAGCCATAGCTGCACTCCTGTTTCTGTGCATTATCTGCTTACGACTGCCTTCAATCTGTCAGAAGTAGGGCTGTTGAAAAAAAAAATTCGGTAAAATTCGGATTCGGCAAAATTCAGCCTGTTTTTATTCGGGAAATGCCAAAGTCCGAACTCCCCCACTTTGGGTCCGTGCAATTCGGCATGAGATCTGGAGTTCGGGGAAATATTCGGCTGAATAAAGCCATTAAAAACACAATCGCGCCTTTCTGCGGCTCCGGGGGGGGGGCATTTTTGGGGTTAGAGGTCCCAAACTTTCAGCGTAGCTTGAGGGAACCCTTCTTGCAAGAACCCCCAAGTTTTGTGATTGGGTTGGGGGGGCTGAGATATGGCCCCCGAAAGGGGTCCCCCCTCCTTAAAGTGCATCTCTGACAATGGGGGTTTGCAATTAGCAGAGCTTGCCACCCACTCCCGAAGCTCCCAGCCACGACAAACAGCTGAGCTGGGGGGAGCAAGGGCAAGGCAGGTGTGAAGAAGTTTGCAAACCATGCAAAGCAACACGTTTGCAACCATGCAAACCATGCAAAGCAACACGTTTGCAACCATGCAAAGCAACATGTGATGCCTGGGAGTTTGCAAACCATGGAAGGGGACAGAGGCATGCTAGCTATGCATAAGGAGCAGGAGGGGGTGGAATTTCCCCTTTTGCATCGGACTCGGAACCAGGCTAATGCATTCTTTAAGTCACAATTTGAAAACCAGTTTTGAGCAAACATCAAAATAGACCTGAGGACACACAACTGAAGCCCCCCCCTCTCAAACCAGGCAGAGAGAGACTAGAGGGGGCACACACACCCCAGGCAGAATGGGCGAAAGCCCCCTTTGGCTTCCCCCCACCCACAGAAACTGCTCCCTCCCCACACACACACAGACTCTGCTTCCCCCCCCCACACACAGGAGAAAAATTATAGAGAAAACCCCCAAAATGGGTCTTACTGTGGATGTCTTCTGTTCCATCTTCTTTGCACCTGCACACCCTTGCTCCCCACAGCTCAGCTGTTTGTCGAGGCTTGGAGCTTTGGGTGTGGGAGGCAAGCTCTGCTAATTGCAAACCCCCATTGTCAGAGATGCAAATTAAGGGTGGGGGGGACCCCTTCCCGGCCCCATATTTCACCCCCGATCCAATCTTTACAAAACTTGGGGCTTCTTGCAAGAAGGGTCATCTGAAGCTATGCTGAACGTTTGGGGGCTCTACCCCCAAAAATGCACCCCCTGCAGCTACGGAATGGTGCGAATGTGTGCTGTAAATGGAATAAAAATGCATATTAAGGGGGGGACCCCTTCCGGGGTCCATATTTTGCCCCCCCGATCCAATCTTTACAAAACTTGGGGGTTCTTGCAAGAAGGGTCCTCTGAAGCTATGCTGAAAGTTTGTGGGCTCTACCCCCCAAAATGCACCCCCTGCAGCCACGGAATGGCTCAAATGTGCACACGCAAACCCCCCAAGGGGGATCTTTCTCACACACAAACAGATACTCTCTCTCTCCCTGGGCCGCGCAGCAGCTGGGCTCATGCACTCAATCGCGACTGATTGGCCAGAAGAAGACCCAGCTTGGCCACCGATTGGCGGCGGGACAATGCTGCTTACTAACTGACGGTTATGCTGCTGTGCCGAACCCTGAATTTGCCGAATTTATTCGCCTAACACCCCAAACTTGCTGAATTCGGCTCCCCGTTTTCCCGCCTTTTTTGAGTTCGGTTCCATCCAAACTAAAAACCACCGAATCAGGGAAAATTCGGCTGTTTTTTGGTTCAGGATGAACCGAATTGACAGCCCTAGTCAGAAGCCCTAAAATGCTGACAGGCAGAAAACCAGTATATTAGGGACTAAAAGGACACTCAACCTTGCCACTTTTTGACTCTGCCAAGACACAGTATTCTGATAAGTCATCCAGTCTAGGTTCTCCACCCATCTCCTCCAAATTTTGTTATGGCAGAGACAGAAATACAATGGAGAAGCGGGTGTGCTATGCCTTGTTCTGGAAACTTCTTTCTTCTGGAGAACAGAGTTGTCTTCCCCTATGTATTTTCTTGACCTCAGCCTCAGAGCTGAAGAAAATCGAGTCCAGTAGTAGCATATTGGGGCAAAAAATCCCAGCTTCACATATACACTGATGGGATCTGTGCTGGCAGCGACAGACCAAGAAAGGGTTCTTGGCGTAGTAGTGGATAGCTCGATGAAGACGTCAACACAGTGTGTGACTGCTGTGAAAAAGGCAAATCCCATGCTGGCCATAATTAGACAAGGAATAGAGAATAAAACTGCTGCCATCATACTACTATCATACTGAGAACACACTTGGAATAGTGTGTACAGTTCTGGTTACCACACCTAAAAAAGGATATTGCAGAGCTTGAGAAGGTGCAGAAAAGAGCAACCAAAATGATTAGGGGACTAGAGCAACTGCCCTATGAGGAGTGGTTAAAATGCTTAGGGCTGTTTAGCTTGGAAAAAAGGTGGTTAAGGGGAGACATGATAGAGGTCTATAAAATTATGCATGGTATGGAGAGAGTGGACAGGGAGAAGCTTTTCTCCCTCTCACATAATGCTAGAACGTGGGGTCATCTGCTGAACCTGGAGGGTGAGAGATTCAAAACACATAAAAGGAAGTATTTCTTTACACAATGCAATGTTAAATTGTGGAACTCCCTACCCTAGGATGTGGTGATGGCTGCCAACTTGGAAGGCTTTAAGAGGGGAGTGGACATGTTCATGGAGGAGAGGGATATTCATGGCAACTAGTGAAAATGGATACTAGTCATGATGCATACCTATTCTCTTCAGGATTAGATGAGCAGGCCTCTTATAATTGGTGCTTTGGAACACAGGCAGGAAAATGCTGCTGCAGTTGTCTTGTTTGTGGGCTTGCTAGAGGCACCTGGTTGGCCACTGTGTGAAGAGACTGCTGGACTTGATGGGCTTTGGTCTGATCCAGCATGGCTTTTCTTATGTTCTTAGCAATGAAAGAGCAGCAAAAAATTTCAGGGTATAAGCTTTTGGGAGGGTTATACCCTGGAGAATGTTGTTGACCTTTAAGGTGCTACGAGACTTAAATGTTGTCCTTCTGGTTCAGACTAACACAGCTACCTACCTGAAACTCAAGAGTTAGAAACTTTGCTATACCTGCTCAGAATTAGAAGATTGCAACAGCACCTGGGGAGATTCCTGAAGCATAAATGAAATGGTAAGCTTGATACTCTTAGGTCTTGGTTGAGGTCCTTTTTCTGAATGAGGTGCATATCAAGGGTGTGACATTCGAGGGGCTTTCTGTTGTGTCTGTCAATCCCCATTATGATGGTTTATGATGATTTTGCTACTGTGGTGAACAAATTACTTAGGATAAGGCTGGAGATGAGGTGGGAATACAAGAAAGGAAGGAAAAAAACACACAAGCAAAGTGAGCTCTTCAAATTCAAGGCCACTCTCCATCTGTGTTAGATATGCCATTTGTTTACTGAAGGCTTTTGATCAAGCAGCAGTTGAAACAAAGATAGTGAACTTTAATGTAATTGTCTGGAATTTAATTGCATTACTTAAAACTCTACTTCATAAAGGTGTTTCAAAGATGTGAAGAAGAAAACAAACAGCAGGAGAGGTTTGCATTTACTTTGGCAACCTTTTATGGTGTTCTGCTCATACCTAGTTGTGTGCAGAAGAACTTGCTAGATGTTGTTGTGTTGCATTTGCCCCACCACAAAGCAGCACAAAAAAAGCACATAATGAGACAAAACTGTCCCCCAGAAGGAGCATTTGGGGTGACACTTTAGGCTGCTGCAGAAGGTGAGGAAATCATACTCTATGGATCTTTTCTATCTGTAGAAATTACCAGTAGATTCAAGTGTAGTTCTTGAGAGACTCAAGTTCAAATTCCCTGCCCTGTTTTGAAGCTCACTGGGTCCCTTTGGGCCAATCACTCTCTCAAACTAATTTACTTCACAGTTTTTGTGAGGATATCATGAAGAGGGATAAACCATATGCTCACTCTGGCTTATTTAGAGGAAGAACAGAATAAATATGTGATAGACAGATTTTTCAATCTGGGCATGGCACACAAATGTGATTATAGTTTTTTTTAAATTCATGCAGTATTGTAAAGTACATGCCAATTTAAACAGTTCATGCTGAATTCCAAAGCAATCAATGACAGGTCCATGAAGATTTAAGGAATTAGCAATAAACAATTTCTGCATATGCATCTACAAAATAGCTGGCTTTGGGTGTTTGGTCTGCTGAATGTTGATCGAACATGCATAGAAGCACATCTTTCCACTCCATTCTGGAGAAGAAGATGGGGGTGATGATGGATAATGCTTGATTAGGATCTGAGGCAAGCATTAGGAGCTGGCCAAATGACCATTTCGTGTCAGGTAATTGCAAAATCCCAGTCACATAATTCACTTGAAAATCAGCACAGAAACAACAGAATAAATAAGTAAATCCATAACTGTGAAGTGACAATAGAGGGACAAAAATGCATTTTTGAGCTGAAAATCTAAGCGTCAATTTTTTGTGTAAATAGACGAGGTTGTAAGCTACCTAGCTGTTTCAAATGTCAGTGACTGGTGGCTCCTTATAAGGACACTTATTCATAGGTAAGTGCATACACTTGCCCAGCGAAATTGGAGGCTAGAGGAGGTCTATTTCCCAGTAAATTTGCATGTCTCTCAGCTTATCTTTTCAAGTGGCAAGCTTGAAGGGAGAAAATCTACCTCATGATGTCTATTTCCATCACTTGCAACTTGCTGGGGTGAATTGAAGAGAGCACTGGCTAAACTGGGCACTGTATTCGACTCACTTTAGGCAACGGGCTATGCAGAAAAAAACAAGCTCTTGATAGCTTACGCATCAATGCACTGCTATGGATTTTTTTTAAAGATCCTGAATGTTGTTATTTAGAAGAATATAACTGTTTCTATACTCCAATAATAAAGTAAACCAAGGATGCCCACAATCATATGCCTTTTTATTCTCTCCAGTCTGTGGGAATCCATTTTGTACCTCACAGTGAAAATCGGGTCTTTTTTTTTTTTAAGAGGAGTGAGCGAGAGAGCCAGGCATATGTCTGACATCAAAATGCATTTAGCAGAAACACAATAGGTAATGTTATTAATGCAAAAAAAACATTTTGGTATTTCAAGAAACCATTAGATGGCATCAAGGGAAGGCTAGAACTCTAAAAAGAATGACTATTGACAGGCTGAACTATATTTTTCCCCACCAACCCTGCTCCTTCCTCGAAAAACTCTGGAAGCGGAATTAATGAGATCAGATTCGCTCATGGGTGATTGTCTTAAATGGATGACCAGCCTTCCACCAATCTGAATTTTAAGAGGTATATGTTTGTCATTGCTTCCATATAAAAAAAATGACGGGCCCTGTCCCCACCCTGAATTATTGTTAGGTGATAACATGTCAACATTACAGCTGCCCAGTCTTGTACATTTTATTTCCTTAAGCTGGATATAAACATCTTCCACCCTTGTCAACCCACCCAATCATTTTACACTCTGTTCTTGTTAAAAAAAATTCCCTGGCTAGTTTTGAGACACATCGCTGGGAGTGGTTAATCTTTTAAAGCGACATTATGCATTATAATACCAAGTGTATACTTCACTCTAGTAATCCTGCCTTAATGCAACCAATATTAACATGTTCCGAGAGATAGGGAACTGCCAGGGGACCTGGGATTCTTCTAGCAGAAGCAAAGTAGAGAGGATTTTTTTTCCAGTAAAGAAAAGGATGCTGGGTTTCATCTCACAAGTTAAAAACAACCTAAATATTTATGATGCAAGAAAAGGACAATTATGGCAAATCGGAATGCAGAACAAAATGGTACATAATCTACACCCTGAAATGTATACACAAAGAACAGTACTATATCAAAAGATTTATTTAAACCAACAGAGGAGGGGTCACTGGGGGAGGGGGGTAGTTGTGAATCTTCTGCATTCCAGCTCTATGTTTCTACATTTCTAAATTAACTGCAATGATTAAATACAGATATGTTAGGAGATCTTCAATGACTTAATGGGTCTAGCACTTGCAATTTACTTGATGTTGTGCTTTCCGCTCTGAAGAGCCTTTGCACTTGATCTGAAGAACAAATCCAGGTATATGGCACTGTGGTGTTAAAGCATATTACACATCATATCTGCGGGATCGTCTCCTGGTACGCCCACCCGAGAGCCTTACTGCTCTGCTAATAATAACCTACTGGTGGTCCCTGGCCCAAAAAGTGTCCAGCTGTCCTCAACTAGGGCCAGGGCTTTTTCCACCCCGGCCCCACCCTGGTGGAACTCTCTCTCCAGTGAGACCAGGGCCTTGCTGGATCTAGTTGAATTCTGCAGGGCCTGTAAGACTAAGATGTTCCACCAGGCCTATGTATTTCTTCAGAGCTGGCTTCCCTATCTCTTTGTGCCATTATTGAACTTAAATTGGGGACCCTGGCTGTTTTCCCCAGGCCCACCATGGCCCTACGCTTCAGAGATGAGTGCCATTTGATCAACCAATGAATAATAGGAAACAGGGTTTAAGATTTTTAAAGTTTATTTTGTATATTGTGGTTTTATTGTATTATATTATATTTGGTCATGTTAGCTGCCGTAAGCCTGGCCTCGGTTGGGTTAAAGATGGGGGATACAAGTTGAAACAAACATCCAAACAAACAAACGTTATTAAGATGTAATGTTGGGGGTAGCATTTGGAGTTGTTGGTTTTTTTTGCATTATTTGTAATTGTTTTTTAAGGATTTCGGGAGTTAAATAATCATATGCACCATGGCTTGCCAACTGGAGATGTCTCCAACAGGTGAAAGAAAACGACAATTGTTAGAACTACTGCCAACATAAAAAAGAGATGTTAACAGATAATATGTTTTGACATCCTGGGGATTCATGCATCCTAGCATCTCGTCTGATGTAGGTTCAGCTTGGACAAATTCGGGATGCTCTGCTGAATTCATGACAATTTTATACAGTTTTCCTAGAGCAAGGAAAGGCAAATAGGTGAAAGCTATAAGTGGTCACTTAGGACTCTTCACACAGTAAATTCCAGTGGAATGTAGATTGTGGAAAAGTTGTCTTGCTTGGTTGTAATTCTTGTTCCTACCTTCTGAGAACTACTATTCTAGAAGATCTGACCAAAGGACATATTATGCAAAGATGGGCTGATTATTTGCGAGAGATAGTTTGTTGGTTGGCATGTTGTGAGAGAAAACAAGGGAGGAAGGAACCGGTTACTTCTGGTCCTTTGTTTTATGGTGAGTGCTCCCAATTGTTCGAAGGGACTACAGATATCAACCATAACCATACTGGCCTCTTTTCATCAATGGACAGCTGGGATGTTGTCATCGATTTCTTTTGGATGAGGACCTTAGAGCTGTCATCCATAGTGTTGACACTTAGCTATTACACCACAGCAATGAGCTCCGTTTCTGAAGTTGATTTGCAAACTGCAGCTGGTACCAAAAGCTTGTTTGACAAACCTTGTTCTTTTTTGTATCTGCGCAGAAAGGAGTGATGCTGATCCTCACAAAGAATGTGCTCGAAAACCAAACTTCTCTTGCTCACAATGCCTGTTTATCTCTTGAGTCAATCACCTATAATCTTGAATCACTGATACATTCAGGATTTAAAACAAACTGTATTCAAATGCATGCGATGTTAGCAGCATTCATTGTCACACTGCTCAGCTGGCCACCAGTACCTGCTGTTGGTGCATGCTCAGATTCACAGGACTAGGTGTCATGATGAATAACATACATTTATTTCTTTAGGCAATGCAATTTCTTTCCCTGCCCTACAAAAAGGGTTGCCAGCTCCAGGTTGGTAAATACCTGGATATTTGGGGGGTGGAACCTGAGGAGGGTGGGATTTGGAGAGGAAAGGGACTTCAATGCCATAGAGTCCAATTGCCAAAAGCAGCCATTTTCTTCAGGGGAACTGATTGCCCTTCTGTACTGGAGATTCATTTGCATAATGGAACATGGGGAGATCTACCACCTTAAGGCTGTTTCATACATTATGGGTTATAAACCCACTACTTGTTTTAAAAGTAGTTGTGCGAAGAATAGGGTCATCCAAAAAAAAAAAAAAAGGGTAAATATCTGGTTCGGGTTTATTGGGGCTGATTTTTTTCAGTAAACCTGGAATAAACTGAATACCCATACTGGTAAAAGGGTATTTCAGCTTTATTTCTGGGTTTACCAATAAAATTCGGTTCCATTATAGTTTATGGGGATTATTTTCGACGCTCCTGTGGGGGCATTTTTGGAGGTAGAGTCCCCAAATTTGCAGCATGGCTGCAAAGGACTCTCCTTAGACAGTCACTGAAGTTTGGTGAACGTTGGGACAGGGGGTCCAAGTTTATGGGCCAGCAAATGGGTCACCCCCATCCACCAGGCATTTGCGGACCGAGCTGTCCATCGGTTTTCAGGTTGAGTAGTTCGGCGTTGCTGAGGACTGGTGGAATGAGCCGATTGGCAGGCTGGTGCCTCAAAGTCTGGGGGCTCCCTTCATATCTGGGGCACGTAGCATGATGTCCATGCAAATTAACTTTCAAACTGAGGAAAACGGCTTAAATGCAAGAAAAATAAGGCATGGAAAACATTTCTTTTGGTGGCAAATGACATCCTGTGAGCAGTCCTTTATTATGGTAATCTAAAGTCTGATTTCAAGAGATGGTCATGGTGCGGGGAAATGAAGCCTCTACTTGGGGCAACCTTTAGTTTGAGAGCAGGTTTTTTTGGGTGTGTGTGTGATATTGGAGCCAGCCAAAGTCATGACCAAGGCAACTCTTGTGAAGGAGATTGCTCATCTGTGTGAATGAGCAGTCTTCTTCAGAACGAAGCCTGTTCAGCAGCTGTTGAAGCCGGTGCTTTTTAATTGGAGGGTATATCCCTCCAGATGGAACTGGGTAACCCCGTCTTTTAAATGAACCTTCTGCCTCCAGACTATTTTGATCCAGATCACTCCACTGAATGGTGATGGATAGTTTGGCCAGACCAAGGTGGCTCCGATTACATGACCCCTACCACAAAAGGGCCCCATAGCAAAACCAAAGATAGTAAAATGGGAGAAAGCACAGAGCTGTGCATCTGAGAAAAGGCGAATAGCCAAAACCAAAAAAAGCTGAATATCTGTTCGACTTTTTTGGGAATCGCCTATTTGGCTTCGGGCAGATTCCCAGGTTTTGGTATTCGGTCTAACCAAAACCTGAATATTGCTGAAACCGCTAATTTCAGATTTATTTTTGGCTCGGGTATATTGATATGTACAACCTTAGTGAAGAATTTTCTGGGTTTTTTTTGGCATACTATAAGGAGCCTGGATAACCCTGCAAAAACAGGTGAGTTTTCCTTTCCATGTGTTATGAGGATCGATTATAAAAATTTATAATAGGACTAAGATTTAAACCTCAACTCACGCAACATACATCATAACTACAGGTGTGTGTGTAAAGTGCTGTCAAGTCGCAACCGACTTCTGGTGACTCCAGCAAGAAACTTTCAAGGCAAGTAAAAAGCAGAAGTGGTTTGTCATTGCCTTCCTCTGCAGAGTTTTCCTTGGAAGTCTCCCTTACAAGTATTGACCCTGCTTTACTTCTGACGAGATCGGACTATACCATGCTGACATCCCTCCCGGTTGCAATTTTATATTTTCAGAGTTCTTGTTTTAGCATTGTTCTTTGTATCTGAATCAAGAAATGTAGTAAGGGATTATTTTACCATGGTGAAAACAATACCCTAGTGCAGCCATTCCAAACACAAATGCATACTGCTTTGTAAGAGACCTAGTTGCTCAGTGAAAGATATGAGCTTAGTATCTTTCACAAATGGTGTCAAGAACTGAATCCGGGATCATGTACATTTAAATAATGTGAACTATCACTGAGTTACAATTTCTGTCCTGGGAGAACAGACAAATATTTGTCTATTGGCCAAATTACCATCTCTAACCTTCAGTTGCCCATTTGAAAAATAAGAAACAGCGGCATTCTTCATAGGATCAGCCTCCTAACACACAAACAACTTTTTGAAGGGAGAATTATTTTCTTATGGGATCCATTGAACATGGTTTATCTGAGAAGTATATCCAAAGATAACAGTTTAGTAACCCTGGGTGATGTTTACTACTGTACCGAATGTGACAGCTTTCAAAGTATTATGTATATTTTGAAGGTTGTACATGTATAGCTGTGACAGCGTGTCAGTTATAATTCTTGTAAAAAAAATTGGATTAATTTATTATGGTTCAAATATAGAATACACACTGTAAATGCTTTAAATAAAATACTAATCTTCTCATTGCGGATGGGCTCATGTGCATTATGTCCAAGGACAGAGGCAATTTAATTGACTAGGGCCTTCCCATCTCCTCCTTTTGCTGCCCTTTGAAATGTGACTTGTTAGGGTTAATGGTAGACAAAGACAAGAGAATAGAAATCCTTGCATAATGGAAATGAAATCTTAAACACAAACACAGTTACATTATAAGAAATTATGCAAAGGGGGTTGGAGAAGTGTTCAGCTTTCTGACATAAGACACTTTGGTTGGACCAAGGAGTTGCAAATAAATATTAGTTGTAGAATGTTCACTTGAGTGTGTTTGTTGCATTTCCCTCATTTTGATAATCAACAGTATTAAATGATGCTTCTGATGCTGAAGTGTTTTACAAAGGGGTAGACTCTTATAACAAACTAAAACAAAAGTCCAGTGGCACCTTAGACTTATAGCATTGATTTCAAGATGTGCTTCTGTGAGTCACGGCTCACTTTCTCAGATATTGAAATAAGTGTTAGTCTTTAAGGTGCTACTGGACTTTTGTTTTACAGCATAATATTTTATAGCATAGCTTGGGGATGTCATTATGATGAAACTTTCATGCATTTGTGTGTCTCATCAAGATTTAAAAAATACCATGATGCAAGGTATGTATGTGTAAATGGTATCAAGACATCCACATTATTTAACTTATCGAGCTGGCTCTTGCAGCTCCAGAGCACCGAAAATTAACTGGACCATATAACTCTACACTGTAATTCCCTAACAGCAAGAAATCTCAGCCTGATCGGCACCTGGGTGGGAAATTGTCTGGAAGTAAACTAAAACACACTAGGGCAAAAAGCCCTAATTTCATAAATACGCTGATAAGGTCTGAACAAACCAGGATAGCTCACTGAAAACATGGACTAAGGGAAATCTGAAGCTAGAGATTATTAGGAAAGGCATCGAAAAGAAAATGTCCAGTATCATAATGCTCTTCTTGTTTAATTTCACAGATCAGTCACAGAAATTTCACACTAGCTGCACTGCTCAGGTTCTTTGTGCTCAGTTCAGTCACAGGTGGAATATTGTGTACCAGTTTGCTTGTCCCATCTCAAAATGAATTTTGTAGAAGGATAAAGAAGGTAACAAACATGATCAAGAAGCTGGAGTTCCTTCCCTATGAGGCAAGGCCATTCATCTATTAGCTGCATGTGTAAAATATACCAGTCTTTTGTAATATGCCAGTGTTTTGCTGATGACCCTTTTCATCTACCATCAAAACCTAGGCCACAAATCTGGAAACACAATGGTTTCTGGATCATATTCTGAGATTAGGTATTTATTTATGATTATAACTATTCCAATTTTATGTGGGTCATTAAAAGTGTATATAAAATACCATGACCATATCTCATTAAAACGAGATCAATTAAACAAAATATAGTAGTTCACTTTCGCTGTTAATCTGTCCAAAAGCCAAATCTCCCTATTCTGCCATCCCAGTTATTGATGTTGGTATTTGCACTGAAAGGATTCCAGAACTTTGGGGTAAACCCTAAGAACACATCCCGTGCTGACACACGAACCCTTGTGTTCAGCAATACAACTGCACTCCTCAGAGCAGCTTTGAAGGGTGGGTCAGTTTAGTAGTGCAGAAAACTAGCAAGTACTTGGTTGATGCAGAATGATTGAACCCAAAAAGCTGTCATTCAGGACTGAAGAAAGCCACCTTACCTGCTCCAAGTGCTTAGGGTTGCCAGTTTTGGGTTGGGAAATACCTGTAGATTTTTTGGGGTGGAGCCTGAGGAGGGCAGGGTTTGGAGAGTGGAGGGCTTTTAATGGGGTTTGGGGAGGGACTTCAATGCAATAGAGTCCAATTGCCAAAGCAGCCATTTTCTCCAGGGGAACTGATCTCTATTGGCTGGAGATCAGTTGTAATCCCAGGAGATCTCCAGCTCCTACCTGGAGGTTGGCAGCCCTACAAGTGCTGTTTCTGGGGCCTCCAGCTACAAGGACTCACAGGCCATTCCTGAAACAACAGTGTGCGGAGTCGGCAGGGAAGAGGCGCAGTGGCTTTTTTTGTTTTCAACAGGGTTAAAAGCCCCATTGAAAACAGCAAGGCTGCGCCTGCTAAAAACCAAGCGCAGCACCGCCGTTCCCGGCGCCAGCGTACCGCGGCTAACCGGACTAGGAAGCCGCCTAACCGGTGGCTCCTCCCCTGCCCCGCCCACAGAATGCCCCCCTGCACTGGCGCGGCCTCTCTATGCCATGGCCTGCACCATAGAGAGGCCACGCCGGCATGGGGCTAGGCGCGGTACCGCGGCGCTCGGCCGCCGCCGGGACTGGCCTTGCCGCCAGTGTAAGTGCGTGTAATCACGCGATTACACACACTTACACTGGTGGCAAGGTCACGCCTCCTCCAAAGAACTTTCAGCCCAATTCTCAGGAATGGGCTGTTAGTTGGCCTATGATCCTCTGAGGAGCGAGGAGCAGCAGTCTTGCTTGATGGCATGAGTACAGGCTGCAAGTAAACCAGTTCTCCATGCAGGGTATCCTTGCAGCCCTGCATCGTGTTGATTTGTAGGAGAGTCGGTTGGAGCTTCTGGTTTGATGCCTGGCTCCATATGGTAAAGGGACCCTAGGGCAGACAGGGTGACAATTTGCTGTTGGGTAGCTCTCAAGAAAGTACCTCTGCTGAGTCCTCTGGACATAGCAGTTTTGTGTTTCTGGTGCAATAGAGACTGTAGGCAATGTTTTGCTATTCTGTGATCAATGGTCTGCCCCCAGAGCTCTCTGGATTAGTCCTATTTTGTCTAGATATCTGCTCCCTCTTGAGCTATGGGTGGTATCATTATCATTAGCAGATCTTGATCCAACCCAAGCTGTTGCTAAATATCTGCCAATAGTGATCTCCCTAAAACATTGTTGATTTATGACAACTGCACAGACCCATTGTAGATATTACGTTAATTTGCCATAGATTTTATGAGGTATATGTATTTTGTTGATCTGGTATTGTTTTTGTCTTGTTATGTTTACTTGTTTGTTTGTTTTGATCTGTTGTTATGTTCTGGTTTTATGCTTAAGACCTTTGGTCATATAAGCTTAATAATAAAGGAAAGGATGTAGGAATTTAGGGTTGGACCGGAGGGGGGACTTTGGCAGCTTTAGGGATCTCCTGAGATCCCAGGTTTTTCATCAGATATGGTTCCAGATCCTCTTGTTCTTTCTAGGGTTGCCAGGTCCCTCTTCGCCACCGGTGGGAGGTTTTGGGGGCGGAGCCTGAGGAAGGTGGGGTTTGGGGAGGGACTTCAATGCCATAGAGTCCAATTACCAAAGTGGCCATTTTCTCCAGGTGAACTGATCTTTATCAGCTGGAGATCAGTTGTAATAGCAGGAGATTACCAGCTATTACCTGGAGGTTGGCAACCCTAGTTCTTTCTCAGAAGAGGAATTCCAGGGTCCAGCTATGGAGGGTTCCTGGCAGGGGCTTTGCGGAGGAGATAATTTTGGCCTAGGCCATTTAAATGTTATTAATATCTCCATTCTTATATTTTAGCACTTAGATCTACATTTTCACTGTATGGCTATCATATGATTGCACTGAACCCACCAAAAGGTTATGGAGCCATCAGGATGGAATAGTTAATTTATTAGTAGTAGGTATGATATGCAAGAAGTGACTAACAGAATGTTTGAGGTTGGCTGGCTTATACAAAGACAAACCTATAGAATAATTATGGGTATTCTCAAAAGTTTATGCATAGCTTTCTTGATGACCTTCTGAATGTGAATGCTTGGAGAGCGCCTTTGTGATCTGTCAATGAACATATGGCAACCATAGCCCTGAGAGGCTTGTGAACTGCCCTAGTCATTCCCAGAAGTTTCTTAACAATCATGATAACCTGAATATCCATAGTGTTCATTGTTTCCTTCCTATATGGCCAGTTTTAGTAGAAAGTATCTAGGAACAGTTAATCTTTTGAAGCGTTTGTATAATCCAATGTTTGTGTGTGTGTGTGTGTGTGTGTAAGTGTCAGTACCATGTGCAAAGATTGTCGTGATCTGTGGTTGGTGGAAGAATAGATAGTTTGGACTGCAGGGCTTTGAAGTGTGTCTTTGTCATCTTTAATTACACAGTTGTCTTGGGAAAGGGAGAAAAGAAGGGAGTGCTGGTTTTATAAAACAGCCATTTCATTCTTTGTGTGTGTGTGTGCATTGTGTTAGCACGCAGCAACAATGCCTGGTTTTGCTTCAAGCAATGAAAGTGAGAGCAATATAAGGGGACAATGAGAGAAAAGTAAGAGACTAACAATGGAGCAATATAAGTCAATGGTAGACATATATAAGTGGGGACCTGCAAGAAACATGCAGGGAAATTTCCCCTCTGACTTCTGACAACCTCCCCTTCCAGCCACCTTTCCTCCTGCTGCCTCGTTCTCCTCCCACCTTTCCTTCTGTACCCTACTTCTTCTCCCACTTCTTACTTTCCACTAGTTCCCACCTCCTTCTTGCCCTCCCACTGCTGCTTCTTTCCTATGTCCCTACTCCCTGCCACCTCCTCAGCACCAGGATGGAAGGTAGGTGGCAATCACAGGAGGCAGGTGCTGTCTAGGGTTGCCAGGTCCCTCTTCACCACCGGTGGGAGGTTTTTGGGGCAGAGCCTGAGGAGGGCAGGGTTTGGGGAGGGGAGGGACTTCAATGCCATTGAGTCCAATTGCCAAAGGGGCCATTTTCTCTGGGTGATCGGATCTCTATCAGCTGGAGATCAGTTGCAATAGCAGGAGATCTCCAGCTAGTACCTGGAGGTTGGCAACCCTAGTGCTGTCACTGTCTCCACCCTACTCAGCAGTGCCCTTTTTTTGGGGGGGGGGCTGCTCAGTGTCAAACTGATTGCATGCTCTCTGCCAGCCAAAACCTCACCACCTCTGCTTCTCTCACTCTCCCAGTCTTGTCCTCATTTCCCCACTGCCTCACTTGCCAATGCTGATGCCCACTCCTCCCTTCCCATAACGTCACTGTGGTTCCCTCACTCAGCTGGTTGTCTCCTCCCTCCACTGTTGCATTGGTTGGTTGGTTGCTTGCCTGCCTGCCCATGCCACTGCCGGCTCCTCCCTCCCCCAGTTGTTGTCCCCAGCCAGCTGATTCAGCTTGGTTTGGAGCAGAGAGCAGGACAACTTTCCTCACTGTTTTTTCTTCTAGACAAGGGTTATGGGGGTTGTGAGGCAACTGCCAAAATGGCAGTCATGATCTTGTGACATTATGTCGTGAAATTGCCTATGTTTAAGTTGTACCGCAAAAGGCAGCCATGGTTTCTCCCATTGGTGACCTTTTAAAAATATCCCTGATTTTTATTTTCCCTTCTTTCCTTTTTTCCTTGCCCTTCCCCTCCCTTCTCTCTTCCCCTCCCCCTTTTCCCTTCTCCCTTTTTTTCCTTTCCTTGCTGTACTCACTAATAAATAAATATGGCCCCAGTCATTCATTTTTGGGTAGGGACTCCATACTGTTATGAAGAAGAAGGCACAAAATCTTAGAATTTTAATTGAAGTTATTACTTAACTAAAAATGATTTTATTATTATTGACTGTATATGTTGACTGACTATACTATGTTGGAAGCTGCCCTGAGCCATGCTTTGCCAGGGGAGGGTGTGGTATAAATTGAATAAAATAAAAATAAATTAAATAAATAAATTTTAAAAGTTTTGGATTTTTCTGCAAGCCTAAGGTTTTCCCTTGTTGAAATCCATTCTTTTCTATTCATGGCCCTGTTTTGTGGATTTATTAACCCCCATTCTAGGGCCATGTTCAGAATTAGTTATATTACACACAGTGGGATCTGTGGGACTTCCTCCTGCTCACTCATCTTGGCTGCTAAGCAGGGTCTACCCTGGTTAGCATTTGGATGGGAGACCACCAAGGAAGTCTAGGGTTGCTATGTAGTACCAGGCAATGGCAAACCTCTTCTGAATGACTCTTGCCTTGAAAATCCTATGGGGTTGCCATAAGTAGGTTGTCATTTGACAACACTTCACACACACACACACAATTGTCAAGGTTTGGAGACTTATAAAGAACATTTTTTAAAGAATAATGTTTATTTCATGTGTTTGTCAGTTTCTGAGATTTGAGCTTCAGTGTTTCTGTCATGATGCAGATTGAAAAGGTACCCTTCAAAGCAAACACAGGTCTGCATAGAATGTCAACTAGCTTTACATTTGCCATTGTTAGAGGCAAAAAAGTTGTAGAGAAAATATAACCTGTGGTAACAGTTGGTTACGCAGCAGCAGCTTATTGAAAAATACCAGTTTAAAGTCAGGTTTCAAAGTCTTTCACATCACCTACTGTCTTATCCTTTTAACTAGAGACTGAACGTGGGACCTTATGCAGCTACATGACCCAGGCAAGCAGAAGTGGCAACACTGAAGGAAAGAGGGTAAGTGGGAGAGGGAGCAGTGGGAGATGCCCCCCTTCCTCACAGCCATGCAAGCCTGGCAAGCAGAGGCAGCAGTGCTCCAGGCAGGCAGATGGGCAGGTTAGCCGTCAAGCTGCTGGTCCAGTAAGCAAGTGGATGAGTCCAACTTTCACACCCACACATAGTAACAGAGAATACTATGGCATGAATTAACTGCAGTTTGTACCAAGAAAACAGAAGGAGGATGAGACTGGGCAGCCATGAAGGGGCTAGAAAAGATTCTTAAGTGTAAGGATGTATCACAGGTAGGGCTGTGCATAACAATAAGCCTGAACTGAAAATAACCCCAAAATTTGCTGTTTTGGCAATATTCGGGTTTAATTTAGGCTGAATACCAAAACACGGGAATTTGCTTGAAGCCGAATAGGCGATTCCTGAAAAGCTGAATAGATATTGGACTTTTCAGGTTTCGGCTATTCGCCTTTCCTCAGATGCACGGCTCTGTGCCTTCTCCCATTTTTATATCTTTGACTGGTTTTGTTCGGACCCCATAGTTGGGGCACTTTTGAGGTAGGGGTTGTGTTATCGGAGCCAACTTGGGGCACTTTTGAGGTAGGGGTTGTGTTATCGGAGCCAACTTGGGGCACTTTTGAGGTAGGGGTTGTGTTATCAGAGCCAATCAGACCAAACTATCCATCACCCTTCAGTGGATTAATCTGGATAGCAGAAGGGGCATTTAAAAGAAGGAGCTCAGCCAGTCCTGTCCGGAGGTATATACCCTCCAAATAAAAGCACCAGCTTCAACAGTTGCTGATCTGGCTTCTGAAGAAGACTCCTCAACGGCACGGATGAGAAATCTCCTTGGTCATGACTTTGGCTGGCTCCGAGATCACCCCCCCCCCCATGGAAACCTGCTCTTAAAATGAAGGTCACCCTCAGTGGTGGCTTTGTTTCCCCACACTGTGACCATCTCTTGAAATCAGATTTTGGATAACTATATAAAAGGACTGTTCACAGGATGTCATTTGCCACCAAAATAAATGTTTTCTGCAACTTATTTTTCTTGCATTTAAGTCATTTTCCTCAGTTTGGAAGCTAATTTGCATGGAAATCATGCTATGTGCCCCAGAATGCCAAGAAAAGACTGGGAAAATACTGCCAGGAGGAGGGAAGGAGGGGAAGCTGAAGACAGGGATCAAATAAAGGGTAGTTGGTTGGTGGGTGGGGAGAAGAGAAGAGAAGGATGCAGGAAAAGGGAATAAGCTATGGGTTCTGTTATTGAACGGAAAAAGGTATGTGGGGGAGGGGGGACACAGTGAATTATGAAATGATCTCTGGCAGTCTTTGCTGGTCCCCCGCTTGTATCTCATAATTCCATTACTGTTTTAAAAAGCTCAATTTAATGAATATATTTAGGAGCCAGTATAGAGATCATCTTCTCAAGAAATGAATTCATCTACCATCAGTGAATGGTGTAAAGTTCAGTTTAAATATAAACTAGCAATGACAAGAGCTTCATGAACATTTATTTTTATGTTGTACAACAATATGTTCTGATGCAAAGCGATAAATAAGCTGCCGGAAATTGCTGAGAGACTATAATAAAGTCATTGCTGAAAATACTAGCTGTCATAATGAAATTTCTAGTGCTGTGGCTACCTGGTGCCTGGGATTTGTTGAGCCCTGTGCTACAGCAACCCCACAAAGCTATAATTATGCTCATTCCTGATAGTACAGTAGGCCAGGGGTGGGTCTCTGAGGTTCAGATCTACGCATGTACAAACTTTTGTTCTTGGAGTGATAGAAAATCTGCTGCTTTGCAAAGTTCGTTTTCTCACACCTGCTCCAAACTCCAATTACTTCTCTAATAAAATATAAGAACATCTTTTCAGAAGATCATTACTTAAATAATTCTTTTTACACCATCTCTGTGGCTTAACCTATTCTATAAATTCTGAAAAATGACCCATATCAAAGATTTCATTTCCATACTTTGTATTTCTCATTCCCCAATTAGCCCTTTGGCAAGCTGCAGAGCTTGTGTACAGTGTGAAATATGAGTGTTATCTGAGATGCTGCCTTCATTTAAACTAGTGATATAGGTACAATCCTGGCCCTATTAGAATGGATGGCAAAAGCTTTTATCGAATAATTGCACTATTTCTGTGCATCTCGGTACATTATTCTCAATTAATAAGTGTCAGGGCTAGCACCATTGCTGGTGCAAGGGAGATCTTGCTCCTAATTCTGACAGCATAGCTGGCAAAAAATGGATGACTGCTTGTGGCTGAGTTCTTATTTTTGATGGCTCATCATTCAGGTTTTAATGCTTGATATAAACAACAGGGGTTGACAAAACATGAATCTGCCTTATAATGAATTAGACCACTGGCCTATCATCATCAGTATTGTCTACTCTGTCTGGCAGTGGTTCTCCAGGGTCTCAGGTTGAGGTCTTCTACATTACTAACTACGTCTTCTCTGGAGACAGATACAGTGGACCAGGAAATTTTAGATATGTGTTACCAGGATAAACAGGGACCTCTAAAAAAGAGAGAGATGCTGAAAATTCACAGATTTCCATGACAGAATAAGGAGATATTAATTCTGGCCTCCCTCTCTCTTGCCCATCATCAACTATTGTGTAATATGTAGCTAGTTTGTTACCAGTATGCTGGCCCAAGGAATATCATAGATGGGTAAGGATGTCAAAATGAAGCTGAACATAGGAGCTCCATGAACATAAGAAAAGCCCCGTAGTATCCGACCAAATGTCCATCTGGTCTGGTATCATGCTTCCAAAAGTGAACTTTTTGGAAACTTTCCCTCCCTCTCCCCAAATACTAGGAATTGGGGGCCCTTTAATTCATTAGCTTCATCAGAAGAGAGACAGAAGAAAGTACTTCCCACAGTGTATTGTTAACTTGTGGAAGTCACTGTTACAGATGTAGTGATGGCCACTAGTTTAGGCGGTTTGGGATTAGACAAATTCATGGACAATAGTTTTATCTACAACTATTAGTCATGATGACTAAATGCCTTGAGGCAGTATATCTTTCAATGCCACTTGCTGGAAGGCAACATCAAAGAGAGGTTTGGGCCTCTGTGTCCTATTTCTAGGCTTTCCAGCAAATCTGGTTGGCTGCTGTGGGAATCCGCATGCTGGACTAGGTGCACTGATCCAAGAGGGCTGGGATTATGTTATTCTGAATTGCCTGTTGGATGACTCCAGAAATCTCACGGGGGTGTGTGTGTGTGTGAAGACAATAGCCCTCTTCTGTTTGCCAACAGAATATTATATTCATAGGGAGGCTGTCCCTGTTGCGGAGTGCCTGATGAGCTGAAATGGCAAGCAGCTGCCAAAAGCCCTCTCCTTCATGAATTTGTCTAATCCCTTTCCAAGGCATCTAGGGGCTAGCAGCCATCACTACATCTCATAGCATCAAAGTCCTCGAGCTAATTATGCATTGTGTGAAGAAGTCCTTTCTTTCGGTTGTCCCGAACCTTCGGCCAGTCAATCTCATTGGGTGACCCTATGTTGTAGTACTATAAGAGAGGGCAAACAGCTGCCACACACATGATTTTCTTTTCTTTAAGGAGGTGCTGCTTGGTTGGCATAGTATTTCTCAGCTTCCTATGATGCTTCTGCATTTCTTGATTCATTCCACAGCGCAGGTTCCCCCTTCATTTGCAAAGTGATAACCTATTACCATAACTAAACCGCCTATTGCATGGAGGCTCAGAAATAAAATAAAAAGATTAGCCAGTTATCTTATTTACATATATTGAATTGCGGTAATACAGCCCCGATCTCTGCCTCTCATTTGATTCTAATTAAAGCGTAGCAGAGCAACTGCAATCCACACAAGAGCTTATTTTAATAGTCAAAGCTGGCAAAGTCCCAATATCACAATGTAGCAATTAACAGCACGGCTGTATTTGCTATTCATGGTTTGATGTAAAAACTTGTTTATTAAGATGGGCTCGAGGCACTGGTGTGCAATAGACCTGGATGTAATTAGATTCCAATTATTTGTCTGTTTCTGATATTGTAAACTGGCACTTAGTACATCAGTTAAATTGACACACTGCGCTGCATGGTTTACCCGGTAATTAAAACATGTTCTGTTAATTAGATGATGACCACTTTATTTCAGGGCTCTTGTGTTTGGGTTTTGTAGTGTGCTGTGTTTGTATCATGAGCTACCAGACGCTACTCTAATGAGCCCTTGTTTTCTTTCAATTACCACCTGCTGTGCAAAAGCAAAGCTTGTTTTAACTAAACAAAATTAATGCTTGTCTCTCTCTTTGTAAGAACTTAAAACGCTAAACAAATTAATACGCTTATTATTGAAGTGCTAAGCTCCCCGGTTTTAAAGACTGAAGCGGCAATTAAAAGAAAGTTATAAACTGTTTTACAGCGCGGCATAAATATTGTTTATCATATCAGTTGGCATTACAAACCATGAAATAATTTGCAGCGGTTTGGGGGGGGGACGGGCGGGCGGAGAATAAGCATGCAAACTTAGTTAAGACAAATCTTTAAATTAACAAATGGTAATTGAAAGAGACAAAAGGTAAACTTGCATTTCCCCCCATTGATGAATCTGATTAAGCGGCGCATTAGCAGCAAACAAATAGCAGCTAATAAATTAACGTGGGAGACTTAATAAAGAGATAAATTACATTATAGGCTTGTCAGAGGAAGCCCTCCTAGGAAAACAAAACAAAACGCATCAACTCTGGAGGCAGAATGTGGCTACTTTTCCTTGTTTCCAATGTGATGAAGCTTTGCATTTACAATTTGGGAACCACTAGCCAAGGAGAACTCATCACTGCTAAATATTTCCCTGTAAACGCACTGACAAGGAAGAATTCCAGAGGGGCTCTGGTTGATGTCCCATTTATATCAATAGAGTAGTAATTCTTGGAGGGTTGCTCCCGTTACACGTCAGCAAAAGTCAATTCTTAGGGGGGAAAGTTAGCTGATGAAAAGATGCTTCAGCTACAAGAAGGGAGATCTCCTTAGATTTTAAGGACCAGGCCTACAACTGAGAGCAGCCGCAAATGCCATCTGTTCTGGTCTCCCCCTCCCCCTCCATGTACTTGAAACGGCTTGGTTGAGGGACAGCTGCCTGTGAGGGCTCTTACAGTAGAGTGAGATTTGTACAGCGTCTTTGATTACTGGTTTTAATGTTTGGTCTTACTGTTGGGTCTATGGTCACTTTATACAATTGTAAGTTTTTAAATGTTATCCGCCCTGAGCCGGCTCGCTGGGGAGGGCGGACTATAAATCTGAAAATAAATATATAAAATGTATTCAGCAAGGCAAGAAGCTGAACTGAGAATCGTCATTCTTAGAAAGTTAGGACGACGACCGACATCGATTAGAGATGCTTCAGCTATAGAGTATCCTGTTTTAAGGGCAGGGATTAGCAAAAGGACCAGCTGGGTCCTTTCCACGTTTGTAATTATGTGAGGCATATGTATTGCCCGCCCCTTTCCCTAGCTATCAAATCAAATTAAGATATTGATCTAAGGTTGGCTAAACTTGCTGAATAGCAGCTGATGGAAAACGAACCAGCACATAGCAGATAAGGATACGGCTCAGCTGTTTTAAACATTTCCTTGTTTTCCAATGGTCAAATACCTTAGAAAGATTTCAGAATCAAAAGTATTGGACTTTTCTTCTGAATGACGTTTGTGAAACTAACCCCCATCCTTTTCCTATTGGACCTGCAGAAGGTCACAGGTTCGACCCCCAGCATCTCCAGTTAAAGGGACTAGGCAAGTAGGTGATGTGAAAGACCTCTGCCTGAGACCCTGGAGAGCTGCTGCTGGTCTGAGTAGACTTTGATGGACCAAGGGTCTGGTTCAGTAGAAGGCAGCTTAGTCATTGTTCATGTGACCAGATATTTCAGTGAACCACTGCAGTCGCCCAGATCCTGTGAGTTGTTATGTTGAGGCAGTAATTCAGACTCCCCTCCCCTCAATGTCAGTATTTGTTCCTGTAGGGCAGTGTTTCTCAACCTGTGGGTCGGGACCCAGAAGTGGGTCGTGAAGCCCCTGAAAATGGGTCACAGGTCAGCCCTCCCTACTGGCTGCCCCTGCCCTTTGCATTACTCTCTTTCTCTCCCCTTCTTCCTTGCCAACTTTTCACATTCTTGCCTCTCCCACCCTTTGTGACAGTATCAAGGAGAAACAAAGCCATTTGGCGACTAGTCACCTGTTGATGATAACTGGAAGAAGGAATAAAAGGCTGGAGAGAAGATGGGAGCTGTTCAGTGGGACATGTTAAAACTAGAGGAGGAGAGAAGGAGGTGTGTGGCTATGTAAGCTCCATTTTGGTGCTGCTCATTCAGTAGGGTTGCCAACCTCCAGGTAGTAGCTGGAGATCTCCTGCTATTACAACTGATCTCCAGCTAGTAGAGATGAGTTCACCTGGAGAAAATGGCTTTGGCAGTTGGACTCTATGGCATTGAAGTCCCTCCCCTCCCCAAACCCCGCCCTCCTCAGGCTCCGCCCAAAAAACCTCCCACCGGTGGCAAAGAGGGACCTGGCAACCCTATCCTTCAGCAGCCCCACTGCTTGCTCAGCCTGTGCCTCATTGCCCTCTACCTGCTGTGGGAGATGTACCACACTGTTGCCCTATTGCCAACCCCTTCACTGCCATCTACCACCTTCACACATCTGCTAACACCCCCCCAGATGTTTGTTAGTTTCTGAAAGGCATCTAGTTGGCCGCTGTAAAAAATGGAATGCTGGACTAGATGGGTGCCAAGGTCATAGCTTGCCTAGGGTGCTAGAAACCCTTGGGTCGACCTTGGATGGGTCACTGTACCAAGTGAATTTGGACTTGGGGGGTCACCATATCGAAAAGAATGGGAACCACTGCTGTAGGGAACTATATGTATCCATTTTGTTGGGATGGTGTGTGAATGCTGGCTCCTCTTTATGATATGCATAGATGCCAACTCCCAAATAGACAGCTGGGTACATTTATTACAGGAAGGAAGGGATCCAGGCAACACCAACAGCATATCATGTCATAACGTACTGAAATGATATCACTTCAATCTGCAAAGAAAGGTCCTCAGTTGGCAGATCCCAAGGGATCTTCTCAAACTGGTAAGGCCTCCAAGGTTAGACTGTGAAACCCTCCCCCTACAAGTCTGATGCCTTGGAGTGCTCATTGGTGTATCTTATTACAATAAAACAACATAAACAGAACCCTTTGATTTACTCCACAGGCTTGATCCTGGAAACTGATTCCTAGATACCAGGGCACTGATCCTCGCTAAAGGAAGATAACTGGTGTGGCCCCTTTTGACCAGATAGCAAATAAGCAGGCAGTATGGGAAGATGGTTGTTTATATGAGCCTGCATCAGGTTTTAAGTGATGACCAGAACAGAAACGGACAAGGACATAGACTATGCAAGGCAAGATGGACAGGAAATGAAGGAAAGAAAGTTACAATATTCCCATCAAGAATAGAAGCATTAATGCATGCATGGGCAGCTCCCCTTGGATAAATATTCCTTTAGCCTTAAAAAAAAACCAACCTCATACTACCTAATCCACTCTCCCAGTTTCCCCTTTTGCATTTTCCTGGAGTTCTGCTTCCAGAACTTCAAGACTCTGGTTAGTCTCTTCCTTGACACAGTCAATGGAGTGCAAACAAGTCATTGTTATTTTACACTGATCTCCCACTCTGCCCATGGTTCATCTTTCCCACTTTGCATTGGTACTGCCTCCACTAGGCTTGCCAGCTTCCAGGTGGTGGCTGGAGATCTCCTGCTATTACAACTGATCTCCAGCCGATAAGAGATCAGCTCACCTGGAGAAAATGGCTGCATTGGCAATTGGATTCTATGGCATTGAAGTCCCTCCCCTCCTCAAACCCCACACTCCTCAGGCTTCCCCACAAAAACCTCCTGCTGGTAGCGAAGAGGGACCTGGCAACCCTAGCCTCCACTGAGGTATCTATGAATCCACCAATTGGGAACAATCCTACTACAGCCATGGATGCCCACAAAATGTGGAGAAGGGTGCTACTTTGGGTCTCATTCTATTCTGTATATTTTAAATTTGGAATTGTAAGCTGCCTTGAGCCACAAAGGAGAAGCAGGGTATAAATAATTTAATAAATAAACCATGCTGAGAAGGAGGTAGTCCTACCTAAAATAGTAGGGTTGCCAACCTCTAGGTGGTGGCTGGTGATCTCCTGCTATTACAACTGATCTCCAGGTGCTAGAAATCAGCTCCACTGGAGAAAATGGCTGCTTTGGCAATTTGACTCTATGGCCTCTATCCCCTCTCCAAACCCTGCCTTCCTCAGGCTCCTCCCCCAAAATCTCCAGGTATTTCACAACCCAGAGCTGGCAACCCTATTCAGTAGGCAGCCTCAATCTACCATCCTATTGGCTGGCAGGGGCCTGGGGGGTATCAGAATGGCTAGACTTCCTCCTGCCTTATTTCTCCATGGTTGTTCTTGCCTATATTCAACATTTCTTTGGAAAAAATGCAGCATCAGTTATGGAAACAGCTGCTACCTCTCTTTGTGTAGTGTTCCATTCCCATGTAGCCATAGATCTATTACTATAATAGCTCATAAACGTCACGGAGGACAGTGTGGAACCATGTGGTTGCAGTTTGCAATAACTGACTGGAAGAAGACAGTTTAGCCATCTTTGTTCTCCTTTGGGAGAAAGGCACAATAAAAAGTTTTTGAATAAAACAGTAAAATAAACAATTGGCCTTGGCAGGTTCTGAGGCAGCCATGCTTGGGTTGTAATAATACCATTTGTGTGTGTGCGCGCGCGTTACTGTAGTTTAAACAGATCCCTGCATTGATACCTTCAAGGAAGTTCAGAAGCATACTAGTAACCTCATGTGTTAACTGGAGCAGAACAAGGATTTCTACCAAACCCTCCACCAGCCCCACTAAGTCTAAGCAAAACAACCCAGATTTCTAAAAATCTCACATCCTATTGTGACCTTATCTATCCCTCCCCTTCCCTGGTTAACTGGACAAGACTATTTTTAACCAGTGTTAGCCAGCCTCAGTCGTCAACTTAGATGGACAGGCTCTGCTCTCTCCCAACTAGGGTTGCCAACCTCTAGGTACTAGCTGGAGATCACCTACTATTACAACTGGTCTCCAGCTGATAGAGATCAGTTCACCTGGAGAAAATAGCCGCTTTGGCAATTGGACTCTATGGCATTGAAGTCCCTCCCCTCCCAAAACCCCACCCTCCTCAGGCTCCACCCCAAAAACCTCCCGCTGGTGGCGAAGAGGGACCTGGCAACCCTACTCACAACCCAAATCCTTGGTTTTAAAAATAACTTTCTAATGAGCGTAATTTAGGGATAAGATTCAAGGCATGTTATGTCCCTCCTTCATAAGGGGTCCTGTTGTGATTAGAAAGGTACAAGTCTCTCCCACTACACTCTTTTTGGTTGGAAACAGTGATCTGAATAGTACTTGCCAACTCTTGCGGATATTTAATTGAAAAAAAAGAGTAGTGGAAGCTGACACACAGCCTCTGATTTGTATACCTTAGGGGTACATTTCTAAAGCAATGGGGGGTGATTTATCTGCGTGACTCCCACTGTTATTAACAGGAGGCATGTGGCTAAATCACCGAGTGCCACTTACTGAAAATGGGAACTCCTTAATGTTTCAGCTGAATTTAATTTTTATTTGCAAATTGGCAAAATTAATTAGACTGTGTACAACTAACGGGAAACCATGGCTAAGTACTACTTAATGGGCTCGTTCAAACGCGATTCTAAACTTTATGGAAGCCAAAATAGGCAGCTCTGGATTGTAAACAATGTGTCCTCCTTCATAGCCTATACCAGGGATGGCCAACAACTATGACCTGGGAAGCTGGTATACAGGGGCTATAGTTTTAGGGTTGCCAACCTCCAGGTACTAGCTGGAGATCTCTTGCTATTACAACTGATCTCCAGCCGATAGAGATCAGTTCACCTAGAGAAAATGGCTGCTTTGGCCATTGGACTCTATGGCATTGAAGTCCCTCCCCTCCCCAAACCCCGCCCTCCTCAGGCTCTGCTCCAAAAACCTCCTGCCAGTGGTGAAGAGGGACCTGGCAACCCTATATAGTTTAGAGCTGCTCTCCACATTCCTTTATTTTCAGTAGAATTTTCAGTTCGCCAAGGTATTTTATTTATGTACTTGTTTTATTAATTTACACAATCATATTGCTTGGCATATTTGGGGAGTCCGTACCTTGTCCGTGGGTGGCCCTCTTTTTCTGCTTTCATTGTTGGCACAGGGCTGGCAAGTTTATTTTATCGGGCAGTTGTGAGCTCCTGATCTGCTGTCATGTTTGCTGATATATGGGGGCATTTGAGCTGTTCATGATTTCAAGATTATGTTTTTATGTCTTGATATTTTATATGGCCGTGCACTGCTTTGCATTCTTGTAAAATAGTCAATAAAGAGTGGAAAACAAATAAATCACACACACTACTCAGCACATCCAAGCAAGTCAGCTAATTTCTAAGTAGAAATACAACCCCAAGTTTATTAATGAATCCCCCTTTTCTCAGCTCCCAATATCTCACTTTTCAAACAAATTGAGTCCCTGCTATGCATCCTTAATCTTTCTTCATTCAGTTTTCTATATGGGAATACTAGGGTGGCTAACGTCCAGGTAATAGTTAGAGATCTCCTGTTATTACAACTGATCTCCACCTGGAGAAAATGGCCACTTTGGCATTGAAGTCCCTCCCCAAGCTCCGCCCTCCTCAGGCTCGCCCCAAAAGCCTCCCCCCGATGGCGAAGAGGGACCTGGCAACCCTAGGGAATACCTACATTCACACTGGATTAAGGGGAATTATGGAAACAGCACAAGATTGCAAAGTCCTCTAGAATTCTCATACTGTTACCAAAACTACAATTCCTAACATTCTTTGAAGCAGCATAACAACCAGATGAGAACTGGGCCAGTGGGGCAAAATCCAACTGCTGGGGCAGTTTTAGGTTGGGAAAATTGTAGGAGGATGGGCTTAAACCTCTCACTTCTTCAGACACCGTGTTCCTAATTCAAACCAGGCCTCCAAATGACTGAAAATTGTGTTAAAAATTTCTGTGGGCCCCAAATGCAGAACTCTCTGTAAACACCTGGTATGATTGTTCTTGTTAGGGTTACCAACCTACAGGTGGGGCATTGTGTTTTCCTAGGGTTGCCAGCTCCAGTTTGGGAAATTCCTGCAGATTTGTGGGTAGAGTCTGAAGAAGGTGTAGTTTGAGGAGGGGAGGGACTTCAGTGGCGTATAACTTTATTGAGTCCACCCTCCAAAGCAGCTATTCTCTCCAGGGGAACTGATCTCTGTCATTTGGAGATCAGTTATAATTCTAGAAGATCTGCAGGCTCTACCTGGAGGATGGCAACCTACATTCTCCTGGAATCACAATCGATCTCCAGACTACAGAGATAAGTTTCCCTGGAAAAAAAATGGCAGCATCAGAAGGTGGGCTCTGTGGCATTTACATCCCTGCTGAGCTTCCTCCCCTTTACAAACGTGTTTCTTCCCTGGCACTGCCCTTAAATCTCCACCAGTTTCCTGAGCTGGCAGCCCTAGTTTCTGCATCCCAGAGATGGCCCCTGGGCTGTGGGTCCTAATCTCATCTCCTTCTGTGAAGAACATATAAACTCATAAATAGGGTTGCCAGGTCCACCCCCCCTCCGGCGGGAGGTTTTTGGGGTGAAGCCAAGACAGGGAACGTGTGCGTGTGGCTGCGCTGAAGTGCCACGTTGCAACGGGCCTTTTACCTCTAAAACTCCCAGTCTGAGTGGTAAAAGGCCCCGTGCAATCGCACTGGTGCGACCACCCACACAAGCAATCCCCGCTTCTGAGCTGGGCAATGAATTGGTGGGCAATTGCCTGCCAATCTAAGTGACTTAATAAACAAAACAAAGCACTGATGGCACAGTGTGTATGTAATGAGATTTCCTTTTTATCTATATAATAAATATAACAATTTACAAAGGTTGACAATATTCACACAATTATTCCAAAATTAAACAAGGAAAAAGAATGTTACATACCATTGCTGAAAAGCTTGTAGCATACAGATTGTAGGATGGCTTCTAGCAATCTTACAAGAACATAGAGCTATCCCTATTTTATGCACAATAATTGGCAACAGGTGCTGATGCAATGGTCGCACAAAACAGTCTTAAAGGAACATACAATTTGCTTCTTACAACACAATCTTTTATACATAGCTTATAAACACTGCACAAGCCAACAGGCAGTCACAGTTAAGGCTACAATATTATAAAAAACAACTTAAATCAGAAGCGGAATTTAATCCATTTGGAATAATAGTGTTAAAAAGAAAAATGAAGCGTGATTCAGCTTGGGAGAGAATTCTGTCAATATTTTGTTTGATGAAGGGTCTAGGTTTATACTGCCAAATTACAAAGAATTGTATATCATTCTCTTAATGGCGTAATGCTTGATAATGGGAAACAAGGGGAGCCTCTGCTACATTATTTTTTATTCGAGATTTATGCTCACCCACTCTAAGTCGAATTGGGCGTCTTGTTTTGCCCATAAGTGCATAAGTGCCTCAATTCTATCCCTGACCCCTTCAGTTAAAGCATCTCAACTGGGATACTTTGGAGTTCCACTGTCTAGTCATGACAATGTGAAGCTGAGTTTGGTCAAGTATAAAACAGTGTCATATGTTCATAAGTTGATATAAAGGGTGAAGATAAATTAAAAAGAAAAAAACACAGAGTATATAAAAATTGCTTCATTCTTTGCTTGCTTGTAAAGAACCCTAAGCATCCAGGGATGCTAGTTAAAAGCTTGAATGTTTATTTATATCTTTCTGCTTGCTGCTCACTTACAGCACTCTCAGATTTGCTTACAGCCGTCGCACACTTTGCCCCCTTCTCCCTGTACACAGTCTGACGGTGCCGTAAGCAAGGGCACATAAGTCATATATCAAAAGCCAGCCAATCTCTTTCTTTCCACCCACTATGGCTCTTCCAGCTTGCTCTCTTTCCGACTGTCCAATTTGTCAGACCCTGGCAAGAAGTGTTTGTAAACAAAGCTGAAGAAACTCTTCCAACTCTGCCTCTAGTGCTGCATGGCAGAGACTATATACTCATGAAAAGAAAACCCCTAGGAAGGAAACAGATGTACTCAGTAACCTACCCTATGGCACTGAGCTTTGTATTACAAAGAGTGGCAGCGAATGTTGGTAATCAACAATCCCATGTGCACATACGCTGCAATTTTTCTTCTCTTTATCATTGTCTAATTAAATTTCAGTCAACCTGAACAGGGGGGAGGGAAGCCCAGAGCCTTTTGTTGTCTGCAGTAGTTAGCAGATATGTTAAAAAGTGAAGATAGGAAACTTCTAGATACAGGTTGCAGAAGGATTGTAATAATTTTTCTATCGAGAAGAAACACAGGAGGGATGTGTGTGTGTATTACTGTTTTAATTATCCTGCTTACTGAGTTAAACAAAATTATGACATGACACCAGAAGCAATGTGCTATTTTTCTACACTGAGCTTTAGTTGAAAAGAAAGATCCTGCCACCAACAATTCAATTTCTTTCAGAATGGATGGGGTGTTGATTGCTGAAGCGAATACCATCAGAACAATGAATCCAACTGCAGGATGTTTCTAATCAGTTGGATTTTCTCAGAAAAAGTCGCAGATTGGACGTGGAAGATACTTAGATGATTCTGCTTTTAGCTGCAGCTTTCACCTCAAGTAGGGGTCCATTTAGCCACTTGCCTACTCATCCACATGAGTGTCAAGTTTCTCATAGAGATATTACCAATTTCGTGGCTAACCAGCTTCCATAAAATAAATGTTTTGTTCAAGGGTAGCAGCTTCTGGGTTTCGTGCATGCGAGGGATACGTCATCAACAGTTGGAAATTCTCCTTCCTTACTGAATAAAACTATGGAACCCAAAGCATAACCACAAAATAATAACTGTGCAGAATTTTTGGAGTCCACTCACACCTAAATTTGAGATCAATTATGGGAGCTCTAAACATATTAGTGAAAGTTCATCTGAGCTTTTTCAGTTATTGGATGCAATTTGAATTTCTGACTCAGGTTAACTAAGATTTCTTGGTCTGAACAACATCAAACTAGCTCTCCCAAAACATATTAAATAAGTGATGAAAATAAGCCAACAGATATATAGCTATTTTTAGACTTTTTGCTGAATTAAAGTTAATGTTGCAAAGAGAAATTTTCAGCATAGACTCCATGATAATTTTATTCAACACGATCTGTCACCAAATCTAATTTTAAAATGGGACCATGATATTCTATGATAAAGGTTAATCATGAGTATGAATCCTATTTATTGGAGTTCTGCAAATTGCACGTGAAAAAATCTTTTACTTTTCTCGGGATTTAACAAATGCCCTGTGCAGTTCTACATAGGCACATTGATAACATTCTCTTTAGCCTTTGGAATTGTTTTTGTGGAGGGGACAAAAATAAGGATATTGTTTGTTGCATGTTTCCTTGTTCAGTTTCCACAGATTAAGTAAAATATTTCTCAGCTACTGATAGGATAATCAACAAATACTGGAATTTGCAAATAGAAACAAGGAACTATTTGCAAATAGAAACAAGGAACTAATGAGGCCAGTTTTGCCCTGGGAAATGTTACCAACTAAATCATGCTCCCGTCAGCCCTGGTTAGTATTTGGATGGGAGACCACCAAGGAATACCAGGGTTGCTGTGCAGAGGAAGGCACTGGCAAACCACCTCTGTTAGTCTCTTGCCATGAAAACCCCCAAAGGGGTCGCCATAAGTCGGCTGCGACTTGACAGCACTTTACACACACACACAAATCATGCTCCAAATGTTAAACAACTTATGCTGTCATGCTTTTTTTTACGATTGTCTCTTTTATTCTGTTTTTGTCTATATTATTTCTATTTGGTTTTTTTCCATCTTTGACATGGATCTGGGCGAAAACAAGTATAATTTGAACTGAACTGAATTGAAATGGCTGAGATTGTTTAAACTTTTGAAATGTTCATCACTTGATGATTTACTGCATGATGCCCTTAAATCACCTATGGGATTATCATTAAGAGCATGAAGGAAGCGGGATAGGCATGATTTAAACAAATACATACTATTGATGGAGCAGCTTTCATATAAAGAGAAGCTAACATGATTTGAGCAATTTTACTTAACTGGAAAAATAAAGAATAAGGGTTGGTGTGCTTCTAAGGAGATAACAGTGACTTTCTTCCAATTGAATGAAGACCTATCAAATTAGGAAGTACACTGGAAGGATGGAGGGTTCGGTTGGAGCCAATAACCATTTCTGTGGACAATAACCATTTCTTCCATCAATAGAGTGCAATTTCCTCACATTTCCCCTCACGCTTCAGCTCAAAATGCCCCCTAAAATACTGGTCCCAGGAGTCTCCTGCCCCCCAGCAGCAGCTTCAGGAAGCCATATGGGCCTGTTGGTGGAAAGGGATCCAAGACAAAATATTAACACAGACCTCTGTTAAGCAGCCATTAAAGCCACATGCAAATGAGAGGCCTCGGAATGCAGTTTTCTTCCCCAGAGAAACCACAAGAAGCAGCACATTCCTTCCTTGTCTAATCTACAGCCAATTGTCTCATCAGTGGCCTGCTCAGATTTTTATGCACCAGGGTAAAATCCAGAATCAGAGCTCTTAACTTACATCCTGGTACTTCTACGAGAAATTAGTCAAGTCACTCTCCCAAGTGTACTTCTGCTATTGCAACATGGACAATTACGGCTGCAATACTATGGATATTTTTATTGGGAGTACCCTGGACTGAATGCAGTAGGATTTACTTCTAAGTAATAGGCTGTAGTGTAAACCCCTCCATCCACTTCCTGCTGTTATGTATAGGGTTGCCAACCTCCAGGTACTAGCTGGAGATCTTCTGCTATTACAGCTGATCTCCAGCCGATAGAGATCAGTTCACCTGGAGAAAATAGCCTCTTTGGCAATTGGACTCTATGGTATTGAAGCCCCTCCCCAAACCCCGCCCTCCTCAGGCTCCGCCCATAAAACCTCCCGCCGATGGCGAAGAGGGACCTGGCAACCCTAGTTATGTATGGGCATTGCTGGAGATTTACTAGACCTCTCCTCCACCCAGAAGTTCAGCCATGTTCTTTTTCTCCTTTTTTTCTGTACTATTAAAACCACAGAAGGACAAAGAACTGTTTCTTAAGGTCTCCCAACTGATGCTATTTTACCCGCCCAAGCAAAAAAACAAAACAAAACCTCTTACCTTTTGTGAAGGAGAGGAAAGAATAAGTGGTAGTGGGAGGAGTCATTAAATACAGGAAGGACCTATCCCTCCCCAGTGCAAATTCAATTCCATTCTTGCCCAGCTGTCATTTGTTGCCAGGGATGAAGGGAACTGTAGTTTTCTTAGGCTTTCCAACTGAGTGAGGAATCTGAGAAAATTACAATTACAAGCATCCGCACCCCTGCCATTAAATGATGATCAGCAAAGGTTGGATTGGAGTTGCTTTAGCAAGCCATCCCTCCTTGCAAAGGATGTATTGCTTTGGAAAGGGGAGGAAGGGGCCAGAAGGGGAAGACGGAGTTGAGTAATAACAAGGGTCAGACCCATGCCCTATTTAAAGTTGGGGCTAGAATTAAAGGGCTTGGACCCAACTAGAAAAAGTATAATGCTTTTCTAATTTTTTAAGGTTCTATTATGAGACACGCATGCACACACCCGATTTTAATTCCTACATTATTCTAAAATGAAGCAGAGAATGCCAGTAGGAAAATGTTCTTTTTGTGTAATGCAAGGATTGAATATCACACAATGAACTTAATAGTGCATTTAAAATAAACTGTAGGCAAAGGCTTTTGCATAAAGCACAATGAGCCTGTCAAGGAAGCACTGAACATGTACCTCATACAGGGTAGTCAGATAAAGCATGCCGTAAGACTGTGGAATTAAATAGTGGAGCAGCCGTGGCTCAGTGGCAGAGCATCTGCTTGGTATGCAAAAGGTCCCAGGTTCAATCCCCAGCATCTCAAGTTAAAAGGATCAGGTAGTGAGTGATGTGAAAGACCCTATCCTGAGATCCTAGAGAGCTGCTGCCAGTCTGTGTAGACAGAACTGATCCTGATGGACCAATGATCCGATTCAGTATAAGTAGGGTTGCCAACCTCCAGGTGGTCAATATAAACAAACATAAAGCTGTAGTCAAGTCTTGGAAATCAAAGTTACAGCCTAAGGTGTCAATTATGACTTATATTGTAAACTTTGAGCTGTTTTTTATTGTGTAACCATACTGCTTTGTGAAGATAACAAGGAACTTTGTCTTGTGCAAATAACAAGCAAAGAACTTAAAGCATACGAAAATGTGCGAATGCAGAAAAATACATGCATAGGCAATTAAGTAAACTTTGCCTTTTTGGAAATATTGAACTTATTGTATTATTGACCCTTTAGGCTGTAACCTTGATTTCCAAACCTCCAGGTGGTGGCTGGAGATCTCCCTCTATTACAACTGATCTCCAGCCGATAGAGAAAAGGGATGCTTTGGCAACTGGACTCTGTGGCACTGAAGTCCCTCCCCTCCCCAAACCCCGCCCTCCTCAGGCTCCACCCCCAAAATCTCCAGGTATTTCCTAACCCGGAGCTGGGAACCCTAAGGCAGCTTTGTGTGTGTGTGTGTGTTCAACAGGACAGGAGCTGTTTGTCGTAACTTTTGCTAAGTTTCATCTTGAATGCTAACTGCATATAAGGGACAGTCACTCTGATTTCAAGAATCTTCAACTCCAGGCCAGGGTGGCAGTCGAGCAAGGTGGCCACACAGTGCCTCATCTGTTTTTACTTTGCCTGCTTTTCTGACTCTGCTCCTCAAACTATGCAAACTAGTAAAAACAAGTCATATGAGAAAGAGAAGAAATGTTTGACTGCTTTGACGACTGCTTTGCCATTGCTAGGAAACAGCTCCCATGGTAACCACGGTCAGTACATCTGTCTCATTTTATCTCCAACTCTCGCATAGACTCCACCATGGAAAGTATATTAAAAATAATACATAAATATTTCAAAATAGGAAAAACAGTATCAACGAGCAAAGACTGAGTTTGTTTAGTTACGATTTCAGGATGTTTTTGCTCTAATATTAGATAATTAGGTGCAGGTTTGAAACTTTCTCTACAAAAAGATTAACTTAGTAACTGAATTTTCACCCCCCTCCCATTTCTTTCTGCATAGCTTTTTAAAACGCTGGTCGCCTATCTTCCATGATTTTTGTTTTTGTTTTTTAAATGTTGTAGCTGGACAACTTAATGGAAGACCTGAAAGTGTCTCAAATTCTTGACCAGTAATTGAGATACTATCAAAACAAAGATTCAGCCTAGCATCCCGTTCATTCAGGATTTAATTTGGACAACGTAACACCACTAGAAGGTCTCATACGGAAAAATGAAAATCACATTTTCGTTGAAGTTGAGTTTTGTTCCAAGACATGACCACATGTGAGAGGTGCTAATAGTTTGAACTATTATGAAAATGAAAAGAGGATACTCTGATCTACAAGGAAGAATTCTGGATATGAGAGATCACAGGGCTGTTTCACACGTGCGTACATGGGCTTTATACATCACGAGCGATGATAAGGGCAACTGGTGCCTCTATAAATTATGGAGTACTGCAAGTTCCTCCAACCCCTGCCTAGCCTCTCCTACCATACTCTTTCTTGCCTCATTTATACCAAACTTCTTTTATCTGCTTTGTCTTACCAACACAGATCCCTCTGATTATGATAGCTAAATGTTCAGAGGCAGTATACCTCTGAAAAACAGATGCCGGAACAAACAACTGTTGGCATCATGCCCTCGGTTTAAGCTTCCCAGATGGGTTTGGCTGGGTACCTTTGGACACAGAGTGTTAGGCTGGATGAAGACAAGTGACTTACCCAAGAGGGCAAGCTAAGTACAAGAAAGAGGTGGGGGCTCGGCCCCAAATACCAAGCCACTCCTTTGCCCCCTTGTTTGCTGCTGCAACTTGCATCACAAACTAGTGAGAATGAACTGGCATGCAAAAGGAATGGTTATATTTGCTAGTGCAGCTCGGATCCTTGGTGTTTTGAATTGTTACTTTTATACCTTTAAATGGAGAAAGCACAACTGAACTTGTTCAATTGCTGGTTGAAGTTTGAGTGAAGCTGTATTTCTATCATATCTTGTATTTTGGTCATCAGGTTTTACTTTTTCTCATTGTCTTAAAAAAACATTTATTCACTGGCTTTTGTTTCTTTCTTTAGTGTCTTGGGTAGTCCTTATGATGGTTCCTTATTGGGTGTGTTCCCTAGAGGATCATACTAAGTATCCCATTGTGATCTGTACTACTATCATTGTGAATGTTCATTGACCATGCCTTTGTCAGCTTAATGATTCAGAATGTTTTCTTAGTGGGATGCCAGTTGTTGAGAAAACCCTTTGATGGTTCTTTGGATCATCTCTTGTTGGAGGCTTGCTGCTGGCGACTCTTCCCACATGAAGGGAGAGGAAAGACATATGTCTAAAAAAGAGAAACAGTGAGCTGATTGATTACATCAATCAATTAAAAATCTTAAGTAAATAAAAAGAAATTGATTGATTTATCTACAAGAAAAAAAAGATAAGAATTACATGGAAACATTCATTCCACGTAGAAAGAGCACTCAGTTTGCAATAATAACAATTGGTACCTAAAGTGGAGGAGAAGTAGGATCTTTTCAGGCCCACTGATTTCCAAAGGAAATATCAGTTTTCTGTTCTAGCTTTCCATATGGAGGGAAGCCAAACCTATCCAAGATAATGCTAATTCTTTCTTATCTCTGGCATTTTATCTCTGGAATACATTTTAATCAATCAATCAAAGATGTTTGATTACCCACCAGTTTGGTTGACCAGTTGCAGTCACCATGTTGATCGTTCGAGGGCTGCTGGTCAGAATTTTAACAGTTCCGATGCATCTGTTTATGCAATTACATGATATTTTTTTGCAGCAGCCTTACATCTGTTACTGCTGACATCCCCAATTGTTAAAAGGCACATAATTAAAAGAAAGAACAATTACATTTGAGGTTTTTGAACTGAGAATTATTATTTTGATGTCTCTGTGTCTTTTCTGACACCATCCCCTTCACATTTGCCTATGGAACTAGGTGACTAATCTTGCGATTAGTTCTTGTGGTCACATCAGAATAGATGTTTCTGATTGCGCACACACAAAAAGCAGACTATATACTCTGTAGGGGAATTTAAAGGCTGCATCTCTATGTGCATGTGCGAAAGAGGGGCAAATTGCAATTGAGTCTGTGACTGACAAGTATATCACTTTAGCTCCTGATTTGAGTTTAAGGAGGCACTTGCTTTTTCTTCCTTTTTTCTAGTACTGAACTTTTATGTAGTTATGAGGTATTTACCAATAATTAATCAAATTTCCTGATAATTAATCAAAACCAGCGTGGCATAGGGGTTAAGAGTGGTGGACTAATCTGGAGAACCAGGTTTGTTTCCCCACTCCTACACATGATGCCTGCTGGGCGAGTCAGAGTTCTCTCAGAACTCTTCTCAGCCTCACCTACATGACAAGGTGTCTGTTGTGGGAAGGGGAAGGGAGGGTGATTGTAAGCTGCTTTGAAACTCCTTAAAGGTAGAGAAAAGCAGGGTATAAAAACCAACTCTTCTGCTTTTTTACTTCATCTTGAATCCATTGTTCCATGTGCTGTCTAAAGAAGAGGTTTTCATATGGACATTTATGGCTGAATGTTTACTATGAGGCTTTCTATAAACTAAGTATGAGGCATCTATAACCATGCAGGGAACCAGTTTCTGGTGGCATTTGTGGGGAGATTTACCATAACTCATTCCCCTACGTTTCTGATCACTTCAAGGCCTTGTTAAAATTTACTAGTGTTGCTGAATGCCACAGATTACCAACTTCAAACATGGTTTCACATGCCTTGCAGTTAGGGTTGCCAGCTCCGGATTGGGAAATATCTGGATATTTTTGGGGCAGAGCTTTAGGAGGGCGGGGTTTGCCATAGAGTCTGATTGCCAAAGCAGCCATTTTCTCTGTTGGCTGTAGATCAGTTGTAATAGCGGGAGATTTCCAGCTACTACCTGGAGGCTGGCGACCCTAATTGCAGTGAGCTTACAAGTGCTTTTATTTAGGGCTACTTTTCAGATATTTTTAAAAGTGGTCTGCTTCATCATTTTGGTTATCTTTTCACTTTTTCAAGCTAAAGGAACCGTGTCTAATAGCAAAAGTACCAGTATACACTCACGCTGTAAAGACAAACTGGGGAGGGGGAGTCCTTGTGTGTTTTGAAAGCATTGATACTGAGTCTGTTTGCTGAAGTTAGAAGAACTGTTTACTGTTATGTCGGAAACAGCGAGGGGAGAGCGACGATACCATGGGACTTCAATTAAAAAGAGATCATCTTATTGAGGTGGAAAAATGTGAAAGATAATCAAAGAGAAGAGGACATGATGACAAGGGGCGAACGAAGATAAAATACCTTTGAGAAAAAGTTAAATTTAAACAGCATTTCAGGGGAGTAGTCAATAGCAAAACTTCAGACTGAGGGGGCAGGTCATCTCTGCATATGGCTGAAGAACATGGTCCAGTAAAATAACTTTGGGGGCAAAGGTTTGAGAATTACCGACAGCCTCCATGCCTGAGATGTTTATAATTTTATGTATTTTATTTATTATTTATTAAAGCATATATATCCCACCTTTCCTCATGGTTCAAGGTTGCTTCCGTACTTCAATGCTTAAGGAATATTCCCATTACTCTTTTGGTTCCCTCAGGCAGCCTGGGCTGACTTCTAAGTGCACTGCCATTGGCTGGGCCAGTAGCATGAATGCCAGTGTGGTGTGTTGGACTTGGTGGAGATTGGCTCTCGATTCCCAATTTCAACCAGCCCCCAAATCCTGCCCATAATATCGGCATGTGCATGACTGTGTCATGTGACTTAGCCCTGAGATAACTAGCCATGGAGACTACAGGGTGCTGTAGTGGTTAGGAGCGGTGGATTCAAATCTGGAGAACCGGGTTTGATTCTCCATTCCTCCACATGAGCGTCAGACTCTAATCTGGTGAACCAAGTTGGTTTCCCCACTCCTACACATGAAGACAGCGGGGTGACCTTGGGCTAGTCACAGCTCTCTCCGAACTTTCTCAGCCCCATTTACCTCACAAGTTGTCTGTGTGGGGTGGGGAAGGGAAGGTGATTGTAAGCTGGTTTGATTCTCCTATATATAAAAACAAACTCTTCCTCTTCCTCTTCTTCTTCTTCACCTAACTTGAGAAAACAACAAAGAGTTCATGGGAACAGAGTTTATATATATGAGTAGGGGATGTTTTCTAAACTGTGAGTCACATTCTGCTCTTTGATAGGGGCGTATGTTGACAAGGGGAAGAAAAGACCATTCACATAATGGAAAGCAGATATTTTTCTCCTTAGCTTTGAGACAACTGTAAGGAGCTCTCAGTTTTCAGAGCAAAATATGTTTTAAAGTTAACACTGAGTTCATGTTTAATTTGAACATGCCTTGTCCTCAGCACCCAATGGTGAGCACTTCAGCCAGCTGTAACTAGTTCTAGTCATTTTCAGGAATAACAAAATGAAACACAGTATGTACTTGTCTGGTGGGAGATTTAGGTTGGCTACTGATACACTGGAAATGTTTATAAAGCAAACAGTGCATGGATATTGGCCATTTTAATTAAATTGTGCAAGATCCATGCCCCAAAAATCACATGCTCTCTGAACCCATCTCAGAAGTTAAAAAGGATCGACCCTAGCAAGTATTTGGATGGGAGACCTCCAAGTTGGGTTGTGCAAAACAAACAAACAAACAAAAAAATCAGGTAAATTTCGGGTTTGGGTTTGTTAGGCCCAATTTTTTTTTTTGTAAACCTGGAATAAGTCGAATACCCATACAGGTAAATATTGGCATTTGGCTTATTACCAGGTTTACCAAAAAAATTCGGGCCCATTATAGTCTATGGGGATCTTTCGAAGTTCCTGTGGGGGCATTTTTGGAGGTAGAGTCCCCAAATTTGCAGTGTGGCTGCAAGGGACTCTCCTTAGACAATCACTGAAGTTTGGTGAACATTAGGACAAGTGTTCCAATTTTATGGGCCCACAAAGGGGTCACCCCCATCCTCCAGGCATTTGTGAGCCGAGCTGTCCATTGTTTTCAGGTTTAGAAGTTCAGCGTTGCTGAGGACTGGTGAAAAGAGCTGATTGCTAGGCTGGTGCTGCCTTCATATCTGGGGCATATAGCAGGATATCCATGCAAATCAGCTTCCAAACAGAAGCTTTTGGTGGTAAATTACATCCTGTGAACAGTCCTTTATTGTGGTAATCAAAAATCTGATTTCAAGAGATGGTCATGGTGTGGGGAAATGAAGCCTTTACTCAGGGCAACTTTCAGTTTGAGAGCAGGTTTTCAGGGGGGGGGTTGAGATCAGAGCCGGCCGAAGTCTCAACCTGTCAGCCCTTGGCCCACAGAACCAGAAATCACCACAAAGTCATATAGAGTCCAAACAGATGGCTTTTACTGATCAAATAGGCATACAGTGCAAACGAATAAAATGACAGCTATGAGAGGCTCACTAGCTGGGAGATATTATAAGGCAGGAAAGGCGGGAGATTACACGCATGAATACAGTTTCCCAGGAGCTGAGTTCCCAGGCCTAGGTATGCGACCTTGGGGGGCAGACGATACAGCACAGAGACAGAGGCAATAACGAAACCGAGATAGCAGCCTGACATTCTGCTCCCCTCAAGGCCCCCTCCCAGTTCGCAAGGGGGCTGGCCTGTCCGGGTAAGCAATGTGAAAGGCGTCGACGAGGTCGGGGGCGGAGACATCCCGTGCGCGCACCCATTCGTCATAGGCAGGGGGGAAATGTTTCCAACGAACTAGATATTGCAGATTGCCATGGTGAATACGGGAGTCAAGGATCTTGGAGACTTCGAAGTGTTCTTCCCCCCCCACCATGATGGGTTGCGCAGGCGGTGGGTCCGGATGCCACCGTGGAGAAGCAACATGGGGTTTGAGGAGGCTTATGTGGAAAACAGGATGCACACGCCTCAAGGATTTGGGGAGAGCCAGTTCCACTGTGACAGGGTTTATGACCCGAGTAATGGGGAAAGGGCCAATGAATTTGGCGCTGAGCTTATGGCACGGTTGGGTGGAACGGAGATTTTTGGTGGAAAGGTAAACCAAAGCACCCACTTGCAGATCACCCCCGGGGGAGCGATGTTTGTCAGCTTGCGCTTTGTATTTACGTTTGGCCCGGTCGAGGTTGCTAACGAGCCAGGGCCAAGTGGTACGGAGGGCGTGTGCCCAGGAGGCAATGTCGGGGTTCCCCTCCCCCTCTACATCATCTGTAGGAGCGATGGGACTGAAATCTTGTCCATACACAGCAAAAAACGGGCTAAAACCTGTGGATTGATGCATGGCATTATTGTAGGCATATTCTGCTAAAGGTAACAGTTCCACCCAGTTATCCTGGTGGTAGTTAACATAACAACGCAAATAACATTCAAGTACAGCATTGACACGTTCAGTTTGACCACCAGTTTGAGGATGGTATGCACTAGACAATCCCTGTTCCACCCCCACCAACTTGAGGAAAGCTTTCCAAAACTTAGAAACGAAACCACTTCCGCGGTCACAAATTATTTTACGCGGAAACGAATGTAAACGAAAGATATGCGTCACGAAGAGGCGGGCCAGTTTCTGAGCAGAGGGGATCCCTGCGCATGGAATCAAATGTATTTGCTTAGAAAACAAATCAGTAACAACCCACAACACAGTTTTACCCCCACTGAGAGGGAGATCAGTCATGAAGTCCATAGCAATCACTTCCCAAGGTCTGCTGGGCGTTTCAAGAGGTTGTAGCAGTCCCGGGGGTTTGCCCTGCGATCGTTTCGCAGCGGCACAAACGGGACAGCTGCGGATGAAGGAGTCAATGTCGGAACGCATTCCCCCCCACCAGAATTGTCTGCGCAATAAGTGAAGGGTCTTCAGAAACCCAAAGTGCCCAGCTGTTTTGGCTCCATGAGCTAAATGTAAAACGTCCTTCCGGAGAGCTTTGGGTACATACAATTTTGAGTTTTTGTACCAGGACCCCCCTTGTTCCAAAACACCAGGAGGTAGGGTATGAGCGGAACGTTCTAAAAGGCACTGGTCCCGAAGGACAGTTAAAAAGGATTCGGAGATGGGGATTTTGGAGGGAGCCCCCCCGTCGGTCATGGAGATCTGAGAAACAGTTATAGGGCTAGTGCTTACGTGCGGCGGCGCGCAGACTGCAGGCGGCTGAGCGGTCGGAGGGGTAGGAGGGGCGGGAACTCCGGTCTGTTGCGGTGGCGGCTGGGCAGCCGGTTGGGCTGGCGGAGCTTGCGAGTTAGGGAAGGTGTGCTGATGCTGGGATCGGGTTTGCACAGCCAGCATAGGTAGGGCCCCACGTTGCATAGGGGTGAACAGAGAGTTGGTGGGTCTTTCGAGTTTTACCGGATATTGTGGTAAACGGGAGAGGGCATCCGCGAGAACGTTCTGCTTCCCAGGGACGTGCTTCAGGGTGAAACGGAACTGAGCAAAGAACTCCGCCCACCGTTGTTGTTTCGCCGATAGCTTATGGGACCCCGTGAGGGCAGCTAGATTTTTGTGATCGGTCCAAACTTCAAAGGGTACTTTAGACCCTTCCAAGAATTGCCGCCATAAAGTCAGTGCATGATGAACTGCAGAGGCCTCTTTCTCCCAGATGGGCCAGTTTAATTGAGCGTGCGCAAATTTTTTTGAAAAGTAAGCGCAAGGGTGAAGAAGACCGTCCGGTCCTTGCTGGAGGAGAGCCCCTCCCATGGCTACATCGGAAGCATCGACTTGCACAATGAACATTTGATTTGGGTCTGGGTGCCGTAGCACCGGCTCCGAAGTGAAGAGGCGTTTGAGGGCCAAAAAGGCGGCTTGGCATTGCTCAGTCCATAGGATTTTCGCGGAGGGCAAGGCAGCCGAGCTTACTTTTCCCTTAGTTTTCAGCAGGTCCGTAATGGGTAGAGCCACTTGGGCGAAGTTAGGGATGAATCCCCGATAGAAGTTTGCAAATCCCAGAAATTGCTGTACTTGCTTACGGTTGGTGGGGGGAGTCCAATCGAGGACGGCTTGGACTTTGGCGGGGTCCATGCGAAGACCTTGGTGGGAGATGATGTATCCCAAAAACGTGAGTTTGCTTTGGTGAAATTCACACTTAGCTAGTTTAGCGAACAGTTGATGGTTACGCAGGCGTTGTAGAACTTCCCTGACCAGAGTCACATGCTCGTCCACAGTTTTCGAATAAATGAGAATGTCATCTAAGTAGACCACCACCCCACGATATAGAAGGTCATGTAGGATTTCATTGATGAGTTGCATGAAGACCCCCGGGGCCCCTTTTAATCCGAATGGCATTACAAGGAATTCATACATCCCGAAACAGCTAGAGAAGGCAGTGAGGTGTTCATCTCCTTCGCGGATACGGACTCGGTAGTAGGCTTCCACCAAGTCTAATTTAGAGAACACACGGCCTTCCTGTAATTGTCCCAAAATATCCGATATTAATGGGATAGGATAGGCGTTGGTCTGGGTAACCGCATTGAGCTTTCTGAAGTCAATGCACAGGCGAAGGTCGCCCTCTTTTTTCCGGACGAAAAACGCGGGGGCCGAGTTTGGGGCATTCGAAGGGCGAATGAACCCTCTGGCGAGGTTTTTGTCCAAAAAGTCCCGGAGGACAGTGCGCTCGGAAGCGCTCATAGGGTAAATCTTACTTTTGGTTAATGTGCAGTCCTTTACTACTTCAATCGCACAGTCTGAGGCCCGGTGGGGGGGTAAGGCATCACATTCCCTAAGGTCGAAGACATCTTCAAAGTCCCGGTATACAGCGGGTAGAGCCGGTGGTATTGGGGCAGTAGAGGTTAATGCTGGAACGGGCGGAAATGGTAGAGCAAAGTTTTGCCGATGCTGGTCGCAGGTGGGACTAGCGAAAGAGATAGTGTTTGTTTCCCAATCAATACTGGGACTATGTCCTTTAATCCAGTTAATTCCCAAGACCACTTCAAATCGGATAGGGGTTATAGTGAAGTCTATTTGTTCCCAGTGGGAACCAATTCCCATTGCCACCCCTATGGTGCGGTGATCAACTGGACCCCCCTGGAATTGGCTCCCGTCCATTTGAGCAAATTGGACGGGGGCGGGTAAAGTCTCTGAGTCGGCTCTGAGTGCAGCAAACGTGGCTTCGCTTATGAGAGTGCGACAGCAACCGGAGTCAATTAGTGCTTTGACGGGGATTTGTGGACCTCCGTTAAGTTGTTGTAAAACTGCATCCACGTAGACGGTGGAGTCCACTTCTTTGATTTTGGTAGGAGCATTCGGTTTGATAGGAAGATCCTGAGAGGTCTGTGGAGATGCTCCATTCACCACAGACCGGAGCCGTTTTTTGACAAGTCGAGAGGAGATTCCAGGTTTAAGGCTGGAGAAATCCAAGGGTTTTCCTCATCCGAAGAGGGAAAGCTGTCCCCCAATGGGGCACTTGTAATCCGAGACCCGGCGGGGTCGTTGGAAGCAGGCAGGGAGGCTGGGTCCCCGGCATGGAGTGCAGAGGGTGTGGGCCTTCCCGGAGCTGCGCTGCGGGTGGCCGCAGTGCCTCTGCGTGGTGGACGACCTCGGGCGCGGGTTGTCGTGCTGGGACGAAATAATTCCTGGCGGCGTGGGCAAACGGCTGCAAAGTGGCCCATTTCTCCGCATGTAAGACAGGCACCCCTCTGAAATCGGGCTTCACGTTCCTGGAGCGGACGTGGGGGATTTCGTGGGACGAGCAGTGGTGCCTTGGGTTGAGGCTTTTGGGTGCCCTTCTCCTTGTGCTTTTGACGGACGAGAGAAATAAAGCGGCGGCGGCTTTCCACTTCCTCGGCTAATAGGATCCAGCCTTCGAGGGTATCGGGATCGCCCCGCATGTAAGACCAGTTCAGAATGTCAGGATGCAAGGCTTCCCTGAAATGATGGATTAGGGTGGTCTCGGGCCAACCTACAATTTTACTTGCCAGTCGCTGAAATTCATCGGCAAATTCCCGAACTGTAGCAGAGCCTTGTTTTAATTGTAAGAGTTCCGTTTTGGCTCTTTCCCCCAGGAAGGGGTCCTCAAACCTCCTTCTCAGGGCAGTCATGAAGTTGTTGAGGGAACGAATCGCACGAGAGCGGGTGTCAAACTGGAGGACCATCCAGTCAGCCGCTTTGCCTGTCAGGAGGGAAGCTACGTACCGCACCCGGCTATCTTCCGTGGGGAAAAGTTGACCTTGTTCTCGCATATAACTGTCCACTTGATGCAAGAAACAAGGCAAAGTCTCAAGAGATCCGTCATACGTAGTCCTCAATTTGAGTTGCTTCCAAGGGCCGGGCGCGGGTTGACCCGGTTGCACGGGTGGTCCGGGCGGAGGAGCAACAGGAGCTCCAGGAGGCAAGGGTGGAGCAGGCACATTAGCAGGTGGTTGCACGGGTGGTCCGGGCGGAGGAGCAACAGGAGCTCCAGGAGGTAAGGGTGGAGCAGGCACATTAGCGGGCGGTTGTACGGGTACCCCCTGACCCGGTACCGGAACGGGCTGTCTCTGAGCTATCAGGGTTTGTTGTAATTGCCTGCTCTCTTGAAGCATAAGTTCCATTACTTCCTGGAGTTGATCAACACGGTCGGAGAGCTCCCGATTCTGGGCTCGTAAAAGATGGACCTCCTCACTTGGGCCACCAGTAAGATGAGGCTTACTGGTTCGGAAGCTCGTGGCCCATTGAGAGCTATCCCCATATAAATCCTCGTCTTCAGACTCATCTGAGTCTCGACGTCGGTCAGCCAAACGGCGTGCGCGTTGGGTCGCACGCGACGGGACAAACGCCGGGGAAAAAGTTAGACCTGATAGTCCCAGTACATAGTCCTTGGGGCGCGTGTCCACGTTCGCCTGATTCCTAATCCTTGCTGCAGCCGCCCTGGCTGCTTCCGCCGCCTCTCTCTCTCTTGCGACCCTAGCCGCTTCGGCGGCTTGCTGATCCGCAAGAACTTTGGCGTTCTCAAGTCTTAGGGCAGTCTCTGCCGTAATGCGCGGCAAAAGTTCTGTCTCGAGGAGCAAGAGTATGGGGTCAGGTTCCCCGCCCAGCAGAGGTTGTACTCGAACCGCCAGTGCGGATGCCTCGGCTCCAAACGTCGGGGTCAAAACTTGAGCCAAGGTGGCTACCGGGGTGTCCTTTGTACATTCCACGAGGAGAAGAGCGGTGCTAATAGCGACTCGCTTGGCCTCAGCCCGGCAGCTGGCCGCATCCGGGATCAGGGAAAAACCCTCCGGCGGGGCTCCCGCCATGGTAGAAAGAGTTTGTCGAGAAATAAGATTATCCAAAAGTCCAGTTAATATTTGTAAATCCTCAGTCGCCAATCGGGCATCGTCCAGTAATTGATCCAAGTCCTGAAGATCTAAACGAGCATCAGTATCCTCCGATGTTAACATCCAGAGACGTCCTGTAAGAGATTGCCACTGCGCCTGTACCAGTCCCCTCAAGCGGCAAACCTCTCGGGTCGTCCGGAAAAGTTCAGCGATTAAGTCTTGTAACAGAGTAGGGTCCTCTGAGAAGGGCTCCAGGGTAGTAGATCACCTGGAGAGCTGCACAGCTCCCATCCAAGTGGCAGGCGAACCCCCCTGGGCTCCAGCCTGGCTAGGAGAACGGTGAAGATGAGGGATAGCTGTCATAATGTCAGCCCTTGGCCCACAGAACCAGAAATCACCACAAAGTCATATAGAGTCCAAACAGATGGCTTTTACTGATCAAATAGGCATACAGTGCAAACGAATAAAATGACAGCTATGAGAGGCTCACTAGCTGGGAGATATTATAAGGCAGGAAAGGCGGGAGATTACACGCATGAATACAGTTTCCCAGGAGCTGAGTTCCCAGGCCTAGGTATGCGACCTTGGGGGGCAGACGATACAGCACAGAGACAGAGGCAATAACGAAACCGAGATAGCAGCCTGACACAACCATGGAGGCTGTCTGAAGGAGATTGCTCATCTACATGGATGAAGAAATCACCTTCAGAAGCCTGGGGGTAGCAGGAGTAAAAGATGGCACCTTTTTAGTTAGCGGGTATATCCCTCCAGACGGGACTGGGTGAATTCCATCTTTTAAATTACCCTTATGCTTTATCCAGATTAATCTACTGCACAGTGATAATGACAGATGGTTGTGTGGTTGGAAGGTAGGTCAGACCAAGTTGGCTCCAATTAGATGACCCCTACATCAATAGGGCCCCAACTACGGGGCCCTAACAAAACCAGTCAAAAAAGAGATAGAAAAATGGGAGAAAGCACAGAGCCATGCCTCTGAGCAAAAGTGAATAGCCGAACCTGAAAAGCCGAATAATTATTTGGCTTTTTTGGGAAGCACCTCTTTGGCTTTGGGAAGATCCCCAGGTTTTGACGTTCACTAAACCCAAAGCCTGAATGTTGCTGAAATGGCTAATTTTGGGTTTATTTTTGGTCCGGGTTTATCGATATGCACAACCCTACCTCCAAGGAATACCAGAGTTGTGACACGGAGACAGGCAATTTAAAAGTTGTATGTCACATTTGAACTTTTTTTTTGCTGTCAAGTAACATCTGACTTATGGTGACCCTTTGTGGGGTTTTCAAGGCAAGAGACGTTCAGAGGTGGTTACCTCTGAATGTCTCTTGCCTTGAAAACCCCACAAAGGGTCACCATAAGTCAGATGTTACTTGACAGCAAAAAAAAAGTTCAAATGTGACATACAACTTTTAAATTTATACCCTGCTTTTCTCTCCAATGGAAACCCCAAGTGGCTTATCACTGTCTTCCTCATAACAACAACCATGCGAGGCAGGTTAGGCTGAGAGAGTGTGACAGGCCCAAGGTCACTTGGTGAACCTCTGTGGCAGAGTGGGGATTCAAAATCGGTCCTCTGACGCCCTAGGCTGACACTCTAACCACCGTGCCACAGTGGCTACCAAGAGTAGTGGTATCCTGCCAAATACAAAATAAACTTGTCTGAAGAAGCACTAAAAGATGGGAAACACATGGTACTTACACAATACTTTTCTTAACTGAAGAGCTCAAAGTGATAATTTACCTCAGTTCCTTGTACAACAGCCATATAATGTAGATCATCATTATCCTCCCCATATTACAGCCAGAAGGGGCTAGGACTTTCAAAGCCTTGGTCTACCCAGTGAATTTAGGCCAGGGGTGAGACTTGCTGGGTGTTTTTCAAGTTCATTTTCTTGATCGTTACAATAGCCTTGAGTTGAAATGAGTTCATCAGATACATTTTGATGAGGGGGAAGGAGATTACCTAGAAATGATGTTTTGCAAACATCCTTCTGTGGCAAATTATTAGATGTGTTCCCTTCTGATGAAACTGAGATTCAGCTATATGAAAGGCAGCAATTTTAACCTAATGTTGAATTTGATGTAGCTGAATCTGGATTTTTCTGTATAAATGCTGGTCAGGTGCACTTTCTCAGTGGCTGCAGTGTAATGAAAGCACAGTGTCCATCTAATTTGTGATTCATTTGTGAATTTTGTGAATCTTAACTAAATTTGTGATTTGTGTATCAACTAAATTTCCACTACGTCAATCCATGTGCTAGTAAGAAAATTTCTTGGGCTAAAACTTTTGAATCCATCTTTCTCCTTGTATGTCTTGCAAGTAAACCATTCCTGGGACATTGGGACATTTCTGGGACTCCTTGAATCTGTCTTGCTTTTTGTCCATCTTGCAAGTAGACCATATCTGGGACATTGGGGTAAAGACTTGGGTCCAACATATCTAAGAGAGCGCCTTTTTTCTAAAGCTCTAAGACTTATCAAGAGCACCCTCTTGAGTTATGTACTATATAGCTGCTATACAGAGAGAAATGTTCTTGGTCACTGACCCACAATAATGGAACTCCGTGTCCCTGGGAAATCCAGAACGTGAAGATTTTATGAAGTAACTTTTAATAATTGCTTTAATGTGCTTTATTTTGGGAGGCAGAGGTTAAGACAGCAGATGTTGGGACTTCAGCATCTGTTTTGTTTTAATTTTTGTAAATCATGTTTTAATTGGATATAGGTCCTGTTCTTGTTGAAGTGTCAGATTTTCCTCACCATTCAAGCACTATTTTCTCACCTTTGTTGACCATAATACCTTCTGGCATTCCTAAATGACTTTTAGTTTGAACTCTTACATGAATTGAAACACCTGCTGTGATACAAAACTAAATCTTGATTTCAGATGTAGAGAGAAGTCAACACCGAATGAAGAGCTATTGGCAACTGGCTAGAATGTACAATGGAATTGTTGGTGTTCAACTTATCTAACCATTAGCTGAACCATTAGCAGTCACAAATGTATTGATCATGGCTTAGAAATTGCACATTCTTTAAAGGAACACACGGGCACATTCTATTTTATGAAACCGAAGATCTTGTTTATCATTCTACCAATATTTTTGGTGGAAAGAGATAGAAAAACGAAAGGTGATAGAACGTTCTCAAATCATATGACTGTTTTTGCTCAGCTAATGACAAACACATGTTTTGAATACTGCAGCTGCATATATTAAGACTCTGCATAGCAACGGTTGTATGTGTATGGGTGTATATGACTTCAGAACAGCACATTACAGCCAATCTGTGGTGACTGCCCAAAACAGCAGTCTCACATCTTCTCCTCTTCTCTTTCCTGTAAAGTTTAATAATGTAAAACGTGACGTGAGATAACATAGCAGAGCTTCCCAGCCTTCAAAGGCAGCTGCAAATGAAACAGGGCAGTGATGGCTCCTCCTTTCTTTTTTAGTGTTTAGGAAGGAAAATGAGAGATGTGACATCACTGAGATGCGAGTTTTCCTGTCCCAGCTCCATTTTGTGAGCCGCCACTTACAAAGGCTGGGAAACTGAATGAGGTGACGGAGGGCTGCTGATTTGGCAGTGGCCACATGTTGACCATACTGTCTAGAAATGGAGTTCTGATCAATATTTTCCAGAAACTCTAAAGCAACTTGCTACAGAAATTCTTATTTGGGTTAGCAACGTATGTATTTTGAAAAATTCTGTACTCCCTCTCCAGAGAACCTGCTTAAGGCAGCTTTCAAAATAAAGCATACTAAAAACACAGCACAATAAAAGTAGTAAATGTTTTTCTCCCTCTCCCATAATACTAGAACACTAGGTCATCTGTTGAAGCTGGAGGGTGAAAGATTCAAAACAGATAAAAGGAAGTATTTTTTCACACAACGCATAGTTAAATTGTGGAACTCCCTGCCCCAGGATGTGGTGATGGCTGCCAACTTGGAAGGCTTTAAGAAGGGAGTGGACATATTAATGGAGGAAAGGGGTTTTCATGGCTATTAGTTAAAATGGATACTAGTCATGCTGCATACCTATTCTCTCTAGTATCAAAGGAACATGCCTATTATATTAGGTGCTGTGGAACACAGGCAGGATGGTGCTGCTGCACTCGTCTTGTTTGTGGGCTTCCTAGTGGCACCTGGTTGGCCACTGTGTGAACAGACTGCTGGACTTGATGGGCCTGGGTCTGATCCAGCAGGGCCTTTTTTATGTTCTTATGCCAAACATCCTGCCTCCAGCTGTTATTTAAATCCAAGAAATTTTGTAAATCATGAGGTAAGGCGTGAGGTTTTTGATGGAATTTTCATGTGAACAGACTGCTGGACTTGATGGGCCTTGGTCTGATCCAGCAGGGCCTTTCTTATGTTCTAGTTAACAATTAAATGTTAAAACCCCAGCCAGGGCATTAAAACGGCATAAAAAAGTGAGGAGCTTAACAGGATACTCACAAAATGGTTCTAATTTTGCCCGAGAGCAGTTTTTAAGTGATGTACAGTGAAGCCTTTAACTTTAAGTCAGTTCACACCTTGTCACTTAACAGGGCATTCCATAGGAAAAAACTTCTGAGTAACTGTAATGGTCACATTTGCCAAAGCTTACTGTTTTTCTTTCCTGCCTTCAGCATGTACCCCAGGCATGAAGAGAACTGTCTCTGCTAGTCTAACTCCAACAGCAGATAAGGTATTTTTTGGATATATTCTCGGATATATTTTCACCCGAATGCACAACTCTAGCCTTGGATCATTTTTGTATCAAAGAGAACAAGTAAGTGTGGAATTGTTGCTTGATATTTTGATTGTTATGTTACATTTTATCATTACTGGAAACTGATTGGAAATATCAATAGAGAGGCATATAGTTACTTCAATATGCTTAAACTGCATCCCCATTAATTCTGCCACTGGCAGTGCCACCAATATTTTTAGAAAATGATGTTCCCAAGTGAAAAATGGCCTTAGGATAGGCCTGGATCTTAGTCACATAACATTTGTTTTGATGCTCATCAATATATGTGATAAAGAATGAACAGATTATCCAGTTCAATTATCCCAATAATCTGTCAGGTTTTATATTGTTTATATATTGTCATTAGCTGCTTTGGCATCTGAGATGCTTGGGAGAAAGGTGGGTAGATAAATATTGTAATTAAATTAATTGAAATTAATTAGGCTGAGAGATATTGACTGGACAAGGTTACACAGTATGCGCTATAGCTGACCTGGCATTTGATCCCATCTCCCCAGCTGACACCTGACTAGTCACAGCACCAGATGCAATACAAAGTGAATTTGGCAATCCAGTTCATGGCAGTCAGTTTTAAGTAGCACTAAAGAAATAAGTTACTTTTTATATGGAGCTATAATATACTGAAATCAGTGGTGTCCATTGTGTACTCAGGGAGCTTCAGTTTAGTGGAATATGGGCAATCCTTTAAGATAGCTTGCAACCTTAGCAGTAGGAATATGCATTCATTTATTAATTGAAAAAAATGAAACAGAAGGTTGTATTAATTACAGTGTGGTGTAGTGGTTAAGATCGGTGGACTTTAATCTGGAGAACCGAGTTTGATTCCTCACTCCTTCACATGAGCGGCGGACTTTAATCTGGTGAACTGGGTTGGTTTCCCCACTCCTACACATGAAGCCGGTGACCTTGGGCTAGTCACAGTTCTCTCCGAACTCTCTCAGCCCCACCTACCTCACAAGGTGTCTGTTGTGAGGAGAGGAAGGGAAGGCAGATTATAAAACGGTTTGATTCTCCTTAAAAAAGGCAGAGAAAGTTGGCATATAAAAACCAACCTTTCTTCTTCTTCTTCTTCTTCTTCTTCTTCTTCTTCTTCTTCTTCTTCTACTACTACTACTACTACTACTACTACTACTACTACTGTCATTTTTACAATAACAGTAGTAGTAGTAGTACTTCTTCTTCTTCTTCTACTACTACTACTAGTACTACTACTACTACTACTACTACTACTGTTATTGTAAAAATGACTAGGAAAACTAATAACAGTGATTAATATTTGTTATTCTGATTCCTGGTTGTCTGATTTAGAGAATGTAAGCAAAGTTCTTTCATGGTTTGAGTGAGTTCCTGCCTTCCCCCATTCTTTTGTCCTTAGTGGTTAGTACTAGGTTAAGCTTCTGTGGAGGCAGGCACACAGGGAGAAGAGTCAAATGTTCTACTAGGCTGCGATACAGAATGGGAGGGGACTAGGGTTGCCAACTGGCTTGAAAAATTCCTGGAAATTTTGGGGGTGGAGCCTGACGAGGGCAGGGTTTGGGGAGCGAAGGGATCTCAACAGGGTATCATGATATAGATTCCACGCTTGAGGTTGGCAGCCATAGAGGGGACAGAGGTTAACACCACCACCCAGATACCAGGCAATGCTGGGAAAAACAGATGCAACTAGGGATGCCAACTCTGGGTTCAGAAATACCAGGAGATTTGAGGGTGAAGCCTGGGAGAGTGGGGTTTAGGGAGGTGAGGGACTTCAGTAGGGTATAATGCCATGCAGTCCACCTTCCAAAGCAGCCATTTTCTCGAGGAGAAGTGGAATACATGTTTTAAATAAATAAATAAGCAATTATTGTAGTCTGGAGATCAGTTGTAATTCTGGGAGATTTCCAGACCCCACTTGGAGTTGGCAACACAAGATGCAACTTTTATTACTTTCATCCTCTAAATGCCAGAGAGTGATGCAAATAGAGGGCAGGGGGCACAAACATCCCTTTGAACCCTGTAACACTTTGGGGGGTGGGGGAAGAGAATAGAATAGGGTTGCCAGGTCCCTCTTTGCTACCAGCGGGAGGTTTTTGGGACGGAGCCTGAGGAGACTGGGGTTTGGGGAGGGGAGGGACTTCAATGCCATAGAATCCAATTGCCAAAGCTGCCATTTTTGCCAGGTGAACTGATCTCTATCGGCTGGAGGTCAGTTGTAATAGCAGGAGATCTCCTGCCACCCCCTGGAGGTTAGGTAAACAAAATAGAACAAGTTAGCCTGCTGTAAAGTGAAGTCAGAATCAACAAACAGCAGTTCCAAAATGCTCAAAACAAGAAAATTGCACTAATTCTGTCAGGATCACTGATAAGTGTATCAAAGTAGTCTATTGTATAAAAACACCCAGAGGCCAGGCAGTATTGCAGTCTGTGACAGACAGAAGTGATTGCCCTCCCTGGATACCAGGCAATGCTGAAGGCTGGGGAAGCAAGGAGGATTCCTTGGGTGAACATATGAAAATATCCTATATGGATGGAACAGAAAGAAGCTACAGTTTAACTATAGGCCGATCACCAGGGGTAGCCATGCTAGTCTGTCTGTAGCAGTAGAAAAGAGCAAGAGTCCAGTAGCACCTTAAAGACTAACAACATTTCTGGCAGGGTATGAGCTTTCGTGAGCCACAGCTCGCTTCTGTCTTTAAGGTGCTACTGGACTCTTGTTCTTCTTTAACGATAGGTGTTTCCCATTAAAATGTGCTTCCCATTAAAAATAATAAGGAAGTGAAAATGAAAGTAAAAGTGACTGAAATGAAAACAAAGAAAATCTGAAAACTCATTAGGTGAAATGGAAACAAGATCATACGCACGCGTGGCTGGCAGAGAGCTGTAGCCCTCCTTTCCACCGCTTGCGGAGAATGAGAGAGATTTTATTCATTTACTGGAAGAGACATTCTTGCTCAAGTTTAAACTTTTGACTGTGTAATTACGGCTGCAATCATCATTATTATTTATTGCATTTATAGCCCATCTTTCTTCCATTACAGAACTCAAGTCTGCTTACATAGTGTTCCTATGAGATCTCCAATCCAGGCACTAACCAGACCCAGACTTGCTCAGCTTCTGGACCAGTGAACAGATTTCTTCATATTAGTCACTTGCCACCTTTTACAGGAGAGTAACCATTGCTTCCAGATGAGTGCCTTGGCAGCCCTACTGCTCAACCCTTCTGCTGTTACATGCCGGCAAGTGCCTTTGTAATTCTTTCCTGTAGGCTGCACAAAATCTGCAATTGTGCTCATAGATTTTCCTGACATATGCAATTTTTGATAACAACGACAAAATCCACGGCTGCTTTAATTAAATTCTAAACTTTCCATGCCAACTGGAGAGCTGTATGTTAAAAAAAAAAGCAACTACACTTGTGTAAACAATTTGGTCCATTGAATGAGTGTAGCCGTTCCAGGACAAAACACAGGAGCGCTAGCTTCGACTTTTAGCGCATCAGGTAATGGATTGTCCCTGACGAATCGACGGATCCATAAGATCCACTGACCAGGAGTGTCAGTCTTCCTTCTTTTTCAGACACTAGGGAAGGGAACAACAACAAAACAACCCTGACCAATCAGGGATTCTCTCAGATGGAGACATCTGGTAGCTATCAAACCCTAAACTAATGAGTGTACTGTCTTTTTAAAGCCTCAGTTTCTTTCCTAGTCTCAGTTGAGAGTTAGGTCTCTACAGAGAATGAATCTAGGGTGTTTAAAAAAAAAAACCTCAGGACATTTCCTACTGAATATAGAAGGAATTACTTCTGATTAAACATCAGAACCAAAGTTCTGAAAAATATTAATTCCTGAAAGAGCTATTGGGGCCTCCTAAATGTTTTCTGGAATAAGACAACCTTTCATCTGCTTTGGGCTAGTTGTAAATACTTAGTAGTGAAGAAATTGCCTTTATAGTTGCTAGCCCAGCACTGGTAACCCTCAGGAGACACAAGGGGTGGGATGGAGTCCTATGATTAGCATGACATTTATCATAGAGTGTTGGGTGAATCATAGAGCATCACCCCCAATATAGTACAATTCCAACTCTTGCCCTGAATTTTGCTCCCATTGTTACACTGAGCAGTGGTAAGAGCAGCAGGGCTGAGGATAGAAGGTTTCCTACTATATCCACCCTAATTGCCTATAAGGTCAGCGTGGTGTAGTGGTTAAGAGTGGCGGTTTGGAGCAGTGGACTCTAATCTGGAGAACCGGGTTTGATTCCCCACTCCTCCACATGAGCGGCAGAGGTAATCTGGTGAACTGGATTTGTTTCCCCACTCTTACACATGAACCCAGCTGGGTGACCTTGGGATAGTCACGGCTCTCTTATAGCTCTCTCAGCTCTGCCTACCTCTCAGGGTGTCTGTTGTGGGAGGGGAAGGGAAGGTGATTGTAAGCCGGTTCGAGTCTCCCTTAAGTGGTAGACAATGTTGGCATATAAAAACCAACTCTTCTTCTGAGTGACCTCAGTGTCATTTTCTCTCCTCTAACCTACCTCACAGGGCTGTCGTAAGGAGAAACTGGAGAAGGAGAGAACCATGTGTATGCCACCCGGAGAAAAGATGCAATAAAACACAATAGAAAAATGCAGTTGAGGATTCTGAGTTGAAAACCCTAACAAACTTGATCACCCCCATTAGTTTAATGAACTTTAAAAAACAGAGTGTTTTTCACAGAATGCTTTCATAGCTCTCTATTCCAAAACTAGGTAGTGAGCGTTTTAAATTTTGCTACAATTTCCTTTGTTTCCGTTTCTCATTTCAAAAGGCTAACCACTCAGACAGGCTGTCTTCTTTGGATTCTAATTGCTTTTAACTTAGTCGCATGGCACCTAATTTTCAGATTGTGATTCATATGTTGAGATAATTATTCTCCTGCTAGACTTTTTTTTAAAAAAAAGAAAATAAAATCTTTTCCTACAGTATCCTCTCTTGCTCATTTCTATCGTGTCCTGGCCATTGGCTGGCTTTCTGTCTTCCACAATGTAGGAGTCAGCAAAAGGTGCACAAAATAACTAATGTGAAACCGGCAACTGTTTTGACTGCATTGTGTGACTTGCAACATAACACTCCCCTTTTATTATTTTATCTTGAACAGTCAAGGGGTGACTAAATGGTTGCAGGTGGTGATGAAAATAAAAGCCATCCATCATTATTTATTAGGCATGAAAAAGATACACAATAATGTAATTTAATCTCAGAGCAGACAATTATTTCCACATATTGATAATACAATGTGAAAACTGTCATGAATCCTAATATGACGTTCGCCTTTATTGGTGGACCACTAGTAGCTATGCAAATAATGAAATTGTATCAAAAAGAGGGAAAGGCAGTTATTTGCATATACCAATATTATCAGAGGGAGAGAATGAAAGAGAGAGAGAGAGAAACCCTCATTGTTACACACTTTTGCAAAAATGTAATAATCACAGTTTATGCGTTATTTTTCCAGTGCCTGAAAAAATTTGACAGTGGATTTTTCACCACCTAAACATTTCATTAATTCGTCTGTCATTAAAATACTTTCACAACTTTTGATAAAAGGGAAAGTCGTGACTGTGGATGCGCAACTTTATAATCTTTGCTCCCTCTAAGCTTGATCTTTAAAGCTCACAAAGCTTGACAGAAAGACAATGGTCCACTTTGCTAGGCTTTGGATAAGTCCTTTCTATATCTCTGAAGGCTTTGAAATAATACACATCGGCATCGTTCTAAAAGGAGGCAGTGTGCATGGCTAGAACCTTCCCATGTTTTTAAGATGGTGGTTTTTAAAAGGTGTTTAGCGTGACTGGAGAGATTTATTGATAAATGGAAGAATTTGGGCTTTAGCAATATAAACACAGATACAAAGATTTTTGTTCTTTTTTTACAATTTCTTTTTGAACTTGTTCTTGGTTGTTGTATGCTGCTTTGAGAGTCTACTGGCAGAAAGGTGGGATGGGAGTATCATAAATAGATTATATTATTTATTTGTTTTATTTAAAATGTTGCTATGTTGCCTTTCCACCCAAAAGGGGTCCAAGGCATGTGAGCATCAAAACATTTCAACATTAAAACAATTTCTAAAATAAAGTATATATAAAATAACTCAATAAAAAATATGAATGCATAAACACATGTAATGTCACAGCTAGGGAGGATAGCTAGTAACAGTTATTGCAGATATGCCAAACAAAACAAAAAAGTCTTCACTTGCTGGTGGAAGACAACAATAGAGACAGACAGGCGAATCTCCCTGGGGGAGGAGTTCCAAAGTTTTGGTGCCATGACCACGAAGGCCCTTTCTTGAGTTGCCACTCAACTAATCTCAGATGGCAGCGGCACCTAAAGCAAGTCCTCCAAAGATGACAAGAGTGGATGGGTAGATTCATATGAGAGGAGGCAGTAATTAAGGTATGCTGGCCCCAAGCTGTATAGGGCTTTAGGGGTCAATGCCAGCACCATAAATTGAGCCTGGAGGCAAATTGGAAGTCAGTGTAGATGGAAACAAGACTGGAGTAATATGGTCCCTACGACCCACTCCAGTCAACATTCTGGCTTCAGCATTCTGCACCAACTGTACCTTCTTCCTCTTATCTGGCCTGACCTTCTCCTACCACCATACCCCCCTCTGCCCACCAGAACCTTAATTGTAGTACCTCTTGACCCTCTCCTTGAAGTGCTCCGCAGGCACATGATAAAATATACACAACCAAAAGCAGCCTGATGAATGGGTATTGACTATACAAATAGGGGAGAACAGGGGCAGCTGTGTTCCAAGAAGACCCAGGCTATCTTCTGTCCCTTCCACCACAATGGTGTTCCCACTTTTATATCCCAACATGTCCCATGGCAGCAGCCACAGGCTAACAGCTAAAATACACAAATACACACATCTGTATTCACTTTGGTCACATTATGAGAAGACAAGAGTCGCTGGAAAAGACAATCATGCTAGGAAAAGTTGTGAAGACAGCAGGAAAAGGGGAAGACTCAACAAGAGGTAGATTGACTCTATAAAGGAAGCCACGGCTCTCAGTTTGCAAGATCTGAGGAGGGCTGTTAAGGATAGGACGTTTTGGAGGACATCGATTCATATGGTCGCCATGAGTCGGAAGTGACTTGGCAGCACTTAACACACACACAACATTTATCAATGTACTTGTAGTTAGTTTCTTGCCCTATTAATATAGTTTAGGTGGGTAGCTGTGTAGGTCTGCAGTAGGAGAGCAAGATTTGAGTTCAGGAGCACCATAAAGACCAACGAAATTTCTAAGGTATAAGCTTTTGAGAGTCAAAACTCCATTTGTCAGATATCTGTCATCCTACTAAGGAACCTTAATAACCACTTTGTTGTTTGATCTCCAATTGGGGTGAAAATAGAAGTGTTCACAGGTTTCTGTGGTTTTGTGTAGCAGAATTGGGATCCTTTTATAGAAATTAACTACAACAGGTCTGTACAGCTTCAGCGTGGCATGGAAAATGCTAGCCAAAAATACTGGAAATGATTTGTTTTTTAAGACAATTCCAGTGACATTGTGGAAAAAATTCTCAGCCTCACTGCAGGCTGAGAACACATTTGGCAGTTAGCAAAACCACAGTTTTCACTTTCAAATGTGAATCAGATTTTCAGATAGTAAACTGATCTTACAGGTTGTCCCTGGAACCCCTCAGTTTTCAGGAAAACAAAAGATTTCCAGAAGGAGGTCTGCTTACCTTCTGCAGGAGACTGGTAGGGGAGTTGGTTGAGTGTGCAGTAGAATGGAGCAATTGTAGTTATACTGAAACATAATGGATTGTTTCTGCCCTTGGGCTTATTTGCTTTTCTCAAGTAAAGTGGAACTCCATAAGACGAAACTTTATGCATTATTTTTTTATTATGGTTCTTTCCCCCTGTGCAATGACTTATAATTTACCTCAGAGGCAGGTATAAAATTATATGAAACAAAAAGGCATATGAGAAAGGAAGACTCAAGCTGTCAAACGTACAACTCTGAACATGAATGTTCATTGCTTGAACGTGTGGCCTTTTGGAAGCCATTTTCAGTGTAATGTATGTGCATCAGTACATATAGTGTGAAAAAAAATTCCCATTGGCCAGACTTGGGACCTGGTGTTTGACTTGTACCTAGGGTTGCCAGCTCCAGGTTGGGAAATACCTGGAGATTTTGGGGGTGGAGCCTGAGGAGGGTTGGGTTTGGGGAGAGGAGGGACTTCTATGGGGTATAATGCCATAGAGCTCACCTTCCAAAGCAACCACTTTCTCCAGGTGAACTGATCTCTGTCGTCTGGAGATCAGTTGTAATAGCGGGAGATCTCCACCCACCACTTGGAGTTTGGCAACTCTACTTGTGCCTTATTGGCATAAGCTAGATTCCTTCCAAAACCCTTGGACACAGTCATGCCAGAAGTCTTGAATGACATAGCAAAGTGAACCCATGAACACACGCAGCTGCCTTATACTGAACCAGACCCTCGGTCCCAGGTTCAATCCCCGGCATCTCCAGTTAAAGGGATTAGGCAAGTAGGTGATGTGAAAGACCACTGCCTGAGACCCTTCAGAGCTGCTGCTGCTCTGAGTAGACAATACTGACCTTGATGGACCAAGGGTCTGATTCAGTAGAAGGCAGCTTCATGTGATCATGTGGTATGTCATGTCTGTCACTTTCTCATGTACCAGTGGTTCTGCTGGCAGCTTAGAGGCTTGCCTTGGTTGCTTGGGTGAAACGTTGGCTTAGTGTGCTAGGCAAAATGGTCTGGTGTGCTGCTGTTTGTTTGCCCCTCCTCATTTTGAAAACATACTCTAGAGTTATAAATTAAATACATCTACTGTGTCCTTTTTCTTGCATAGTTTTCCAGTTATGTTGTGATAAATTTATACTGCGGCAGATCATGAGAAAGATAAAACTCCAGATATGAACCGACTAGGGCACCAATTGACCCCTCCCTCATGAAACAACCTAAACTGCCAGATCAGTTTCAGTAATATGTGAAAGAGGAAACATGGTAGGAAGAGTTTGTGGAAAGATAGGTAAGAGTGGGTAAGGAATTATTATAGGATAGAGAAGCCAGGAAGATTCCTGGTCCTAGTAAGAAGTACACAAGGAGACTGGTTCCTGCTTGCAAGACTGACTTTGGCAGGCAAAATCAAAATGGCCCTTTCCCATCCCCTTAAAAACTAGGTTTGAGGCCTGGTCTACAGTGCAGCAAATTGAGGTGGTAGAATGGACTTTACTACATCAGACTGTAGTTATGATACTGTATTTTTCAAAGTTTTCCTGCATAAATATGTCCCAGCATATGGAAAACCAGCACAGTACAAGAAGGTCTAGGCTACCTCCTGTCCTTTGATGTGTTAATTTTTAATCTGAAGGAAGTTTATATGGAGGAGCATGAAAAATGTTGCTGTACACCCAACTGTCTGAAGTGGCATAGTTCATTCTATGACCTCGGATCTCTTTCATCTCATTCAGTTGCATATTAGACTGGTTACAATGGGGTGTGTTTTAACTGGACATTTTTGACAGCCTTAGAAAGGTTTTGTTTGTATCTTGATGCAGACAAGGAGACGACACAAGGGAAGATTTAAAATAGAAAACTCAGTTTTATTCTTTTGTCATCTTTACATAGGGTTGCCAGCTCCAGGTTGGGAATTACCAGGAGATTTTGAGGGCGGAGCCTGAGGAGGGCGGGGATTGGAGAGGGGAGGGACTTCAGTGCCATAGAGTCCAAAGGCCAAAGCAGCCATTGGGTGAAAACGCATGTCGCTTTAGCCTCCTTTATTCCCTGCTTCAGCCAGGATTCAGCCAGGATTGCACGCATGAGTTTTCGCCGAACGTGTGTTCAATCCTGGCTTTATCCTGGCTGAAACAGGGAATAAAGCAACCATGCGTTTTTGACCATTTTCTCCAGGGGAACTGATCTCTGTTGGCTGGAGATCAGTTGTAATAGCGGGAGATCTCCAGCCACCACCTGGGGGTTGGCAACCCTATTTTTACAGCCCCGCCCTTCTTTCTCCTCTCTCTTTCACCCCTTTTTCCTCTTCACAGTTTTTCTTTCAGTATAGAAGGATCTAGCTGGCCCAACAACAGGCCATGGATACTTGAGTGGGACAAACCTCTGAATACCAACAATAGAATAAACTAAAGAAAGTAAAATACAACACTTTTCAGTGATTTATCAAGCCCCAGGGAACATGCATCAGGCTGTTGTTGGTTGTGCATCGAGAAATTCTTAATGCATGTAAGAACTGAATGTATAGTTGAAACCTCACATTGTAGGATTGCAATCCAATAGGTGAGGCCTGAATTTTCCTGGAATCCCAACTAATTTCCAGGCAACAGACATCCATTTTCCTAGAGAAAATGGCTGCTTTGAAGTGTGGACACTATGGGCGCTTTCACACATACTGAATAATGCACTTTCAAACTACTTTCAATGCACTTTATCGATTGTTAGCAAGTGGATTTTGCCGTTTTGCACTGTGAAATCCAGCTGCGAACTGCACTGACAGGGGATTGAAAGTGCATTATTTGGCCTGTGTGAAAGCGCCCTATGGCACTAATCCTTGCCAAAGCCCTTCCCTACCCAAACTCCGCCTTCCTCGTGCTCCCCTCAAATCTCCAGGGACTTTCCAAGGCAGAGTTGGCAGCCCTAATATGTTGGTTGTTTCTTACAAACCGATATATGAATGTACATGCATGATGTACCTTTGCTCACTAATATGTGAACAAGACATATGGCAATTGCAAAACATAACGTGGGCAATAAAACCTGTGATGCGTGCACTCCAGGTCAATTGGAGGAAGGAGCGCTGGGATCCCACGAGGGCATCAGCTCTCAAACTCAGGACAGAATAAGGGACTTTCCCCCAGCTAGGGCAAGAAGGGTTAAAAGATCCAAACACCCAGGTAAAGATGGTTGTGAATGTGTTTTATTTCTTTTCTTAGACCTGCAATAGTCCTTTGTGTGGTATCTTTTATCTCTGTGTAATGTGTTCTAGATTGTTAAGTCGTAGTGAATACACTCCTTTTCCTTTTTAAGAAAGCAGACGGTGTTCAAAGTGTCTGTGCCTAGCTGCTCATTTATGCACACGCAGAGAGGAATGAGACTTGAGGGAGCCTGCACTCTGCCAGTGCCCAAACCAGTGCCCAAACCAAGGGTAAGCAAGACAGTTGGTGGTTGCAGAACCAAAGGTTGTGAACCAGAGGAAAGAAGGGGTAAAGCATCTTCTAAGGCACATGCAATGCACACAAAAGCCCTTGCCCTGCCATGACCATACCATAACAGGGGCAACTTGTTCAGGGATCCATAGAACTGGATCCCTTGGTCCAATTTCCTTGAAACTTGGTGAGTCTTTAGTCGACAGGCAGAACTAGGTTTCCCACAATTTTGGTGGCAATTGCTTTAAAAACAGCTGCTCCCCCCCCCAGAAGATCATAGACCTGAAACATTTGGAATTTTGGAAATAATCAGACTCCAAAATCCAGAACTAACAACCATTTGAAAAATTCAGAATAACTGTAATAACACCCTTCCTAAAAATACTCTAGTAAGGAGGGGAATTGGGCAGGATTGAGTGAAGAAGCTGGCTGGATCCAACTCAATATATAAAACTTTTAATGTATGTGCAATTAAGGATGTACAGTGAGTGGCCAAAATGTTAAAAGTTTAAAATCTACATTTAAGCACTGGTATTTTTGTATGTGTGCCCTGACCTGGATGTCCCAGGCTAGTCTGATCTCGTCAGATCTCAGAAACTAAGCAGGCTCAGCCCTGGTTAGTATTTGGATGGGAGACCACCAAGGAAGTCCAGGGTTGCTGTGCAGAGGAAGGCATTGGCAAGCCACCTCTGTCCTTCAGTGTTACTCCTCTGAAGATGCCTGCCACAGCTGCTGGCGATACCAAGACCATGGTCACACAGGCCAGATAACCTACAAGAACCAACCACCTCTGTTAGTCTCTTGCCATGAAAACCCGAAAAGGGGTTGCCATAAGTCGGCTGCGACTTGAAGGCACTTTACACACACACACATTTTTGTATGTAATCGTGTTAGGAACCGCTTGTCTTAAGCAGACATGTATGAACTCATTTTAATGTTTGCCTGCACAAAATTTAAAGCACCCTTTCAGAACTTGAAGAGAGCAACAATGATTGGGAGAACACCTATATTTAACAAGCAACAGATGAAATACAATTTCACTTTCTCTTACCTGCTTCCCAGTGCTAATCAAATGACAGGGTACTAATAATACAAATGCAGACTAATAAAATACATTCATTTTGCAATAATACTCAGAAAGTTATCATGGTCTCACATCCCCAGGGAGACACAGTGTTGTCTCTTATAAGACAAAGGAAGGATAAAAGGATCCATTATCATTCACTAGTATTAAGGGAAAAAATATAATTGCAAAGCTGGACTTCAGTTCCAGTTATTATTAAAAGCATATGTTGGGTGGAAACACCATTCTATTGGAATCATTTGATACTGTTGATCTCACTAACCTTTACAAAGGCAACATTTCACCATGAATAGAAAAGTTTTTATTAGTCTTTATTTTTCAAGATGACTTATTTTGAAAGTGTTGAGCAAAACACAGGAATTCTGTAATGGTTTCCATTAAAAAAAATTAGGAGGTTTGGAAACACTGTGGGAAGAATCATGGAATCCTAGAGTTGGAAGGGACCACCAGGGCCATCTAGTCCAACCCCCTGCACAATGCAGGAAATTCACAACTACCTCCCCCCCACACCCCCAGTGACCCTACTCCATTCCCAGAAGATGGCCAAGATGCCCTCTCTCTCATGATCTGCCTAAGGTCATAGAATCAGCATTGCTGACAGATGGCCATCTAGCCTCTGCTTACCACCTCCTGAGGAAGCCTGTAGGTAGGGATGGTTTCCCCACCCCCCTCTCTGACCTGCTTTTTTTTAGAGAAATTCTATTAAAATTAAACCCAGTCTAATTACAATTCTTCAGTAATGAGTACGCAGTTTCGGATTGCATCCTGGATGGGTGTGTCCGCTGGTAAGGAAAATGCAAGATGGAGGACTACCCATTTCACTGCTTGTTTTTAACCTGTAGAGTGATCTCATTGGAGTTTGAAGAGATCATGTATGGTCTATACAGCCCGTTCTCCTACATTAAGGTATCAGGAATTCTTTCTTTTTTTACTGGAAAGGAGCACTTTATTTTTTATTAAATTATCATAATAATATAAAACCAATTACAAAAGAAAAAAGAGGGAAGAAAAATTAAGAATTCATAGAAAGCAAATGGAAACACTATCTCTTATCTTATTATTCCATTAATTCCCTGATGTTTCTTATCTGATTCTTATTATAGGCTATATGGAAAAAATAATATAATGTTTCTCTTAAGAAGAACAAACAGCCAAATATTGAATTGGTAAAAGAGAAAGAGAGAGAGAGAGAGAGAGAGAGAGAGAAACCTATATAGATTTTGCATGTGTCTACTTCAGAGCCAGCCTTGTTGTTGTTGTGAGCTGTCCTAAGTGCAAGGGGTGTATAACCACTTATTTAATAAATAATCATCATAGTTAGATTCTAGAATAAATGAACAGTGCTGGGCAGATCATGAACCTATGGATAAGATACATTTCCAAATGTTTGCTGCCATTTGTAAAGATATGAATAGAAAATGATCGTTTGTTGCAGTCTGTGCAGTCCTAAATCTTTCACTTGAGAGTAAGTCCTGTTCATTCAATAGACCTTACTAGTAAGTAAATGTAAAAAACTATTAGGATAAGTTACAAATAGGATAGCTACTCAGTTAGACCATATTGACAGAGCAGAGAAAGCCTTTAAAGCAGGGGTCCCATCATTTTTGAGCCTGTCAGCTAGGGTTACAGCCTCCAGGTGATGGCTGGAGATCTCCTGCTATTAACAACTGATCTCCAGCCGATAGAGATCAGTTCACCTGGAAAAATGATCACTTTGGCAATTGGACTCTATGGCGTTGAAGTCCCTCCCCTCTCCAAAACCACCCTCCTCAGGCTCCACCCCCCAAATTTCCAGGTATTTCCCAACCCTGAGCTGGCAACCCTACAGTGTCAGCACCTTTGGGATTTTGAGGCTGGGTTTTTTTTTTTTTTTTGCTGCTACTACAAAATGGCTGCCATAGGAAGCAGAGCCAATCACCTATACACATACAAGAGGAAATGGGACGGGGAATATAAGCACACACATAAAACAAGCCCAAGGGGGGGGGGGGATTGTCACACACACAAGAAGATGACCAATGGGGGAAAGAGAGGATCTTGTTTAGAGGGTCCTGGATCCTTCTCCAGGGAGCAGTGGGGAGGATCCTGGTGAAAAACATCTCTATTTGTATGAAGGCAGCAGTCACTGGTACTGCCTTTTCAATGACCCAGTCTACTGTCTTGAAGCACATGGTGGGCACCATGATTTAAAGCTCCTTCTTTAAAGCTCCAAACTCTCTCTGTACTTTAGGACTGATTCGTGTATAAAACTGCAGTGATACTAGTTTCAGGTGGGTAGCCATGTTAGGGTGAAAACGCACGGTTGCTTTAGCCTCCTTTATTCCCTGTTTCAGCCAGGATTCAGCCAGGATCGAACGCACGTTTGGCGAAACGCGTGCGTTCGATCCTGGCTGCATCCTGGCTTAAACAGGGAATAAAAGAGGCTAAAGCAACCATGAGTTTTCGCCCTTATTCTGTAGTAGTAGAGCAACATCTGATACCAGTAGTAGGCCAACAAAATTTTCCAGGGTATAAGTTTTTGTGAGTCAAAGCTCAGATACCTCTTCCCCCAGCCGAGCGCTCCGCTGAGCTGCGCGCGCAGCTCCCCCTCCCGCTTCCTCTTCCAGCGCGGCCTGGTTGCTCGTTCAGCTGCGGCAGCCATGGCAATCCGCTACCCAATGGCCGTTGGCCTCAACAAGGGCCACAAGGTGACCAAGAATGTGGTGAAGCCACGCCACTGCCGACGCCGTGGGCGCCTGACCAAACACACCAAATTTGTTCGGGACATGATCCGGGAAGTGTGTGGTTTTGCACCTTATGTGAGACGCGCAATGGAGTTGTTGAAAGTCTCCAAAGATAAGCGAGCTCTGAAGTTCATCAAGAAAAGGGTCGGGACTCACATCCGGGCCAAGAGAAAGCGTGAAGAACTCAGCAACGTTTTGGCAGCCATGAGGAAGGACTGAGTCGCTTTGCCCCAATAAATGCTATTTTGAACCCCCCCCCAAAAAAAGCTCAGATACCTCTTCCGATGATGTGAGCTTTGACTCATGACACCTTATACCCTGCCACTTTTGTTGATCTTTAAGGTACTACAGGATTTAAATTTTGGTCTGCAGTGATATTAGCAATAATTCTGTGTTTTTTATTATATCATTTATAATGTGTTTTTAAATCCAGATTCATAACTTGAGAATTTTAAATCAAGTTGTGTATATGATATATTTGCACAAAATGGTTTTCGTTCCACATATCCATAGGAATCAAATAATGTAACCAGACCCCAATGTAGTTATAGGTTGTGGAGTATTTACAATAGTAGTTAATTAATTGAGAATGCATATTTATTAGATTTGTTTACCTTTAATTCTCTTCTGCTTCTCTTACTTTTATCTTCTAATCTTCCCATGTTTGTAACAACGCATTTTGTCTGTTTATCGTTTTCCCATACAGAAAAAGCATGAGGATTCTGTATTTTTCTTGGAAAATGTTACTTTATCTTTAAGAGCAGCCCCCTTATCAGAATTAAAAGGTCAGGAACACAAACAGAAGAGGGCTGGCTCTGATCCAGACTAGAAACCAGTTTCCCACAGCAAATTATCTTGTGTATAGTTCTTAATAAAATATGTATATACTGTTTTTGATGAATTTAGTGAATTTAGAAATTGGGGGATTCAGAAATGAAACCCCCTGGAATTAAATCCCGGAACCCATTGTGAACAGAACCAAAACCTCTTGGCCTTTAAGCCTAATGGCTTTATTGTTAGCTCACCCTCCTTGCTAGTCAGTGGGCTATTTTTCAAGGAAACTCATCCTTGTAGGTAGGGTTGCCAGTTGCCCACTTATGGTGGGCAAGCTCCTGTACCCATATTCCATTGGCTGTGCTCATTTGACTGAGCAGTGGAAGAAAAAATGGAGGCGGAGTTGTTGTGGCAGATGGTGTTACATCACTTCTGGGGGGGGGCTGATGTTGCAGATGATATTACATCACTTCTCCAAAATCTATTATTTTTACCATAGAGATAGGAGGAGTACCTAGAGTGGCATGTGTGTATACGAGACATCGCTTCTGGGTGTATACCCAGGCTCCATCCCTAAAAGCATCCAGGGTTTGCCAGCACAGGGCTGACAGCCCTACATGTAGACCTTTTAAGACTTGAATGCTCCTTACTATTGCCACTGGGATGCATGACAATTGTTGCTTACAATATCTCCCCTTTCAATGAGTTTTGAACAATTCTTTCCACTTGACACCATATCACATACTGTGGTTTTGTTTAAAATAAGGTTATGTAAGATTCAGAAGAGTTGGAAGTACCCATATAACAGAAGAAGCAGCGGATCCCACTCGGGGGATCCGGGTTTGCGGACCCGTGGGGGAAGAGGGTCGGAGGGAACAGGGCCGGTTCACTTACCGGCGGCCGTGACCGACAAGGCCGGCGGCGCCCATCCAGGCAGCGGGGCATCAGCATGGCGGCCCGAGAGGCCCTGGCCAGCCCTCACAGAAGGAAGGGGCGGGCCCGGGTCCTACGTGGGGCGGCCAGGAGGGACAATGGTGGCTGCATGCTCCCGTCCACCCCCGCGGCCGCCCCCGCCCCTCTCTGCATTCTCGGCGGGCCCCGCCAGGGGGTCACAGGACCCTCTCCCATCCAATGGAGGTTCGAGCCGGCCGGCATGCCAGGGGGGGATATAACGAGGCCCTGCCTCTGGCCGCGGAATGGTTAAGCCTGTCTCGGGGGCTGAGGTTTGGCCTCCTCCCAAGTGGCAGTGGACCACAAGGTGGGCTGCCGCTCACGTGGGGTCCCAGCATACTGCCAACTCAGGCTGCGCCCAGCAGGCAGGTTGGGCACAGGGTGTGATCAGCTGACAGACGGGTCAGCTGATCCCTGGATCCCACCCTTCATGCTTGCCAATGCCTAACGCTGTAATCAATAAAGTTGTGGCCTGTTTACTCCATCACCACGTACTAGTCATTCTTGGTAAGATCACGCTTCCTCACCAGGGTATGGGTAGCCCCTGGGGTGGCGTGGGCCCCCCCAGTCCCCCCGCACCGTTCCCTCACCCCTAGGGCTGGGGCCGCAAAAGGGCTGCATAAAAGATCATTGTTGTCCTTCACATTAGGGCTGTCGATTCGGTTCGGCCCGAGCTGAAGAACAGCTGAATTTCCCCTGATTCGGCGGTTTTTAGTTCGGGACGAACCGAACTCAAAAATGGCGGGAAAACAGGGGAGCTGAATTCAGTGAGTTCGGGAGTTCACAAATAAATTCGGCAAATTCGTGGCACAGCAGCATAACCGTCAGCAAGCAGCATTCTCCCCCGGCCAATGGATGGCCAAGCTGGGTCTTCTTCTGGCCAATCAGTCAGGATTGAGTACTGGAGGAATCAGCTGCTGCGCGGCCCAGCCGGGGAGAGAAAGAGAGAGAAATCCTCGTGGGGGGGTGCGTGTGCACATTCGCTCCTTTCCATGGCTGCAGGGGGCGCATTTTTGGGGGTAGAGACCCCAAACTTTCAGCGGAGCTTCAGACGAGTCTTCTTAAGAGACCCCCCAGGTTTTGTAAATATTGGGTCAGGGGGTCCTGAGATATGGGCTCCACCCCTTTTCCCTCCCCCATTTCCATTTCCGTGGCTGCAGGGGGTGCTTTTTTGGGGGTGCAGCCCCCAAACTTTCAGCATAGCTTCAGATGAGCCTTCTTAAGAGACCCCCCAAGTTTTGTAAAGATGGGTTCAGTGGGGGCAGAAATATGGGCTCCCCCCTTTTCTCTTTCCGTGGGTGCAGGGGGCGCTTTTTTGGAGGTGCAGCCCCCAAACATTCAGCATAGCTTCAGACGAGCATTCTTAAGAGACCCCCCAAGTTTTGTAAACATTGGGTCAGGGGGTCCCGAGATATGGGCTTTCCCTTTTTCCCTATTGGGATGAATGGATCACCCGATCCTGTATGCATCTCCAGAGCGGCAAATCCAAGGCAAAACCTCCCGTGCTTAAATAGTATTGTATTGGATTACCCAGTCCTCCCAGCCCCTTCTGATGGAACAGAAGACAGCCACAGTAAGACCCTTTTGGGGGCTTTAATCTATAATTTTTCTCCTGTGTGTGTGTGTGGGGGGGGAAGCAGAGTCTGTGTATGTGTGGGGAGGGAGCAGTTTCTGTGGGTGGGGGGGGGGAGCCAAAGGGGACTTTCGCCCATTCTGCCTGGGGTGTGTGTGCCCCCTCGAGTCTCTCTCTCCCTGGTTTGAGGAGGGGGCTTCAGTTGTGTGTCCTCAGGTTTTCCCTCTATTTTGATGCTTGCTCAAAACTGGTTTTCAAATGGTGACTTAAAGAATGCATTTGCCTGGTCCCCAGTTCGATGCAAAAGGGAAAATTCCACCCCCTCCTGCTCATTATGCATAGCTAGCTGCCTCTGTCCCTTTCCATGGTTTGCAAACTCCCAGGTGTCAGGTGTTGCTATGCATGGTGGCAAACGTGTTGCTTTGCATGGTTGTGTTGCTTTGCAGTTGTGTTGCTTTGCAGTTGTATTGCTTTGCAAACTTCTTTGCACCTGCCCCGCCCTTGCTCCCTGCAGCTCAGCTGTTTGTCGGGGCTGGGAGCTTTGTGCGTGGGCGGCAAGCTCTGCTCAGTGATGCACATTAAGGGCCCTTTCGGGGCCCATATCTCAGCCCCCCCGACCCAATCTTTACAAAACTTGGGGGGTCTTGCAAGAAGGGTCCTTTGAAACTCCGCTGAAAGTTTGGGACCTCTACCCCCAAAAATGCCCCCCCGGAGCTGCAGAAAGGCACGGTTGTATTTTTAATGGCTTTATTCGGCCGAATTTTTTCCCCAAACTTTGAATTCGCGCCGAATTGCACGGACCCAAAGTGGGGGAGTTCAGACTTCGGCATATTCCGAATCCAGACGGGCCGAATTCGGCCGAATCCGAACTATACCGAATTTTTTTTTATTTCAACAGCCCTACTTCACATTTATTTGCTGAAAGCTTTGTTTGTATCAGCAAGGATGATTTTATCTTCATCGCCATGATATGAAAGTGTCTTCTTATGATACTTTTGTAATTTGGTTCAGATCCCTGAGTGCAAAAAATGCCTGTGTTTCAAACACATCACTATAGAAATGTTTGTGTTTCCCTGTAAAACAGCAATCAGGGAATAGATCTCCTGTCACATATATTTAAAAAGGAACATGCTGATCTCTTCAAATAAGTGCCCTTCAGGTCTGGTATCATAAATGTATTGTGTATTTGCATATTTATATTTGAATACGAAAGCTATGGTGGGGGAATCCAGAGAGAATGGCATCATGGAGGAAAGTTAGGGTTGCCAGGTCTCTCTTCTTCACCGGCGGGAGGTGTCTGGGGCGGAAACTAAGGAGGGCGGGGTTTGGGGAGGGGAGGGACTTCAATGCCATAGAGTCCAATTGCCAAAGAAGCCATTTTCTCCAGGCGAACTGATCTCCATCAGCTGGAGATCAGTTGTAATAGCAGGAGATCTCCAGCTAATACCTGGAGGTCGGCAACCCTAAGGAAAGTGCATGATGTTGTGCTGACTCCAGGGTAGGGTTGCCAACCTCCAGGTAGTTTTGGTAATTCAAAATAAAGGCACTAGCAAAAATACACCCAATAAGGTAACTACAATGCAAAATTGCTATTAGAAAAATATATTGAGAATAAATTCTTACTAACACAATCTCAGTTGAGCAGATAGAAAAAATATTTTTACAAGTGGTCTAAATTAGACCCAATATGACGATGCAAGAGCGTTACAAGTAAGTAAATATAGGCACAATTGCTCAGTTCATTTCAAGTCCATCCATATAAAATGCAAGATGCAACAATTAGGCAGCGGAAACCGGACGTTGTGCAATGGAAATCCAGTATAGTTCCATTTCATACGAAACTTTTTCAAGCTTTCAGTCCTTCCGTGCACTATTCTGTGGAAAAATGCATAACTAAATAATACACCATTCGTTGTAAAATGCCAATAAAGCCATTACAAAATACAAAAGTACAAACTGTTCTGACTCCGGGGTAGGGTTGCCGACCTCCAGGTAGCAGCAGGAGATCTCCTGCTATTACAACTAATCTCCAGCCGATAGAGATCAGTTCACCTGGCGAAAATGGACTCTAAGGCATTGAAGTCCCTCCCCTCCCCAAACCCCGCCCATCTCAGGCTCTGCCCCAAAAACCTCCTGCCGGTTGTGAAGAGGGACCTGGCAATCCTAATCCGGGGTGAGGGGTGAGGGGGGAGTACATATGTGCAGATCACCTAACTTCTCAGTCCTTTGCAAACAGGTATGGAAGAAACTAATCATGCCTGCAAATTACGGTATCTCTGCACCAGTTTCAGAGCCATGCTCTAAGCATTATCACACCCTAGAACATTGTGCCAGTACAGCTGTATGCATTAATCACCATTGCCAAACGTGCCACAGTCATAGCACACTAAGCTATTCCATGGTAGAAAAAACCCGATGGGTAGCCGAGTTAGTCTGTCTAGACTAGGTAGAAAAACAAGCCAGCGTGGTGTAGTGGTTTAGAGCGGTGGTTTGGAGCGGTGGACTCTGACCTGGAGAACCAGTTTTGATTCTCCAATCCTCCACATGAATGGCGGAGGCTAATCTGGTGAACTGGACGGAATACGCATTTAAGCAGATCATTGCCAAGCAGAATGTATCCTGCCAGGATTCCCCCCCCCCCCTTAATTAAAGTTACGTGAGTTGTGAAATACTTTCCTTTATATTAAGCTCTTATTCCTGCAGAGAAATTTCTATTTGTTTTTATCTCATTTGAGCTTCAAGGTTAATCTTGGTTTAAGAATTTTGCTCACTGTGATGGCAAACTCATTGTGTTCCGTTCGGATCCTTTTGTGTGTGTGTGTGTTTGAGTGTGTATCTCTCTCCCTGTGTCATGCTGTGCCCAAAGGCTACTAGCTGGGGGCACCCTCTGTGTGCTAGTCAGCCCTACAGACATTATGAAAACGGTGCCTCTGTAAATACACAGAGAAGACAAGGGGTGTTTTTTTTTCTCCAAAGGAGAAAATGAAATTTACTTTTTAGAGCCAAGAGGATCACAACTTCACTGATGGAGGCTTCAGAACAACAACTTGTTATATAGCAAGTAGAAATCAGATGTTTTGATTTTTGTACTTTGTGATGTTTCACAGTCACAAGTACAGTAACATTCTTGCTATAAGAACATAAGAAAGGCCCTGCTGGATCAGACCAAGGCCCATCATGTCCAGCAGTCTGTTCACACAGTGGCCAACCAGGTGCCTCTAGGAAGCCACAAACAAGACGAGTGCAGCAGCACCATCCTGCCTGTGTTCCACCACACCCAAAATAATAGGCATGCTCCTCTGATACTAGAGATAATAGGTATGCAGAATGACTAGTATCCATTCTAACTAACAGCCATGAATACCCCTCTCCTCCATGAATATGTCCACTCCCCTCTTAAAGCCCTCCAAGCTGGCAGCCAACACCACAACCTGGGGCAGGGAGTTCCACAATTTAACTATGCGTTGTGTGAAAAAATACTTCCTTTTATCTGTTTTGAATCTCTCACCCTCCAGCTTTAGCAGATGACCCCGTGTTCTAGTATTATGGGAGAGGGAGGAAAACGTCTCCCTGTCCACTCTCTCCAAACCATGCATAATTTTATAGACTTCTATCATGTCTCCCCTCAGCTGCCTTCTTTCCAAGCTAAACAGCCCTAAGTGTCTTAACCGCTCTCCATAGGACAGTTGCTCTAGTCCCCTAATCATTTTGGTTGCTCTTTTCTGCACCTTCTCAAGCTCTGTAATATCAATTTTTAGGTGTGGTGACCAGAACTGTACACAGTATTCCAAGTGTGGTCTCACCATAGATTTGTACAAGGGCAGTATGATATCAGCAGTTTTATTCTCTAGAATGGCCAGCATGGAATTTGCCTTTTTTACAGCAACCACACACTGGGTTGACATCTTCATTGAGCTATCCACTACCACCCCAAGATCCCTTTCTTGGTCTTTTGCTGCCAGCACAGATCCCATCAGTGTACATGTGAAGTTGGGATTTTTTGTCCCAGTATGCATCACTTTACACTTACTCACATTGAATCTCATTTGCCATTTTAATGCCCATTCTTCCAGTATGCAGAGATCCCTCTGGAGCTCTTCACAGTCCGATTTTGTTTTATCCACCCTAAATAATTTGGTGTCATCTGCAAACTTGGCTACTTCACTGTTTAACCCCAGCTCCAGGTCATTGATGAACAGGTTGAAAAGCACTGGTCTATCAAGATCCCAATTATCAAAATACTAGCTTGAAAACTGCAAGAACCCTGCTTTGTGTGGGTGACTATAGTGCAACAGATCTTGGATTTGTTGCTTCCAGGATCAAGCCGAGCTTCTGACATGTGTACTTTTTACAAGAAATGTGGCTTAAGAGAAACATTTCCTCCTGTCCCATAATACTAGAACAGGTTAGCAATAGATTTAAGACTCGTAAAAGGAAGTACTACTTAATGCAATGAGTAGTTGGCCTGTGGAACTCTTTGCCACAAGATGTGATGGCCAGTTTTATGGGCCAGTTTTAGGGTCCCATGATAGCTGAATGGGACCTTTGGGTTCAGAGGCAGAATGACTTTGATTCTCATAAGAACATAAGAAAAGCCATGCTGGATCGGACCAAGGCCCATCAAGTCTGGCAGTCTGTTCACACAGTGGCCAACCACGTGCCTCTAGGAAGCCCACAAACAAGACGACTGCAGCAGCATCCTGCCTGTGTTTCACAGCACCCAATATAATAGCATGCTCCTCTGATCCTGGAGAGAATAGGGATGCATCATGACCAGTATCCATTTTTACTAGTAGCCATGGATAGCCCTCTCCTCCATGAACAAGTCTACTCCACTCTTATAGCCTTCCAAGTTGGCAGCCATCACCACATCCTGGGGCAGGTAGTCCCACAATTTAACTGTGCAAGACATGTTGGCAATTAATTATTGTAATCATCTCCTTAAATGAGAACCGAAATGCTAACTTGCCTTGTAATGCAATCACTTTTTGTTTATCTTAAACTTAAAACAAAAGTTTAAATGCAGAGAGTCCTGTCAACAGCCATAGTGACAGGATGTGGCAGTGGCACATGTTCCCGAGAGAAGGACCATTAGGCTGAGCATGAGATTCTCCCCCCCCCCCACATTTTTCCATGAAGTAAAAATTTCAAGCCATGTCAGAGGAATGATGGGAAGAGAATTTTCTACTGAGCAAGAAGAACACATCATTTCATCTGCCGACATGGTGGCATCATGTACAGTTTTTCAGAGATAATAACTGAAACAATGGCTGACATGAGCAATCTTATGTTCAGAGAACCAGCCACGGCATCGCATAGGGGGTTTAAAGGCTTTTAAAATCTCTTCAGTGTCTAACACAGCAGGACACCACTGACCTCCAAGTTCTAATTGCACTACTTACCTTCCTTATAACTTTCTATTTGGGAACAAAGCTTCCTTAAAGAGGTGGTGGTTCTAATGAGGGTTATCCTAATGGGATACAACATTGCTGAGGCCACCATAGAGTGAGCCCTATATCAGAGAGAAAAGGAGAGGGCTGCTTTTTTTTGCTTTTATAATGAGGGTGAAATTCAATTTATCCATTGTATATAACCCCATTTAACCATAGAAAATGTTGTTGAGCACCGAAAGATAAAATATAGATCCTGTGTTCTTTCTTCCTCCACTTGATCTTTTGTGTTTGATCATAAATGCTTATTGTGAAAAGATGTCTTATACCTCCAAGCTACGCACTGTTTGCTACTCATTAGCAATTTATAAATGATATTTTCTCCCTGGTGACATATCTTTTGATATGATTCTCTAATAATAATATCCACCAATATTAAAATAAGAGCATCCCCATGTATTGTGATCACCTTCAACCACATTTCCTCACTAAAATTAAATTTTAGCACACCAACTGATATTGTATGCATATATTTGTCTACCGTCATTATAAATCTCCTAAGGGTCTCTATAAAATGATAGTTTTTGCCTCTTTGCAGTAATTCTACCTAATGCTCCAAAGCAAGAAACTAATTACATGCTGACTTTTCAGTAACTTTGATCTTTCATATACCATACTACAGAGTTTCTATAGGTAATCATATAATTATAATACACTAAGTAGGGTGAAATTAGCCATCTACTTTTGTTTCAATTGCATTAGCCAGCATTATAGGAGGAAAAAGTTTCTCATTTCATTTAAAATATATTAATCGTTTCTCCAGCAGTTTGCTGTTTAGAATCAGCAACTATATAAGTTGAAGATATAAAGTTTCAGACTAAAATCTAATTATATACACTAATGTTTATAACAAATGTCTCATTTTAACACAAGGAGCTTCGCTGGAGAAAACTATGCTAGGAATCCTTTAAAAAATATGCTTAAGGAAGGCCAGGGATAAATGATAGTGTTGTTAGGAAATTACCAAGTTTTCTCTTGGGAGGCGTTCAGTCTGTTGGGAAAAAAAAAGTTACCTCATTTGTATTTTCCAAATGAATTGGCAAGATATTTCCTGCACAAAAAAGTGAAAGAAAACAATTGATGCTTTCAGCTGAACTTTATTAGGGTGTAACAAAAATTCATGGAGTTCCCCTTTAAAAACTGAGATACTTACCATGCACTGGGAGTTATATACCGAAGGCAAACAATTGTTCTTTGTTTTATTTGTTTGTTTGTTTGTTTGTTTGTTCTTCACATTTATAGCCCATTCTCATTCCTGTCAAGCAGCCTCAGAGTGGATCACAACATTAGAACCATAAAAACATGAGTTAAAACATTCTTTAAAATTACATTCTCCATACAATACAGTAAACAAGATGGCATTCATTAGACATGGATAGTAGCCACTCGAGAACCAGGTCAGGCAGTGAAACCCTCCAAACCAAGGGGGAGGGATGGGGAGGCCAGCAAATGATGATACTGGAAAAACTTGCAGCTGCCATCATCTGCTGGGGTGAATCATAGCAGAAAACCTTGGGCTGCCTTTTCTTACCCAGCCACCTCTGCATTGTGTCAATGTGTTGGTCTGAAACCTCCATTCACAAGCTCAATCCCTCCATCACAACAAGCTGAGTCTGGAAGTAGGCAAAAAGGCGTGAGGTCATATAACATGCTTTTACAGACTTATTCTTTTGCCTCTGCCATGCAGAGAATCGACACTCTGGACAGTTAAGTGATTGGGCCTTAAGACCGTTTCCTTTGAAGTTCCCTGTTCATATACTAGATTATGTTAACACAAAATGTATTTCACTGGACGAAGAAGAAGAAAAAGAAGTTGGTTGTTATATGCCGACTTTCTCTACCTTTTAAGGAGAATCAAACCAGTTTACAGTTTCCTTCCCTTTTTCTCCCCAAAACTGACACCTTGTGAGGTAGATGGGGCTGAGAGAGTTCTGAGAGAACTGTGACTAGCCCAAGGTCAACCAGCTGGCTTCATGTGTAGGAGTGGGGAAACCAACCTGGTTCTCCTGATTAGAGTCCACCGCTCTTGACCACTACACTATGCTGGATCTCTCCTTCTTCAACTATGCTTGATACAAGTGGGAGACCCATGACAGGAACAATCACCTGCTTACCCTCTTTGTCTCTCCTTAGCAGTGCCTGAAGCCTCTTACATTTCTTTGAAACTACTCACCTATTTTGCCCCTCCCCTCCCCGACTTTACCTTCCCTTCCTGCTGTTTCCCTTTTCCAGTTTTTCTTGTCCTCCTTCCACACACTAACACTAATTGTCGCTTGGAATGCCTAGCAACCCCCAAAATGGCCACCCAAATCACACAACAGTGTCTTGTGAGATCTCTGTGGCATTCTTCTCTTTAAAAAGCAGGTGCTGCTTCTATTATTTTTGCATTTTTGATTTTTTTTAACATTTCATATTATTTTGCCAATTTGGAGCTTCCCCAAGGTTTGTAGAAAACTATCCCCAATCTTTACATGGTCCCATTTTGCAGATCTTTTGATTCACACTCTGAGGCCATTGTTCAGAATTGGATGTAATGATGGAAAGCAGCAGCAAGGGTCCTTTCTGTACTTCAGGAGAGTTCCCTTCCTCGGTACTGTACTGATGCATAGTGATTGTAGTGCACTTCAGTCCAAGAATGCCAGCTTCTCAGAGAGAGGCTTACAACCAAAATCCTATTTTTGAGGTAAATGTGAGACATAGGGACAAATCCACAACATTCTTGGTAGCCTCTTGTTCCAACTTTATAGAATACTCATTGCTGTTTGGAGTAAGGCAAATGCTGTTAGGAGCATTTAACTCATTCTAGACATTCAAGAATAACTTTTCATTTGAATGACACTTTGAGGTTCACCACAGTTTTTATTTCTTGTACCCCTTCTACCCTCTTTTTTCATCCTGACTCTCAGGTCAGCTGTCTAGAAGGCCTAATAGGTGTTCTGAAGACCTCTGTTGCCATTTCTTCTGTCTTTTAGGAAGATGGTAAAGACAGTTTTTTCCAGGCTTCCGATTTAAGTAAATTGATAAAAGTTGGGGATCATTTATCATTATTGTATTGATTGTGGGCTTGCACTGATGCTGATTTCAGATTTCATTGGATACTATTTTGTTTCTTTTGCTAAGACTGTTGAATCATAGAATCATAGAGTTGGAAGGGCCCACCAGGGCCATCTAGTCCAACCCCCTGCACAATGCAGGAAATCCACAACTACCTCCCCCCCAAACCCCCAGTGACCCCTACTCCATGCCCAGAAGATGGCCAAGATGCCTTCTCTCTCATGATCTGCCTAAGGTTATAGAATCACCATCGCTGATAGATGGCCATCTAGCCTCTTCTTAAAAACCTCCAGGGAAGGAGAGCTTACCACCACCCGAGGAAGCCTGTTCAACTGAGGAACCGCTCTAACAGTCAGAAAACTGGAGTTGTTTTAGTTTAGTTATTGTTTTAGTCTTGTCACAGATATATATATATTTAACAAATTAAAATATACTTTGTAACAGTTTCTAGTTTTATTCTGAGCTATTTAGGGTTGTTGTTGTTTTTAACTGAAAATGGGGTAGGAATAATTGCCAAATAAAAAATAAAGAGGACCTTTAAAAATGAAAAGGGAAGGCAGGGACATGCAATAGCACTCCACAGATCACGCTTCTGTGGTTGCGAAGTTGGCCTTCCTCTTCAGCTGTTTCTATCTAGCTTGCCATGTGTCCAAGCTGAGTTATTTCCTGACTGCCCTTTCTGCAGTGATATTTTAAATCTCCAAAAGACAGCGAGCAAGGGAGGGCAAGAGGTCCTTTCTTTCCCCTTCAGGTAACCTCTTGTTATGTCTTTTTAGCTCTGTCCCTAAGTGAATCAAAACTGCACTCAATGGTGCCTTTTCTACTTCATGACACAGGATTCTTTTGGTCTCCTTGGTCCTAATAAAAACTCTTAGGGGGATATGTATTCCACATGGGAGCACTGCCCTGCTTTCCTCTGGAGGTTTTGCATTGTATAAAATACTGAAAGTATGCATATTTACTTAATTACTTAAACGGTTGCAGCTGCAGTTTTGGTAAAATCCCTCAAAGTAGGGTATTGTGGGACATCCTGCTGATACCTCCTCAGACAAGGAAAAGGTGAAGGAAATCAGTCCTGGCCCAGGGCTGATACAGGTTATGATAAAAGTTTTAGAAAATTAAACTAAAATTTGCATTAAAATAACAACAATTAAAAGAGCTAGCAAATAAAAGAATAGGTATTGTTTAAATAGCTACATATACAGCAGATTGATACAACTTATAAATCAATATGAAACCTTCCTTATAATCACCAGCTAACTTAAACCAAAAGCCCACCCCAAAAGATCTGCATTCACCAGTTTTGCCAAGATCCAAAAGGATGTGGCAAAACGTACCTCAAACATTTGCCTGATGCTGAACCATCTGAGTTTCTTGTAGGAAGGTGTTTTTGAGGTACCCTGGTCTTAAACCATATACAGCTTAAAGGTGAATTGGGGTTAAGAAAACAACAACTGGGAACCAGTGAAATTGAATTAAGGAGTAACATGATCAAAGTAGCTTACTACTGTCCACAAATGAGCCTGAATTCTGCAGAGTTGAAATTTTTGGGAACTTTTCAAAGCCATCCTTATGAAGAGATTAATACAAAAGCCTAGCCAGAAAATGACCAGGGCATAATGAAATAGTCTGGTTAGAATTCTCCTGGGAAGCTTGTAGTTGGTATATTAGCATAAGATGGTAGAAAGTGGTCTTAGTCAAAGCTGTTATCTGGTCATCCAGGAGCAAAGCTGGGCCCAAAAGTACTTCCAGATTATGGATCTGGGGCAGGAACAGGGGGAGTATTGTTCCATCCCACACAGGTCATACCCCATAGCCTGAATCAGCTGAAATATGCTGCAGTTTCTTCATTCCCATGCATCACTGATTTGAGACCTTTTCAGATGGTATGTTTGGGGGTATCCAACTGCATCTACTGGGAGCATATGCTGTTTTTACCCAATTTATATGCTTTTTAAATATATGTATGTGCCATCAAGTTGCAACTGACGTATGGAGAACCCAGGTAGGGGCTTTCAAGGCAAGTGAGAAGCAGAGATGGATTGCCATTGTCTTCCTCTGCAGAGTCTTCCTTGGTGGTCTCCCATCCAGGTACCGACCCTGCTTTACTTCTGACATTTGACGAGATCAGGCTACACCAGGGGTCTCAAAACTGTGGCTCCAGAGCAGCATGCGGCTCTTTGGCCCGTTGAGTGCAGCTCTCCGAACATGGTTCAGAGCCCCTGCTCTTGTGCCCGCTCGTGCTGGCAGCCGGGCTGCGGAGCCTGCGCGCCTGAGAGAGAGAGAGAGAGAGAGAGCAGGCGAGCTGGCGCTCTGTCTCCCCCCCCCCACCGTGGAGAATGCCCGGGTCTCCCTTTCCCTTGCCCTCCCTTTCCCTTGCCCTCAATGGTTGGGAGGCTAAAGCCGCGCGATTGCTGGGCGGGCGGCTCGGCGGTTCCTGGCCCCCCCCGCCTATCAGCTGTTGGGTGGGGTGGGCTTCCTTTGGTAGACCTGGCCTTCGGCTGAGTCCCATTGGGAGGCCATGTCTACCCACTGGCTTTCTTGGCAGTAGACCTGGACTCTGAGGAGGGGAAAAAAAGTCCCCCTTCAGAGGCCAGGTCTACCAATTGGCTTCTATGGGCCTCCGGAGGCCAGGTCTACTGCCAAGAAAGCCAATGGGTAGACCTGGCCTCCCAATGGGACTCAGCAGGAGGCCAGGTCTACCAATAGGCTTTTATGGCTGTAGACCAGGCCTCGAGACGAGGACTCCGGACGGGGAGGGGGAAATGGCAGGGACTTAGAATTTAATTTTTATCAATAAATAAGATCACTATTAAGTATGATATCAAGTTTTATTCAGTGTACCTATAGTTTAATTAAGACTTAAAACTTTAATTAAAGTTTATTAAGTAAATAAACAGTGTACCTACCTATATAGTTTAAGAAATTTGGCTCTCAAAAGAAATCTCAATCATTGTACTGTTGATATTTGGCTCTTTTGACTAATGAGTTTGCCAACTCCTGGGCTACACCATGTCTCCTGCCCTCCCTAGGCTGTTTTACACCACTTATATGTTGTGTGCCACTAATACGGCATCTATATGTAATGGATGCAAACATAACAATAATGCAGTAGTTTTATCAGGAAAATTCAGTAATTTTATGAGGAAAACAAAGATTCACAATTTGTGAGAAGCAAAATCAAAATGTGGATATTCAAACGGAAGCAGATTTTGTCTGATTTCTAAATTGCAATAGTACTTGAGGTTTAGGAAGTCAGCATTCCACTTTTCCTGTTGGTTCTTGGGTCTGGTTAAGAATACTGCGTTCTTGCCTCATCTATATCTATATCTTCTATATAAATAAAAATGTAAATGTTTGTTTGTTCAAAATCTTAAATCTCCAAAAGTTCTTCACCGATTGCTTTGAAATTTTGACACAACGTTGAATTCGAATATGCGCATGTTTTTATATATTTATATACCTATATTATATAGATCTCACACCTGTGACAGGTAAAAACATGCTTTTTTGGAAAAACAACGCCATCTGTTGGATGTTAAAGAAACACACACTATCTTCTTAGATGCACCAGGAGGAACTGGTAAAACGTTCCTAATTAGACTGATTCTGGCAGCAATTCGATCCCAAAATGACATAGCCTTAGCTCTTGTGTCTTCTAGAATAGCTGCGACATTGCTACCAGGTGGAAGAACTGCTCATTCCGCGTTGAGATTGCCATTGAACATGCAATTCATTGAAACTCCCACGTGCAACATTTCCAAAGCATGGGAAAAGTACTGCAGAAATGCAAACATATTGTTTGGGATGAGTACACAATGGCACACAAGAAATCGCTCGAGGCTCTTGATTGATCATTGCAAGATTTGCGTGGAAACATCAGACCATTTGGGAACGCATTAATATTGCTTGCAGGAGATTTCAGGCAGACATTACCTGTAATTCCTCGATCGACACCAGCAGACGAAATAAATGCTTGCCTGAAATACTCTACTTTGTGGCAACACGTAAAGACGTTAAAATTAACTACACATATGCGTGTCCAGCTGCAAAATGATCAATCAGCTGAGATATTCTCACATCAATTGCTGGAAATTGGGAACGGAAAGGTACCGGTTGATCTGACCTCAGGATGAATTTCATTGCCTCATAACTTCAGCAATTTAGTGACGTCAAAACAAGAATTAGTTGAAAAAGTATTTCCCAATATTCAAACCAATTATAAGAATCACGATTGGCTGAGTGAACGAGCTATTCTTGCGGCCAAGAACAAAGACGTCTACGAACTTAACAATATTATTCAGTCTCACATTCAAAGCGAGGCAGTCACATACAAGTCCGTCGACACTGTTGTGGAAGCAGATGAAGCGGTTAATTATCCAACAGAATTTTTGAATTCACTCGATCTGCCAGGGATGCCACCGCACGTACTGCAATTGAAAATCGGCGTGCCAATTATCATGTTGCGAAATATCAACCAGCCAAAGCTTGGCAACGGAACGTGGCTTGCAGTAAAAAAATTCATGAGCAACGTCGTACAAGCAACAGTCTTGACAGGACCTTTCAAAGGTGAAGATGTCCTCATTCCTCGCATTCCTATGATTCCAACGGATATGCCATTTCAATTTAAGAGATTGCAATTCCCAATTCAATTGGCGTTTGCAATCACCATCAACAAAGCTCAGGGGCAATCTTTTGAATTGTGCGGTTTAGATCTAGACACGGAGTGCTTCTCACATGGACAATTATATCTTGCGTGTTCTAGAGTCGGCAAACCACACAATCTCTATATCTGCACAGACAATGGAACAACAAAAAATATTGTATACCCACAAGCATTGTGAAATTAAACATATTAGAAACGTGCACTTTCTCTTTTCTTTCTTTTCCATTTCACCAGACTGGGCCATAGCAATGCGTGGCCGGGTACCGCTAGTAAGAACATAAGAAAGGCCTTGCTGGATCAGACCAAGGGCCATCAAGTCCAGTAGTCTGTTCACACAGTGGCCAACCAGATGCCTCTAGGAAGCCCACAAACAAACAACTGCAGCAGCACCATCCTGCCTGTGTTCCACAGCACCTAATGTAATAGACATGCTCCTCTGATCCTGAAGAGAATAGGTTTGCATCATGACTAGTATCCATTTTGACTAGCAACCATGAATAGCCCTCTCCTCCATGCACAAGTCCACTCCCCTCTTAAAACCTTCCAAGTTGGCAGCCATCCCCACATCCTGGGGCAGGGAGTTCCACAATTTAACTATGCGTTGTGTGAAGAAATCTGTTTTATCTGTTTTGAATCTCTCACCCTCCAGCTTCAGCAGATGACCCCACATTCTAGTATTATTAGAGAGGGAGAAAAGCTTCTCTCCTTCAAGTTAAATGGAGAAATCCTGTTGTAGAGGGAAGGGTGTGTGAGGTGAGCCTTCGAACTCCATATTCTGTACTATGAGTCTATAGCTGGCTCTTTGTATATATATATTAAGCTAGTGGAATTTAATAACTGTACCTCAGTTTCAGTGCCATGAGTTTCCTGTTGAATGACTTAGAGCTATGGAAAGGAAACATCGTGTTGTTGTGAAATAGGGCTTTACCTTTACCACATCCCATATGTGTACCTTTGTTTGCCTAATAATATTCAAAGCCACAGAAAACCTGAGCCGCACATTCACTTTAAAGCTGAACAAACAAAAAATTGTTTTGACTTATCATCAATCATGTCATGTGATCACCCGGGCATATTGTGTGCAAATAGCTCTTGTTTTATCTGGAGTTTCAACCTTTAAAAAATTCAAAACAGTAAAGTTGTTTATTTGACACAGGGCTTGACCCGCCGCCTTTCGGGCTGCATTCTGACAAAGCAGTCGGGAGAAAGCACATTTTGCTTTTTAACTGTTGTGGTATGAAGGAAACCTGGTTTCCCAGGAGACTTTTGACATGTTCCTTACATCTGTAATTTAACAAGAGGAACTTTTATTTCGTTTTTTTGTTTTTAGAGAGACGAAAGGAAGAAAATGTGTTTACTTGGTGCAGTGGTAGTAACTCTCATTATGAGAAACGGCAGACACAGTATGTGCATTTAGCTCTGGGAATTGCATCACTTAAGGGCCCTGTGGTTAGACAGATGAAGCCAGACAGACAATAAGAAATAACAGTTGGGAAGCCAAACACATAAAATGTTTGCACAGATCCTATTAACAAATCATCCACTTTTGCGAATATACTTCTCGTGCATCAACTTAAATGTTTCAGTCGAGTCTTTCAAGTGCCTATGCTTTTCTTTAATAGCGTAGCATTTTGTTTTCTATTAGTCTTTTCCAAGGACTAAGAACCTAACCACACATGATGGAAGATGCATGGCTGCCGCCAACTTGCGTCTCTCCCATGTGTTACCCTGGCAGTATCTAGTAAAGGAATATGTGACCAATATTTCCCCACTTCTGTTCCAATTGACAGTCACCTGGGGGAAGGGCAAGCATGGGTTTCTTTTTACGAAGAGATGTGTGAAAGAGAGATGAGTTGGCAACACATTGCTTCTTAATGTCCAGTTTAGGTATAGGCAACCTTTTTTGGCATGAGTGCCAAATCCCTCTCATTGGAGGGTCGCCAACTCCAATCTGGGAAATTCCTGGAGATTTGGGGGGAGGGCAATGCCTACAGACAGCACTCGGCAGGAATGCGATGCCATATATTCTACCTTCTAAAGCTGAAGTTTTAAAAATGTGGAGAAATCTCAGATCCACCATTATCACTGATCTTTCTCATTTTATTTTGTTTCTAGTGGAGTGCACTGAACACACCTGAAAAGAGCATGGCAGATGAGCCCTATCGCTAGGATCCTGCTATTACAATGATCTCCAGCCAATAGAGATCAGTTCACCTGGAGAAAATGGCCGATTTGGCAATTGGTCTCTATGGCATTGAAGTCCCTCCCCTCCCCAAACCCCGCCCTTCAAGAGGACATTTTAAAAAGAGATTAGAAGAGTAGCAGAATGAAACAGCCCATTCTATTACATCCCTGCCGAGATCTGTAGTAGAATGGAATAGGGTTATAATCCACTGCAATAATTATTGTAGGTGTAACCTGCTTTTACTTCATAGTCTTTACCTATCTACTTTCTCTATTGTTTACATCAGGGGTCTTGAAATATGGTTCCTTATGAGTGCCATAGCACCCACTGAGACCTTTTCTAGCACCCGCCAAAAGCTCTTAGAAAGTGGGTGGGGCCAGGTGGGACTCTTGCCCATTAGAGCTTCAGATTGGCCACTGGGAATCTGATTGGCTGTGATGATTAAAATAACATTGTTTCATTGATAGCTGCCAGCACAGTCTCTCCTCTTAGTGCATTTTTTTTTAAAAAATTACCCCTCTTCTTCCCTGCTCTTGGGCTTCCTCAGTGCGTCTCTATGTGGCTCCACCTCTTATGGTGGCCATTTTGTGGTTGGCACCACCTCCTGTGTCAGTGATTTTGTTGTTGTGCCCATCACCCTGTGTCAGAATTCCACAGGTGACCACAGACTCAAAAAGGTTTGGGACCCCTGGTTTACAGTATACTTAGTACTTTATAGTATTCCCTTAGATAGTTTGCTGTCCGCGTAGTTCTCCATTCTGTAATCCTAGTCCTGTTGCATTCTCATTGGTTGTCTTTTGCTGTTTGATTGCACTGTTTTATATCCTGTAATCTACTTTGATCCTCAGCAAGAAATAAATAAAAAGCGCAATTATGCCACTTACATTTAGGACTGATAACAGTGCAAGGAACTGTCCTTGTCTTATTTGTACCATCCTATGTCCAAACAGCGCACATAAGCTTTATGTATTGACCACCTATCATAATGGGATAGGATGTATAGCTGATGTGTTGCGAATTCATATCACTCAGTCCCATATTCAGCTTCAGCACTGCTGTACCTAAAGCTGATTAACAGAATCTGCTTGCCCAAAATGGAAATAACTGAAAAACAAAGTGGACTTGAACTTATTTCTACATTCCTCATAGTTTTAGTATTCTTTCAATCACTATTTCAAACTTTTTTAATTGAATCAGAACATTCATTTTTGTTCTAAAAATGAAATCTAGGGTTTATAAAATGCCATTTTTTCCAATATAAGATATTATTATTATTTCATGTATTATTATTTGTTATTAACAAAGACCTCAAAGTCATATGTGTTTCAGTCTTTCAGAATTGCACCACTACAAACAGGAACAAGCCATGGAACAAAGCGTGGAATTTCTCGGTCTGCAGAGGCTTATTGTGGCCCTTATTTGTGGGACAATCTCTTCTTCTTGCTGCTGCGGAATAGTTGTAAACTGCAGGCCTTGTGAATGTACAGGGTGTTCCCCAGTGTCATAGGAGGACAGACAATAGGTTTGCATTGGCTTGTTGTAAGCAAGGGAGTACATCTGATGGAAAACAAAATCATCCTGATAGTCCCCTGCTGCCTACCAACAGAACCTCCTCTCAGCGGTGCATGGGAGACAAACCACACTCGATTTCTTTCATTTCTTCTAGAAATCAGACATGTTGCTATTCATGTCATTGGGGTAGGTTAGATCCAAACCAGAATGACAAAGTCCCCTTCATTCTTTCTTCCCTGCAGTTTGGTGTGCAGCTAATTGTATCTGGATGAATAATTCTAATAAAGCTGTGACCTTTAATGCCAACTGTTGGTTTTAATTTTAATTCATAGGCAGTCGCCTCAGTGTGAGCTCTTCTTGGACGTGAGCAGCAGAAAGGCCACTGTGAATATTTACATTTACACACACATACAGGCATACGCATCGACACAAAACAAATACAGGCACAAGGAGGTATCCCACGGGGTGAATTCTTAGATTGTAGATCTTTTAAAAGGGAATAGCGCATTGCTGGCTTTGGCATAAAATTGTATCAATTCCTAAGAATCAAAGAGGAGTCAAAGGGATAAAAAAAGGCATTCATAACTAGAAAGCAGCCCCCACAGCTCATGAATAGACTAATTATGTGAGAGCCCCACAGGCAAATGCAAAGTTACCAACACAATTGCCTTTGGAACTCACAGAGGGGTCAGACACTACCCTTGGAATATTATCTTCTAGAGAAGAACACCTGGGCCCTATACTTAAGAGTGCTATTCAAAAAGCATAACAAGGGGCAAATAGGAGGTGGTAACAGCTGTTCAAAGCACATGGAAACTTGCCACAGAGACTTATATCTCCAAGGGGTTTTTCCACCCTTTGCAAGAATCTATTTACAGAGGAATCTGTTTTTCCCCCCTGTAGTGCTTTCTAAGCAAGTAAATTATACCAGACCAAAAAAACAGTGTGATGACAAACCATTACCATAGATAGCAATGACTAATACTGCTGCTTGTACCATTCAAGTCTCTGTACCGTTTATATGTTGAGATGAGTATCTCTCGATCAGGGGTGTCAAAAACACAGCTTCGGGCAGGATCCGGCTCCTTGAGAGTTCTTATCCAGTCTGTGAGCCAGCTGAGGCAGCCACACACACACACCCGCTCCCAATCGGGGCTGGCCAGGCATGGCCTGGCCCGACCAAGTGACATTTATGTCCTATCTGGCCCTCCTAACAAATGAGTTTGACACCCCTGCACTAGGCTGTTTAAGTACTGTTCAAGAGTTACCTTTGTGCTATGAGTCCTGCTATGGCCATGAGCCTTCCCTGCAGTATGCCAAGAAGCTCTAGGGCATGTCGGTAAAGCCAATGCTGTGGCCCCTTCATATACCAGCATCCCTTCTCTGAGGAGCTGGGAAGGTGAGGTTAGAAGAGGGCAGTACTTAAGGTACCTTTTCGTGCTCTCCTTCTGATTCGCACATACAAAATATGCAGATCTCTTGTTGGTTATGAGGGATGCACAAATACATAATGCATGATCAGTCCCCTCAAAATATTCACAAGCTGTGGCTTGAAGTTTTCGCTGTCACTGGTGATGTGTATTTAAGGGTTAAAAAAAACCCATGAGATATAATTGCATATTCTTTCATAACTGGCCCGAGGCAGGTGTATTGTCTTCTCAGGCATCAGGCTACCATAATTAAAGGTCTGTGAAAGCAATGAGTGGATGAGTCTGTGAAAGTTTGGATGAGTGACAGAATGAATCTATTCCTTTCTGCCCAAACTCTAGCATGGACTCGCTTGGAAAGGCCTAACATGTTCAGATCTCACTGCTCATTCTCTAAAGTCGCTGGTATTCTGAAGAGACAGTTGTAGTTGCCCTGAGAAATGCCAGAGGCATCATAGCACACAAGAGGAGTCAGAGTGGTTTGAGAAAACTTTCCTCATTGCATACACAAAACACAGAGGTCCCACAAGTAGATGTGCTCAGGTACCCGCTGATTTGATTTGCATCGCGACAGCAGTCAGCTCCTCCCACCCCTCCTCTTAATGTGAGGTCAGTTTCTCCCACTAAAATTCAAATTTAAATGTCTGACCTCATAGCACTCCCCCTGTCTTTTTCTTTCACCTTACATCACTTGTAGGTTTCTGTATGCTTGTGTTTTGTATGCCATATTAAGAAATATTCTACAACTGAGATTAGTAATAGTCGATAATTAGCTTTTACACAAAACAAATGCAGAAAGGGGAAGGTGCATTTCTGACAAAACTTACCTAGAGGTTGGTAAGGATAGGGATAAAATTAATTGCAAAAATGCTTCTCACTGGTTGGTGTCTGACAGCTTGAAAGTCGAGAGGTGCAAGAGTGTTAAGCTGCAGTACTGCAGTCAAAAGCTCTGCTCACGACCTGAGTTCAGTCCTGACAGAATTCAGTTTCAGGTATCCGGTTCAAGGTTAACTCAGCCTTCCATCCTTCCAAGGTCGGTAAAACGAGTACCCAGCTTGCTGGGGGTAAAGGGGAGATGACTGGGGAAGGCACTGGCAAACCATCCAGTAAACAAAGTCTGCCTTTGAAACGTCAGGATATGACGTCACCCCATGGGTCAGGAATGACCCGGTGCTTGCACAGGGGACCTTTACCTTTAGTGAGCAGTGTGTGCATAGTCACACAGCCTTATGAGAGTCATAGGGCAAAAATGCACGGTCGCTTTAGCCTCCTTTATTCCCTGTTTCAGCCAAGATTCAGCCAGGATTGAACACATACATTTCACTGAACGTGCGTTCGATCCTGGCTGAATCCTGGCTGAAACAGGGAATAAAGGAGGCTAAAGTGACCATTCGTTTTTACCCATAGTTTACTTCCCTCCCCACATAATTGAAATAAATCACTTTTTACTCCCCCCTTAAAGTAATAAAGTGATGCCTTGTGTGCAAAGCCCACACAACTAAAGCCTACACTGATGGCCCTACTTGGGGACAAATTCTCCTGTACATTCACCCCCACTTAGGTGTTCTCTGGAGAAGCCCTAGCTAGCATGATGTAGTGGTTAAGAAGAAGAATTGATTTTTATATGCCGACTCTCTACCACTTAAGGAAGAATCAAACTGTCTTACAATCACCTTCCTTTCCTCTCCCCACAACAGACACCCTGCGAGGTAGGTGTGACTAGGCCAAAGTCACCCAGCTGGCTTCATGTGTAGGAGTGGGGAAACCAATCCAGTTCACCAGATTAGTGTCCACCGCTCATGGCGAGGAGTGGGGAATCAAACCTGGTTCTCCAGATCAGAGTCCACCACTCCTAACCACCGCTCTTAACCACTACACCATGCTGGCTCTCCACTACACCACTGAAGTGGTGAAGAGAAGTGTACTCTAATCTAGACAATGGGATTTGATTCTCTACTCTGCCACATGAGCAGAGGACTCTAATCTGGTGAGCCGGGTTTGATTCCTCACTCCTCCACATGAAGCCTGCTGGGTGACCTTGGGCTAGTCACAGTTCTCTCAGACCTCTCAGACAAGGTGCCTGTTGTGGGGAGAGAAAGGGAAGGTGATTGAAAGCTGGTTTTAGACTCTTTAAAGGTAGAGAAAATCGGGGTATTGAAACCAACTCTTCTTCTTCCTTAGGTATTGAACAAGACGAGCGAGTGAGACGAACTGATCTGATCTTCAACTTGTGAGTAGACAATAGCAGTTGAACAAGGCATTCGATTCAAACGCTCGTTAAGCATGTTTGCCACAAAGATTTCCACATGCCTACCCAAAAGGGCTGCTAAAGCTGTTCTGTATATTTAGTCGTGTATGGGAAATCAACATCACAGCTGAGTTAGAAAAAATGGAAATGAAACCACCCCAAGTTGTTGAGTATTTCACACATTGTCGAGCTGGTGTTGCCTTGTTAGTAATAATAACACATTCGTTGTGAGTCGCGACTCATTTTGTTAATTGTCACATAATAAACACTCACCCTGTTATATAAATGCCTGTTTTTACATTTGCTGTGCTAGGATCCATGACTATCATATGGTTTTATAATTTATAATGTAATTCAATTCATGATTCATTTCTGAAAGAATCTGAAATGATTCAGTATGTGTGGTTTTAACTAAAATAATATTTTTGTTAGCCACTAATACCCAGATGAGACTGAGTAATATCATTCTGTGTTCATCTTAATTAACCAACATTAACTATCATTAGAGTTTTATATGGTACAATGCACATAACTTCAGCTCAGATCACATCCAGCAAGATTATAATGCATAATATCAATCATGGCTTTCTCTCTGCTTTCCTCATACCTAGCTTTGATTTTAAAAGTTAAGGTCAATGTTAAGTGTTACACTTCAGATGAAAAAGGCAAAATCTATGTTAATTAACAGTGTTAATTAAATGTTAATCAGCTAAATGAAAGCATTTTTCATCCATTTCCCTGCTAAATTGTGGTCAGGTAACCTTGCATACATTGCTGAAGATGTCAGAGGAGTATGTCATCACCCAGGGGAAGGAAGCTTGTGACAAGTGCTATTGCCAAGATAAAACAAATTGCTTACCTTGTACAAAAGAGGCTAAATTAAAGTAGGAGCTCAGACTCGCAAAATAGGAAATTACAATTTGGAAATGAGTATTTGTCAGTGGATGGTTTTGTCTCGGAGATGAAACTCACCTACATGAGACATTCAGGTTTTCTACTGCAGATCATTTTGTATGGTTTATAATATGGTAAATGAAGGAAGGAGAGGCTCAAATCTGGGATGGCATCGCACAACTGGGCCAGAGTGTTCCCAGGTAGAGGCTGCCAGGGATGGATGGAAAGCTGAAGACAGGGGTAGATAAGAAATAGGTTGGCTGGTGGGTGGGAAGAAGAGAAGGAAGCAGGAAAAGGGGAGTGGCTGTGGAAGCTTTCAGGGAAGGGAAAGTGGAAATAGTGGAAGAAGGAGAAATGAGATACCCCTTGTGAGTCCCCTGCAAATAACAGAATATTAAAATATAACAGCATAATCTAGATGTGAAAAGGTTAACACCAACTTGTTAAATTGATCCTGGAAACAATTTGGAAACCAGTGGAGATTTCTTAACATCATGCAATATCTTCACCATGGTCAGCAACAGCATCCATCTGGTGACCTGGATGTTAACTAAAGCATAAACAGTAGTAATCAAGGAGGGTTTTCCCAGCAAGAGATACACCTGGTGGACCAACTGAAGTTGCTAAGAGGCAGTACAAGCTACAAATGTCATGGGCATCCATTAGCAAAGCTGGATCTAAAAGCATCCACCAAGCTCCAGAGCTGATGCAACTGTACCCCAGATAGGTTGAGTACTACTTCCATGGTTTTAGCCAGCATTTCCTCTGTCTCTTCTGGACTGATTTTCAGTTTGAGCTTTGTTCACTCTCATCATCCAGCATGTTGCTAACTCCAAGCAAATGCTGAGACATCCATAGCTACATCTCAATTAGATGAAAAGGAAAAACAAGTCACCACCATATTTAAGGCTCCCAGTCCCAACTAACCTCTTTCAGTAGTTTCTTGTTAAATAGCATGGAGCCCACAGATTAAATGACAGTCAAACAGCAGTGCGCCAGGAGCATCTTCTGAAATTTTGCCACTAAATAAGAAAATAACTGACAGAGGTCAGTAATCCACTCCCAATACAGACAATATGGAAGGATGCCATGGCTGATAGTATCATCCATTTTGGCCATCACTAAAAGTTCTCTTAGGGAAAGGATGCTTAAGGGCAGTCATTTTATGGTTCCAAGTCATCTCTATGTTTCATAAACTGGGCACCAACAGAAGTGCTATCCTCCTCTGAAAAGCATTTGGATCCATCAGATATCAAGAGAAAGCCAACCTAACTGGCTTTCAGAGGTTAGGAACCACGTAAACCTTAAAAGGCAAATGACAGTCAAACAGTAAGACACTGACACTCCCGTCTTTCACATCATCTTCATCCTGTTCAGACCAGAAATCCAAGCAGAACCATGCCTTGCCATATGTGTAGGTCTCAGAACACACCAAAAAAAAAAAAAAAAAAAAAACACTGCCAAAAACACAAATCAGTGGGTTATAGATCAAATCAAGCCTGAACTGACCCTAGAAGCTAAAATGACTAAACTGAGGCTGTCGCATTTTGGTCACGTCATGAGACGACAAGAGTCACTGGAAAAGACCGTCATGATAAGAAAAGTTGAGGGCAGCAGGAAAAGAGGAAGACCCAACAAGAGATGGATTGACTCAATAAAGGAAGCCACAGCCTTCAATTTGCAAGATCTGAGCAAGGCTGTCAAAGATAGGACATTTAGGAGGACTTTCATTCATAGGGTCGCCATGAGTCGGAAGCGACTTGACGGCACTTAACACACACACACACAGAACACACCATTGTAGCCATGGTGTCTCAGCAGGAATACTGAAGTCCCCAAGACCAAAAGCCTTAGATGACTCAACACTAAATCCAAAATCACCTCTGCTCACTCCAGTATGGAAACTGTTGGGCAGCAGGATGGATAGTACACTAACAGAACCCCTACTCTTTCCTAAGAGGCCAACATTAGGTGGAGAAAGCAAATACTTTGTCAAACAAGGACCCCGGCAAGGAGTATGGTATTGTAACTTACTATGGCAGCATCATTTCCCTAACCATGCTGCATGAAGAACCCAGAAGGATATGACTGAACAAGATCAACACTTTCTCTTTTGTCCATCAAATTCTCAGTCATTAAAATCAGGTCAGCATCACCAAATGCACCGACCTGCCAGGACTATGGCATCACCACACTCAATGGTTTACTGACAATATAATTTGGAGTTTACCACTATCTAACCCTTATTTTCCCCTTCAAGCAATTTCCTTCCAAAAGATTTTTCACCCTCTGCAGCTCCATTATATCCTCACAAAAATTCTGTAAGGTGGGAGGCTGCCAAATTGTACCCACTAAATTCCACAACAGATTAGAGATTTGAACCCAAGTCTTCTTGGTCCATCCAATACTACACACTACATTGTACATCCTAGTACAGGCGCCTGACCAGCTTATCCCACGCTGGCAATGTGATATAATACAATGGTTCCCTATTACTCTCCTATATACTTTGGCTCACTTCTAGATAATGGGAAACAAAATATGCCGTATCTAGAAAGCTTTCTTTATTCAGAAACAGAATCTTAGACATACCAACAACTGCCTTGCTCCACCTTATTATTCATTCTCAGTGCATCTGCCTATCCTGGTGACTGTAAGGCCAGCACGGTGTCGTGGTTAAGAATGTAGTGGTGTAGTGGTTAAGAGCGGTGGTTTGGAGCAGTGGACTCTGATCTGGAAAACTAGGTTCGATTCCCCACGCCTCCACATGAGCGGTGGATGCTAATCTAGTGAACTGGGTTGGTTTCCCCACTCCTACACATGAAGCCAGCTGGGTGACCTTGGGCTAGTCACAGTTCTATTAAGAGCTCTCTCAGCCCTACCTATCTCACTGGGTGTCTTTTGTGGGAGGGGAAGGGAAGGTGATTGTAAGCCGGTTTGATTCTGCCTTAAGTGGTAGAGAAAGTTGGCACATAAAAACCAATTCTTCTTCATCTTCTTCTTCTTCATCTTCTTCTTCTTCTTCTTCTTCTTCTTCTTCTTCTTCTTCTTCTTCTTTTCCGCCTCCACCTCCACCTCCACCTCTGCCCCCACCTCCACCACATTTAGACTAGCGAGTGCATCAGCCCCTTGGAACTATGCTTTGAGAACAACTACCTTGCATAGCAATGTACCAAATTGCCTTGAACTTGTAAGAACACCTACAGTGGTTTAATTAACCAGCTGTATATAAATAACTGGCAGAGCCGTACATTATTTGAGCAAAACAGCATTTCTTCAGCGTATACAACCATTACTTAGTTGCCTTTAATATAGAATGAAAACATGCCTAAACATTAAAATTTACAAAAAAAGAAAGGCAATAAAAATGTTAGCGGCACAGCCGGATCCACCACATTGTTAAACCAAGGAAGCAGGGTTCGAGCCAACTGAATTCCACTGACTTCATTGCTCTGTCTGTCGCACAGTCTGTGTCTAGAAAGCCTATTCCAGTGGCAAACTGAGCAGTCAGCATTGGGTGACCAAGAACCACTGAGGATTTGATCACAGAGCCACTCAAGGCTTTGTAACAAAACGAAGCTGGAACTCCATTTGGACCACTGTCTGTTGCAGTGCCCAGATTACAAACCTGCCAATACATCTGAAGCCCTTTAGTGGGTAGTTTCATTCAGTCCTGACACAGAGAAAGATGCATCTCAGGGAAATGGTACATATTTTCCAGCTTACTGTGTGTTGCCCTTTCCTCTTTTTTACACACACAGAGAGAGGGTGGGGAGAGAGAGAGAGATTTGGGTAAATCTTTGTGGAGTGTCTTGAATCATCATTGAAGGCTGAGAATAAATAAGCTGATGTTCCTTCAAGACAATGCACCTAATTCTGTTCCTGTTTAAGACATCAAAGTTTATAATGTGAATTACAGGACTTCCCATCCCAAACAGAAAGAGGTGATGCACAGAGAAAAGAATCCTGTTGCCTTATTTTAGTGCATCTCTCCTCCCCCACCCCTTTATAGGGATTTACTTTCTATTCAATAACATCTGCTATTTTACATGAGCAAGTATCATTATAGCAGTTCCTATTTTGGAGTTAAAGTGTTCAAATGTTTAGGCTGCTAAGGTGGTACTTTTCAGTCTGGAGCTCCACAACTGATGAAAAGAAAAATGTAACCATATGTTAGGCCATAATCTTGAGTCTGTCTTCTGCAGTGGCGAATTTTTCACAGTGCAGAAGGTGATTGCTCTCTTCTCTCTGCCTAAAGAGATTCATCATCTTCAGTATGTTCCTGTTCAAAGCAAGGAATGTACTCTGGAATGTGGTTAAACTAACTGGTACTGAGGGAAGCTGTGCTGTGTAACAGCTGGCCACAGTATTGATTCTGTCCATATCTTGCTGACTCTTCCACTGGTAATCTTGGTTCCAATTAACAATTAGGTATGGGGGCTCAGGGGAGGGAAGGCAGAAAGGTATAGCCCAATCTCGTCAGATCTTGGAAGCTCAGCAGAGTTGGTACTTGGAAGGGAGACCACCAAGGAAGACTCTGCAGAGGAAGGCAATGCCAAACCACTTCTGCATCTCATTTGCCTTGAAAGCCCCTTGCTGGGGTCACCATAAGTCGACTGTGACTTGATGGCGCTTTACACACACACATGGGAGCTCATGTGAAAGCCCACTGGTAATTAGATTGGTACATGGATGGCAGAATGGAAGGTTCAGAGGACAGTGGCAGATGTGGGTGAGTTAGGAGGACCTATGGCTGCAGGGATAAATGTGGGTGAGTTAGGAGGGACATGATGGTTGCAGGGCTAAATCTAAGAGAGGAATTAACCCCCAAACTTATGGGTTCACTTTTAAATGCCTTATTTAAACTCTGAATTAAGAAAAACAAAATGTTTGAAATAAGTGCCGCTAAACATATGTAGGTGCTCTCTATATTATTATGACAACGACAATATTTTATTGATATTACGCTCTCCCAGACCAAAGTGAGATCAGGGTGCATCACAAGAAAAATACACAACAAAAGTACATCAACAATATTATGTACAGTAAAAATAAGGCACATTAAATCTTAATTTTTTTATACAACCTTAATAATAGCACCTAAGCTACCACTAATCACTAATAACAGTAACAATGCATTGGTTCCTGGGATGCCTGGAAGAAAAGTAGGTACATAACATTTTAAAATATTTTAATACTTTTTAATATTTTAACAACAACAATAACAACAGAGTACAAATGTAAGCACTTGGACCCCTCCTCCCGCTAAGGCAATTCATAGTGTGTGTGTGTGTGTGTGTGTGTGTGTGTGTGTGTGTGTGTGCTGGATCTGTCTGTTCACCCCCACTTGCATGTGGGTTCTTTCCTTTGCTCCTGGAAACGGTGGTCATTTTCCTCTTCAGTGCTGATTTCCCTGGACATCCCATCAAGACTGGTAACTATCACCCATCCCTGAAACCCTATCCAACTTCCTCCCTTTTCTCTTAGTCAGCTCTTGTATGCTTTTGTACATATTTTCATTGTTTAAAATATATTTATTGTTTTACTATTTGCTGTGGGGTGCTACACTTTTCTGCCATGGACATGCAAGAACACAGAGAGGGACAGAAAAAAAAGACACATCTATGCATTCTGATATAAGCAGCAGGGCAAGTCTGCTAATTACTGTGAAGAAGAGTTGGTTTTTATATGCCGACTTTTCCCACCACTTAAGGAAGAATCAAACCGTCTTACAATCACCTTCCCTTTCTTCCTCACAACAGACACCCTGTGAAGTAGGTGGGGCTGAGAGAGCTCTAAGAGCTATGACTAGCCCAAGGTCACCTAGCTGGCTTCATGTGTGGGAGTGGGGAAACAAATTCAGTTCACCAGATTGGCGTTCACCGCTCATGTGGAGGAGCAGGGAATCAAACCCGGTTCTCCAGATCAGAGTCCACCGCTTCAAACCACCGTTCTTAACCACTACACCATGCTGGCTACTGGTATCCATACTTTTACCTCCAGTTCCAGCTGACTCACTAGAATTTCCATGTCATAAGGAATTATTTGTTTGGTTTATATGCTGCCTATTCATGACTAGGTCAGGCTCTGAGTGGCTCACAACAAGAATATCATACAGTAAAACATAATTAAATGCAATTTAAAATTAATTTGCATCAGTTAAAACATCAAATTCAACAAGCGCCACCAGCTATCAGCAGAAAAAAGTTTCGGGCAGACATCCAGGGTAGATCTCAACCAGCAAGTAACCATAAACCTAAAAGAAATCTGTAAACAATGAACCCATTATAAGGTTTAAGGCACACAAGTATAGACTCGCTTTTCTTACAGAGGTGCTCAAATAATTGCATTACTGATGGTCTCTCCAATCCTATTTGGGCTCTGTTTCCCTCATACTTAGCATGATAGCTAATCCAGCCTTGAAGTAGTGCTTGAAAAATTGATGTGTACACCTGGTAGCCTGAAAGCTCAATTTGCTTGCAAGACACCATTCCAAAGACAATATGCCAGGTAGAGCCAGCGTGGTGTAGTGGTTAAGAACGGTGGTTTGGAGTGGTGGACTCTGATCTGGAGATCCAAGTTTGATTCCCCACTCCTCCACATGAGCGGTGAACGCTAATCTGGTGAAATGGATTGGTTTCCCCACTCCTACACATAAAGCCAGCTGGGTGACCTTGGGCTAGTCACACTCTCTCAGCCCCACCTACCTTACAGGGTATCTGTTGTGGGGAGGAGATTGTAAGCTGGCTTGATTCTTCATTAAATGGTAGAGAAAGTCGGCATATAAAAACCGATTTTTCTTCTTCTTCTTTACCTGGGGATCCTTATTTTAATCCATCAGCACTTGAAAACTGGGGTGATATTGTAGTAGTGAAGAGCACCAACTGTGAGATTGAAGTCCTTGGCTCAGTTATGAGCAACAGTTTCATGCATGCAGCATCTTTGTTACATGTAAGAGGATCACTGGATCAGATACATATCTGTTTTTTTCCATGTGGTATTGCTTCCCTCCCTTTTACCAATCATCAAATCCAAAATGGCATGTCATTTACTCAGCAGTCCAATACATCTTATTTCTCTTTTAAAATGTTTTTCTGGGTATCAACTAAAATTTGACTGCTAACTTACTGAAAGGGCACACCATTTGGATCGTTGTCCCACCACATTTTGAGTTAAGATAAATCACTTTATTGAAGCCAACTGTTAAAAGTTGGAAAACAGAAAGATCACTTTCCCAAAGATGCCATTTGCCTACATGGCTTCGGGCCAAACGGCTGGAGGTTAATTTTGCTTCGGCATAGAGGGCCAATACCACAGGTTACCTGCTATGACTTATTTGCTTTAACACATTCATTACTGGGAGAAGTTCTTTGCCATTTATTTTGCCAGATGTCAAATGTAATTATGGTGGTTTACTCTGACCTTAAATTCTATTAATCTTGTTTGGGGGAATTAGGCTAGCAATCTTCATTTAAAGGAAAGGCTCTTTCTTTCAAAACAATTCAGGGGTAGGTTCTTTGTCCATCAAATTTTAAAATTTTGATCTGGATTACAGTGGGAGAGGGTTCTAGACATTCCTCATGCCAACTGATGTGGTATGTTCAGCATTACACAAAGGGGGGCATTTTATGGGTCAAAGCATATGTGCAATTTACCTTTGAAAAAAATCCGCTAGTTTCAGGCATCTCGCTTCTACCATCGTGGGAGGTTAACCTTCATCCATCAGTCCTAACACTCTCAGCCATGCCACGTCTGTCCATCCTTATTGGCATATCTCATCTGGGTCTACAAAGACTGTCTGCCATTCAAGGGAGGGGCTGTGGCTCAGTGGTAGAGCCTCTGCTTGGCATGCAGAAGGTCCCAGGTTCAATCCCTGGCATCTCCAGTTAAAAAAACTAGGCGAGTAGGTAATGTAAAAGACCTCTGCCTGAGACCCTGGAGAGATGCTGCCAGTCTGAGTAGACAATGCTGACTTTGATGGACCATGGGTCTGGTTCAGTATAAGGCAGCTTCATATGTTCATATATGTTCATTCCTTTACATTCCTTTAAAAGCATAGTGGGTGCCATTTGCGAGCATAATGGGTGACATTTCAGAGCAGGATTGGTTCTGGCAGAATGAAGCAGATTGAGAGATGAGTGGTAAATAGGAACTAGGGGGGGGGTTGGGATTAGGATCTAAATGTACAAATCTGGATACTGGAATGTGGGAGCAATCTCCAAAATTATATTCAAATGACAGACACATCACAGTATAGAATGGAGAGAATCAAGGAGCATCACCCATCAAAGAAAGTGGGGATGTGACTAGCAGCTCCCAGAAAACAAAATTCCATGAGGAAGGTGATGACAGCAAAATGATGAGCAGGCATCGGACAACACAAGAAAAAAGTCCTAACATTCACAAAGTTTTCTCCTGGCAACTTGATACTTTTGCCCCCAGATATTCCTTTACTTGCCCTGACCTAGGTGGCCCAGGCTAGCTGAATCTCATCAGATCTTGGAAGCTAAGCAGGGTCAGCCCTGGTTAGTACTTGCATGGGAGACCACCCAGGAATTCCAAGGTTGCTATGCAGAGGTAAGACAAGGGCAAACCATCTCTGTGAATCTCTTGCTTTGAAAACCCTGGGGGGTCGCCATAAGTTGGCTGCAAATTGATGGCACTTTCCACCACCATCCCTTAACTTCCATCTCAGATGCACATAGCATCTCCTTGTGCCTGAAGTATGTGTGTGTGTGTGTGTGTGTGTATTGACTCAATAAAGGAAGCCACTCAATTTACAAGATCTGAGCAAGGCTGTCAAAGATAGGACATTTTGGAGGACTTTCATTCATAGGGTCACCATGAGTCGGAAGCGACTTGACAGCACTTAACATACACACACATGTATATGTGTATATATACACACACATATGTATACATGCATACATATAAACTTTAACATGGCATCAAGTCTTTCAACAATGCTTCAGAAGGCCCACTTGTAAAGGAAGGAATATTTGGAAAGCTGAGATTCTAAGAAGAAAAGGCTATTGACGCAGTCCTACTGATATGTTTACAGTTGGTTGGAAGATGTGAAACTAAAGAAAGGCAAGGAATGATGATATAAGCTACCAGTCACTCAAGCGAAAAATATACCTATGAGCCTCTCCCATTCTAGTATTTGTTTTTTCTTTATGATGCTTTAATGGCACTCGGCTTGCCATCAATGGACTTTAATTTTCTAATAGCAGAAATGGAACATCCAAGACTGCCGTGCAGAAGAGAAAAAAAAACGGGGGTCAGCCCTGGTTGGGTGAGTTACATTACAACACGTGAAGGAGGGAATGTTTGTTTTTGAAAGGTTTAAAATGTTATTTCTTTATTTTCCCTGCCGACTCTTGAGAACTCTGGCATTTGACTAATTGACCGTGTGTTTCAGGCTGGTAGCAATATTGGAAAAGAAATACGATAATCGCATGCTGCCACAAAGCATTTCTGTACCTCGCTTTCTTTTTCCAGCTCCAATTTCACATGTGTTCGTTCAATGGAATATTCAATAGACATTTATAGGAAATAAATTGAGAGATGGATGTAAACCATATGGCATCTGGAGGTTTATTTGTAAAGCTCTTGCATCAAAGCTTTCTCCAGATCACACCATATTAGCTATATTTTTCCAGTCCAGCAGAATAAGGAAGGTAACCACAGACTTCCTTGATGGAAAACATATGAACACCAGTGCTGATTTTGAATAGCTACCTAAAGTAACTGCTCAAGGAGCATCATTTGAATAGTTTTGTTCTTAAAAGTGCAAGAAGAATGGTTTGGCCTTGCATTTGACCCTAAGAACCAATGTTCTTCTACTAGATTATCCATCATTTGTACACCCCAGAAATCTTTTGTGTTTTTAAAATAATCTTTTGTTCAATGTCTGTCATGTCCCATCATCTGCGTGACTGGTGCTTTTCTCCTGTGGCATGCGTGGCTTATGAATACAATGGGATCCATAAATCTGTAAACTAAAGTTAGAATTTAACTGATTTTGTTCCAGTGAAACCAATAGCATTTGTAGCTTAATCCAATGGAAGGCCCACATTGCTGCATGGAACACGGTTTGTGTGTCTGTGTGTGGGGAGGAGGGTTACTGCATTTGATATGCAAAACTCTGCTTTATATTAACCAAGTTCCTGGGATTCAACATGCACAATATTCATCAATGTAAGCAAGCAGTTTCCATCTTCTGTGGTAACACACATGCTCAGTTGGGCGTTGTGTGATGATTGTTTTTTTTGGGAAGGGTAATGCCAAAGGCTCTCTTGCTCTGCTAGTTGACAAGGAATGTACAGTATGCAAACTGCAGTTGGTAAACCTGCTATTGGTTTCGAAAAGGGTTAACGAAAACGTTTTTGATGGTCTGGTTGATCGCGTCATAAACAGTTGACAAGGGCAATGCAATCCATTCATGATGGATTTTTAATGCCCATATGTCTAGGGCAGCTGAAGTAGAAGGCAAATACATATCGCGGGGCAGATAAAAGCGGCAAGAGCAGAGTAGCGAGTGTCAGTGAGGGCAAACCATGAATCACAGTGCAGAGAACATGATGAAAAGAATAATGGAAAGCAAGGTGGGTGGTAATAATGATGTATAGCAGCTGCTAAGACTGTAAAAGCTAAAATCTTGGGCAAGAATGCATTGGGTGTAGAGGCACCAGGGATGCTGGGAAGGAAACATGAGACTACAGCATCATTGTTGCTGCTGTAAGTTTGACTTCCGAGTCAGTTGCTTGTGAAACCTGAAGCATTGTTACTTTGAAGAGCCCATCCATTGGTCCTCATTTCTGTCCCATTGTCTTAAGTTGCTTAAATGTTAGTACCTCCAGCTAAAAACATTAGAGTACCTGACCATTACAATACATCCAGTTATTTATCATTATGTTTAAAATGTGTTTAAAAGTCATGACGATCCTTTCTGGCCACAGTGGCTGCATATATGGCTATTTCATTTACAAATAACTTTTTAGATTGGTAGCATATTCTTACACACAGTAAAAAGTATTGATTCCTTTCAATGAGAAATTTGCAGTGCCATCCAAAATGGAAATATACCCCTCAAAGCCCATTGAAGTCAATGGGCTTAGAACAGTAGAAGTCTGCTTAGGACTGCATTTAAGATTGTTCTCTCAAGTGTATTTTTTTTTAACTCAGGAGGAAACAATTGCTTTCTGGAGGAGGGCAACAAGAACCCTTTCCTTTAAAATCACATTAAACTGTATTTTCCTGAAATATGCTTTATAAATCATAATGAAATGCTACAACTTGGGTGTATATATATGTATATGTGTCTGTTTATTAAAATGTTCAGTTCCCTTCCAAAATAGTTTTCATTTTTCAATGTCAGTCCTTTGTAGCCACTTAGTTTGTTTCAAAGATTTCTTTTTAAACTTGATTTGATTGTTTTTAAAAAAGGTTGTTAGTTCAATAGTTATTTGTAATTATAATAATTATTAACATAATGTAGGCAAGAGTTTACATATTATGGTTTACCTACTGCAGAGCTGAAACTAAAGTGCCTGTTGAAGACACTGTAAATTAAAAGCAGGATCTACGATATAGCCAGCCATCAAGATCTACCCAGAAAAAGAGAGAGCACTTTCTAATCACAGTACAATATCAAACAGAATGCCAATTCCTATTCTTAATGCTAGCTATACTATGGGAGCAATCCTAAAGAAGCCTACTTAGAAGCCTAAATCCCATTTTATTCAGTGGTGCTTACTCCTTGGAAAGTATCCTTTGGATTGGAGTGTAACTCACCATAGGAATTAACTGTATGTCTATGTATAATCATGGTGACCCTATGAACCAATGTCCTTCAAAATGTCCTATGATAGCCTTGCTCAGATCTTGCAAATTGAGGGCCGTGGCTTCCTTGATTGAGTCAATCCGTCTCTTGTTGGTTCTTCCTCTTTTCCTGCTGCCCTCAACTTTTCCTAGCATGACTGTCTTTTCCAGTGACTCTTGTCTTCTCATAATGTGACCAAAATACGATACCCTCAGTTTAGTTGAATGCTCATGTTGTGGTTCTCAGCCCTGAGATGGAATTAGGGTTGCCAGGTCTCTCTCTGCTACTGGCAGGAGGTTTTTTGGGCAGAGCCTGAGGAGGGCGGGGTTTGGGGAGGGGAGGGGCTTCAATGCCATAGAGTCCTTTTGCCAAAGGTGGCCATTTTCACCAGGTTAATTGATCTCTATCGGCTGGGGATCAATTGTAATAGCAGGAGATCTCCAGCTAGTACCTGGAGGTTGGCAGCCCTAGATGGAATAATGTATAGTGTCATTTCCAAACATACAAACTCCATAGTAGTGGACCTGTAAAAGAGTGGGTATCACAAAGCCTACAGAATCAACACATTTCTGGCAGGCAAAAGAAGCATAATCATGACCTCTTGACTCTTAAAACAGGAGGGGGACAACAGGCAAAACGGAAGTTCCCAGAGGTCTTTAAAAAGAGGGAAGAATCTAGAAGGTTGTGATAGAGGAAGCAGGAAGCTCCTCCAGTTGACAGTTCTAGAGTGCTGGTGAAACACCTTGAGTTGATCAAAACACCTTGGGTTAGTTTATTACTTATTTAATTCATTTCTACCCTGTCTTTCTCCCCAGTGGGGACCCAAAGCAGCTGACAGCATTCTCTTCTCCTCCATTTTATCTTCACAACAACCCTGTGAGGTAGGTTATGCTGAGAGTATGTGGTTGGGCCAAGGTCACCCAGATAGCTTCCATGGCACGAGTGGGAATTTGAACCTGGGCCTCCCTGATACTAGTCCGACACTCTTAACCACTACATCACACTGTTTTTAAATGTTTTTTGTTATAAATGTTTTAAACACTTTAAAAAAGGCATCTTAAGCGTCTTTCTCTTTGTTTTTCTCGTGATCTAAATATGCCGGTCCTCTCTGTTTTTATTGTCCAGAATAAATATGAAACCAAATGAAGGTGTCGAACTAGCCAAGTGGCTTTTCACAGGCTCTCTGGATAAGCTTTCTTATTCACAGATTCCAAGATTGATGGGTTCACTGTCAAATTACTAAACTTCTTCAGATAAGGTTGGTCAATATTAGTCTATCAAATGAACTTTGTCTGCAGTTGTTATTTGATTTCCCTTCCTTCATGGAGCTCAGGCAGTGTATATGAGCCCTTTCCCCCATTTTATCACAACAACTGCATCGTGAGGTAACTTGGAGCGAGGGTGACTGGCCCAAGTTCACCAGCAAACTTCATGGAAGAGTGGGGGTTTGAATCCAGTTCTTCCCAGTGTTCATCTACCTACTACAAAACACTGACTTGCTAACAAACTGATATAGGGTTATCATGTTTTGTATTCTGCCTCACTAAACTGAGGCTATCGTATTTTGGTCACATCATGAGATGACAAGAGTCACTGGAAAAGACAGTCAAGCTAGGAAAAGTTGAGGGCAGCAGGAAAAGAGGGAGACCCAACAAGAGATGGATTGACTCAATAAAGGAAGCCACAGCCTTCAATTTGCAAGATCTGAGCAAGGCTGTCAAAGATAGGACATTTTAGAGGACTTTCATTCATAGGGTCACCATGAGTCGGAAGCGACTTGACGGCACTTAACACACACACATTCTGCCTCCAAACAGCCCAGGAATGTACATAGCTTTCCCCCTGTTTATTCTCACAGATTAGACTGAAAAGGAAAGACTGGCCCATGGCAGATTCTTGGCAGAGTGGAGATGTCAAGCTTGAGTCCAGCACTCTAACCACCAGAACCTACTCTCAGCCACCAGCTTTCAACATGGCATAGTATTCAGTAGACGATAGTGGTGCAGACAAAATCCATAATTTCCTGCTCCAAAATGTGAATGTAGGTGTTTGCAATGCTCAAATATATTTTCATTTTTTGTAATGATGAATGCCTCACAGACTCCTGGTGACCTTCAAACAATTACAGATGAAAAGGGGGTGTGTGAGGTGGAGGAATGGGTTGGCTGGCCCATTTCATGTGTTCTTATGCATGAGCATTAAAAGTTAAAGCACTTCCACAAAGCAGCATGCTGATCCTAAAGAATATGCATTCTTTACAATGGTACTGCTGGGTTCCTTGTAATATTAACAGGATGTACAATTGAACCCTCTCTCAAATGTAGACCATCCTTTCTTGAAAAACGGAGCCATTGTTCACTCTGGAGTAGATGCTAACACCGTCAACAAGTCTTGGCAGTGGTCTGCTTGTCTCATTCTGCCCTGTTGCTGAAACTATGCAAAGACATTAAGAAGATGGAAAGTTCTGTGGCTGGTATGTGCCACTGAGTGTGTCCTTTATGGTGCTATAGTATCAGTCAATGCCACGTAGGGTGTTGCATGCAAGGCTGAAGGTTAACATCCTTCCTGTAGTATAGAAGAAGAAGATGCCTTTGAGTCACAGCCAATTCATGTCGGCCCCATCCACAAGGTGTTTCAGTCAAGAGACAAGCAGAGGCTATTTGCCATGGCCATCCTCCACATAGCAACCCCAATCTTCCTTAGTGGTCTCCCATCCAAGTATTAACCATGGCCCACCCTGCCCACAGGAGAATTACACAACTTTAAGGTTGACAATGAGGAAATTGAAATTGTTCAAGACTTTCTATTTCTTGGCTCCACCATCAACCAAAAGGAAGACTGCAGCCAAGAAATCAGAAGGAGATTGAGACTAGGAAGGGCAGCCATGAAGAAGCTAGAAAATATTTTGAAGTGTAAGGATGTGTCACTGGTCACCAAGACTAACTAGATTAATTCATGCCATCGTATTTCCTGTTACTATGTATGGGTGTGAAAGCTGGACAGTGAAGAATGCTGATAGGAAGAAAATAGATTCCTTTGAAATGTGGTGTTTGAGGAGAGTGTTACAGATACCGTGGACTGCCAAAAAAACAAATCAGTGGGTTATAGATCAAATCAAGCCCAAACTGACCCTAGAAGCTTAAATGACTAAACTGAGGCTATCGTATTTTGGTCATGTCATGAGACGACAAGAGTCACTGGAAAAGACAGTCATGCTAGGAAAAGTTGAGGGCAGAAGGAAAAGAGGAAGACCCAACAAGAGATGGACTGACTCAATAAAGGAAGCCACAGCCCTCAATTTGCAAGATCTGAGCAAGGCTGTCAAAGATAGGACATTTAGGAGGACTTTCATTCATAGGGTCACCATGAGTCAGAAGCGACTTGACGGCACTTAACACACACACACACACACACACACACACACACACACACACACACACACACCCTGCTTAGCTTCCACATTCTGATGAGATCAGGCTAAGCAGGAGTATTCAGGCTGCTACTGTAAGTAATGGGAAATTGTTCAGTGTAGAGAGTGTTCACTGGGATACATACAAATTGGGCAATGACAAACCATGGTCCACCAGATCAGAAACATGGGCTAGATCCAGACAAAAATGGCAGTTTCTACCAATTCCCCCTTCCTGCTTCAGATTCTTTTCATGTCATTCCTCAAGGTTCACTATTCCCAGGAGCAACGTGGTGTAGTGGTGTAGTTGTTACCAGCAGACTCTAATCTGGAGAACCGGGGTTGATTCCCCACTCTTCCACATGCAGCCTGCTGGGTGACCTTAGGCTAGTCACAGTTCTCTCAGAAGTCTCTCAGCCCCATCTACCTCACAAGGTGTCTGTTGTGGGGAGGAAAAGGGAAGGTGATTGTAAGCTGCTTCAAGACTTCTTAAAGATAGAGAAAAGTGGGGTATAAAAACCATCTCTTTTTCTTTATGGAGAAAAGAACATAAGAAAAGCCATGCTGGATCAGACCAAGGTCGATCAAGTCCAGCAGTCTGTTCACACAGTGGCCCAACCAGGTGCCTCTAGGAAGCCCACAAACAAGACGACTGCCTCAGCATTATCCTGCCTGTGTTCCATGGCACCTAATACAATAGGCATGCTCCTCTGATCCTGGAGAGAATAGGTATGCATCATGACTAGATCATTGGGCTCAGTGGGCAAGGTGTGAGGGGGATGCTCGAATTTTCCATTCCCCCACTGGAAAATTTAGTCTGGATCAAACCCTATGACAGTAGCAAGTTTGCCAAGAAGATTTGCCACCTGACCATAGCCTGAGGTTGCCGCTGGGAGAAGGTGTTCCATGTGCACGGAGACTCCTTTCTCTTGCTGTTTTTTCCTCTCCTCCTTATCCTCACCTCTTTGCAGCAGGCTGTACCTACCTGGCTGGCCATACCTACCCGATTGTAGTTTAGGAGACCTATCAGCCCAAATGTCTCAAGTTCCATTCTGAATCCCAGTTTCCCTTGTGAAGGGCTGTTCTGCTTGTTTCCTACAGGCTACATCTACAACTCATCCTCCCCAACAGGCCTTACGGAGTACTCTGCTCTGAGCTCGACTCCCCCCTTGAGTAGGCAACGTCAAAGCCCTCTCAGCTCCTGGAAACGAATCCAGCACATCCCTTTATCTTGGAAACACAAAGGGCTGCCTCCAACTTCTCTGTACTTACCTGACTCAATCAGCGCACAATGATCGTGATCAGATCAAGATGTAACTGTAAACAAGGCTTTGTTCTTGGTATGCAACTGTGAGTAACTGTATCAGAGCTGCCCTGAAGCTGTGACATGGAGCTCCTGGGAAAATTGGAGCAGCTTTCTGTATTAGGGCTGTTGAAAAAAAAAATGGTAAAATTCGGATTCGGCAAAATTCGGCCCGTTTTTATTTGGGAAATGCTGAAGTCCGAACTCCCCCGTTTCAGGTCCATGTAATTCGGCATGAGATCCAGAGTTCGGGAAAAAATTCGGCCGAATAAAGCCATTAAAAACACAATCACGCCTTTCCGCGGATCCGGGGGGGCATTTTGGGGGGTAGCTACTTTCAGCGTAGCTTGAGGGGACTCTTCTTGCAAGAACCCCCAAGTTTTGTAAAGATTGGGTCAGGGGGGGCTGAGATATGGGCCGCGAAAGGGGTCCCCCCTCCTTAATGTGCATCTCTGACAATGGGGGTTTGCAATTAGCAGAGCTTGCCGCCCACTCCCGAAGCTCCCAGCCCCAACAAACAGCTGAGCTGCGGGCAGAAAGGGTGGGGCAGGTGCGAAGAAGTTTGCAAACCATGCGAAGCAACACATTTGCAGCCATGCAAACCATGCAAAGCAACACATTTGCAGCCACGCAAACCATGCAAAGCAACACGTTTGCAACCATGCAGAGCAACACATGACGCCTGGGAGTTTGCAAACCATGGAAAGGGACAGAGGCAGCTAGCTATGCATAAGGAGCAGGAGGGGGTGGAATTTCCCCTTTTGCATCGGACTCAGGACCAGGCAAATGCATTCTTTAAGTCACAATTTGAAAACCAGTTTTGAGCAAGCATCAAAATAGACCTAACCGATCTTATGAATGAGGGAAAACCTGAAGACACACAACTGAAGCCCCCCCCTCAAACCAGGGAGAGAGAGACTCAGGGGGTACCCCCCCGCAGAACAGGCAAAAGTCCCCTTTGGCTTCCCCCCCACCCATAGAAACTGCTCCCTCCCCCCCCACAGACTCTGCTCCCCCCCCACACACACAGGAGAAAAATTACAGAGAAAAGCCCCAAAATGGGTCTTACTGTGGATGTCTTCTGTTCCATTTTCTTTGCACCTGCCCCGCCCTTGCTCCCCGCAGCTCAGCTGTTTGTCGGGACTGGGAGCTTTGGGCATGGGCGGCAAGCTCTGCTAATTGCAAACCCCCATTGTCAGAAATGCACATTAAGGGTTGAAGAAGATCCAGCTTGGTCACCGATTGGCCACAGGAGAATGCTGCTTACTAACTGACGGTTATGCTGCTGCGCCGAACCCCGAATTTGTCGAATTTATTCACTGAACACCCCGAACTCGCTGAATTCGGCTCCCCGTTTTTCCGCCTTTTTTGAGTTCGGTTCCATCCGAACTAAAAATTGCCGAATCAGGGGAAATTCGGCTGTTTTTCGGTTCAGGATGAACCCAAATCACCATCCCTATTCTGTATCACAAGGGCCGGACACTCTGCTGTTCCTCAGGTCTTGTCCAAAGTGCAGATACAGGGTACAGAGCTGAAATCATTGCACAGCTCCCTGCTTCGTCTATGTTCACAGATTTTAGCATCCTGAATAGGGCAATGGTTTGATGTGTGTGTAAAGTACCGTCAAGTCGCAGCCGACTTATGGCAACCCCCCCTTTTTTAGGGTTTTCATGGCAAGAGGCTAACAGAGGTGGTTTGCCAGTGCCTTCCTCTGGACAGCAACCCTGGTATTCCTTGGTGGTCTCCCATCCAAATACTAACCAGGGCTGACCCTGCTTAGCTTCTGAGATCTGACGTGATCAGGCTAGCCTGGGCCATCCAGGTCAGGGCAACGGTTTGATACATGCCCTTTTATTTCTACAGAGTTCCCCACTATTCCTGCCCCATGGTCTCAGATATGCACAGAGGCTCTGGTTTTAGGAACAGGCAGTGTAATCCTGATGTTTAAGCCCCATTGGATAGACCAGAGTAGATTCTGAGTCGATCTGCTTAGGACTGCTTTTTGAGAGCATATGTCTTCTGCATAGAGATATCAGAGAGAAGGGACTTAACTTAGCCATTTGTCTGCTATGCTAGTTTTCTGTTTGGATGGATTTTTAAAATGAGGACGTTGTCAACCATGCAGGCCTACACCTCCAGTCTAAAGTGGTACAGTCAGACACAGTTTTAGTGATAATCAGAGCTCTCTACACATAACCCCTTCATGCGGTGACTAAGCATGCAGGGGGAGAGAGAGCAGGTGTGAAGAAGAAATGTGAAGAAGAAGAGTTAGTTTTCATATGCCAGTTTTCTCTGCCTTTTAAGGAGAATCAAACCAAGTGCACTGGCTCCACTGCCCACCTCCACACGATCATCAGGCTGTAAAGGGAGAGCCAGCATGGTGTAGAGGTTAAGAGTGGTGGACTCTAATCTGGAGAACCAGGTTTGATTCCCCACTCTTCCACATGAGCGGCGGACTCTAATTTGGTGAACTGGGTTGGTTTCCCCACTCCTTCACATGAAACCAGCTGGGTGACCTTGGGCTAGTCACAGTTCTCTTTGAACTCTCTCAGCCCCACCTACCTCACAAGGTGTCTGTTGTGGGGAGAGGAAGGGAAGGAGATTGTAAGCCAGTTTGATTCTCCTTAAAAGTTAGAGAAAATCAGCATATAAAAACCAACTCTTCTTTTTCTCTTCTTCCTCCTACACATGAAGGCTGCTGGGTGACCTTGGGCTAGTCACAGTTCTGTCAGAACTCTCTCAGCCCTACCTACCTCACAAGATGTCTGTTGTGGGGAGAGGATGGGAATGTGATTGATTGTAAACTTCTCTGAAACTCCTTAAAGGTAGAGAAAATCAGGGTATAAAAACCAACTCTTCTTCTTCCATCTGCACAGTGCAAATGGGCAGAGGAAGTGTCTGCGCATACACTTCCCTCCCTGTTGTGGGTGGCGTTATTAGAGTCGATCTCCAAGGCTCTTGTGAGTCTAGATTACCCCTTTGAGAGTCCTTGGGAAAGGGTGGGGGATACAAAAGTGACAAATAAACAAATCAGACTGGTAATGCAAGAAACATCTGGAATTCTGTCTATCTAATACATGGACCTTGGGAGAAAGTCTGCACGTAGCGTATTGGGCAAGGTTCTCTCTTTATTATCTTTGTCCATTAATTTCTCCCCTTGTTAATACACAAGCTAGCTTTTTAGGGCTATAGTCTGCAAGATCACTTGTCTGGGACACAACAAACACCTCTTGCAAACTTGGAGGAAATAATAACTTTGCAAGAAACATCACTTTAAAAATATGCAGCTGACTTCTGGAAACCATTAAAAGCCAAATAAACAAAAGAGATTATACTTCAAAGAAATGTCAACAGTTTCTTCTGCTCCTAGAACAGAGACGTTTTCTCTCCTTCCCTCCATAGCCACATCTGGAAGGTGCTTATTGCTTTACACATCTCTAAACAGTAAAATGTATTTATTGTCTTTTTGGAAAATAAATAACCAGTAGATTTTATGAGAAAAGGCCAAATTCACATCCTTTTTTTTGTATAATCTTCTAGCAATAACAACAAAGAGATTGTGAAAATAGTAATAACAAAAAATCCCAAATTATTTAAGCGAGACAGGCCAGGCTCCAGCAAACACTGTATCCTGGGGGAAGAAAATGGGCCTTCTTTTAGGCTAGCAGTTTCAGCAGAGAAGTAGTTGGCATGGGTAGTTCTGATGGATTGTTATCATAGCGGGAGTGTCTCGTTGTTTGTACACCCAGGGATGTCCGAACTGTTTCAGCTTGAACAATGGCTTGGGGGGGGGGCAGCTCCCATGGCTTGCCAAAGGAAGCGTGAGAAGTGTTATCTGTGCTGGTGTTTTGTTAGGGTTGCCAGCTCTGGGTTGAGAAATTCCTGGAGATTTTTGGGGTGGAGCCTGAGGAGGGCAGGTTTTGGGGAGGGGCTTCCATGCCATAGAGTCCAGTTGCCAAGGCAGCCATTTTCTCCAGGTGAACTGATCTCTATGGGCTGGAGATCAGTTGTAATAGCAGGAGATCTCCAGCTAGTACCTAGAGGTTGGCAACCCTATGTTTTGTGGATGGTGCAAAGTGGAACTGTTTAAAAAGGCTATTTTTTACATGTCAGGTGATATAATGGTGGTTTGACCCTGATAAATGTTGTTGATCATTGTAATTTGGGGGGAGATCAGTAAAAATGGTGAAGACGTGTTATATGGTCCACCATTTAATAGGCTATTTACGGAAACCACTTTGAGCAAATCGGAAAAGCAGTATATAGAAACAAAGAAACAAGCGAATTAGTAAATTGTACCAGTTTAGCCTTCCTGTGTATGTGTGGTGGGGAGGAATGCATGCTCCTACTCTGCCTTTCAGAAACGGGTCATCCTTGGTTGGTTGAGAATATGAACGAGTCCCTTTGTCTTATCCTAAAACATTTCTTCCAACACCACGCTGCACAGGAAAATTTATTTTCAGCTAATGTTACAATTTAATACTGGGTTGAGGAAGGGGCTGTGGCTCACAAACTTGCATGTAGAAGGTCTGAGGCTCAGTCTTTGGCAATCCTCAGCATCTGCAGTTAGAGGATCTGAGTAGTAGTAGTAGGTAATGGGAAAGACCTCAGATTGACACTATAGGGAATGCTGAGCCTGACAGTGGCTTAAATGAAGGTTTGAAGGAGGATGTGAAGGAAACTTCGTATTTCATATGTACGTAGGTACATAAGTGCTGTTGAGTCGCAACCGACTCATGGTAATCCAAGCAAGGGGCTTTCAAGACAACTGAGAAGCAGAGGTGGTTTGCCATCACTTTCCTCGGCAGAGGCTTCCTTGTACCACCCCTGCTTAGCCTCTGAGATCTGATGAGATCGAGCTGTGCCATGCCACCTTCCCTCCTTTGTTCTTATGTACAATTGCCTGTTTTCCCCCTTTCTTTGAATACATAGAAAGAATGTGCAAAAACAGATTCACATTGTGATTTTAGATCCACATATATAGAGTTAGGAGGTTTTCCTCCCATTCCAACTTTTCCTAGTAGCTCGACGTTGTCTGTTTAGGTGGTCCAAGAGTCCAATTTACAATTCATTTAATATCCCACACTGATACCAGCCAAAGCCTGCAAAGTCTGTTAATTTGATTTGGGTTTACGATTAACTAGCAGTAGCAACTTTGCCTCGAAAGGTTTGTGCCAAGAAAAACAATCTCTTTGGTGACTTACCAAGTACCAAAATGTGGACAACAGATTTCCACCCCACCCCCTCTACAAGACTATTTTAAACTAACAACAGAGATTTTTTTTAAGACTCAAAGTGTTTTTAATAGAAAATATAATGACAAGGTGCTAACTTTGCAAAGCAATCCAAGGACTTGTTTTATGATTACTTTTTAAAATTAAAGTACTGGAATATGTTGTAATTGGACAACAACACATTGTTAGGCATTGAGCATACAATGAGCCCTGTGTAGTGGAAGAAAAAAGAAAATAAATGGTAATGGGGTTGCTGTGGGATAAGAAAGCAATCCTGGCCTGTTTATTTATAAATGGGTAACAAGTAGATTCTTTCTTGCTAACTAAATGACAGTAATTATAAACACAGATTGGTTAAATTCCCTGCAACCTATCAAAGGAAACCATTTCCTCTATTTTCCAAACATTGTCATTTGTTTATGAGGTCTCTTTGGGAGCTGATTTCATTACAAACTCATTGGTAGTCCACATCTGCAAGTCTCCCTTCCCAGCAATGTAAATCTTGTTAAGATGGTCCAGGATTGTTATTTTCCAAAAAGTACAGGCAAGTTAAGAGCAGTTTTTGGGGGGAGTTTGCCATCAAATCATAGCTGAGTCATGGTGACTGTAGAGTTCTCAAGGCAAGAGACATTCAGAGGTGGTTCGCCATTGCCTGCCTCTTTGGAGTAACCCTGGTATTCCTTGGTGATCTTCCATCAAAGTACTAACCAGAGCCAACTGTGCTTAGCTTCTGAGATCTGATGAGATTGGGCTAGCCTGGGATATCCAGGTCAGGGAAGGGCAGATTAGCCCTAGGAATATAGTGCAAATAATATGGGTTGATTTTGTTGGCTATCTTAAACAACATAAAAAGATCAACCAGTAACCACCAGTTTCATTTAATTAGTTGGTTTCCTAAATTCTTGATGGTGAACATGGTGCATTTGGGGAACAAAACAATTTGAAGAAACTTGGTTACAATTTAAATTATAAACACTATCGTGTCACATTTTAAAGACATGAGCCTTTATCAGTAAAATAAAATGGAGTTCCTCATTAAAGTAATGGTTTTATTAAAAAGGGGGATGCTGCTGCTGCTTATATTAGAAAGTGTCGCATATCAGATCTTGACAAACTTTAGCACAGTAGACACTATTAAAACATCATTATTAGAGCCGTCATGCTTGGGTGGCTTGAGCTACGGTGAGCTTCGTATATTTTCTTGGAAGGCAGCAGGAAAGAATCCTGAAACCGAGATTTGCAAGAAATGACCCAGAGTTTGGCACTGACTTCAGTAGAAGGAGAATTGGCGAGGATAACCTTCAAGCTGGTTACCAAAGCATTGCTCATGTTCTGAGTCATTACTGTTCTTCTGGCACTGTAAGTGGGATACAGTTAGGTGCTGAAAGCATCCCCTGCTTCAGACCTACTAGAGATGCTCAATCGTTGTAAAGTTAAAAAAAACAAAACCCTATGGCATGAACACAGTAAATGAGATGAGGGGAAAGAAGGATCACTAAGCCCTGTACTACTGTACTATTATGGCTGAGAAGAGTAGGATCCTCGACTTTGATTATAATGTATGCAGTTGGAAGCAAGGCTCATGCTGAGCTTGAAGTTTTCCTCAGGCTCCTTCACCTGCATTCTCATTGGACTATGGATTATAGCCGGCAAATCACGGACTTGGGGGGCATGACTCTGGGTGGTTGGGACTGGCATATAAATCGGGGCGTTGGCATGTACAGCAGGGTTCCGTAGAGTTCCGTTCAGAGTTCAGTCAGTTCAGTAGAGTTCAGTTCTAGGCTGTTAATAAAGTGGTTGTTGTTGGAACTCCATCTCCGGTCTCGTGTATCACCCACGCATACATAATATTGGGGGTGGAAGGTGCCATCAAGTCACAGCTGACTTAAGGCAAGCCAGTAGAGTTTTCAAGGCAAGAGATGTTTGGAGGTAGTTGGCCATTGCCTGCCTTGGTGTGAGCTGAGAGAGTTCTAAGAGAACTGTGACTGGCCCAAGGTCACCCAGCAGGCTTCATGTGGAGGAGTGGGGAATTGAACGCCGTTCTCCAGCTTAGAGTCCACCTCTCATAACCACTGCACCACCTTACCTCTCTCCTAGACTTTATCCCATCTATTAAAGCAGAGGGGTTTGGGGGCTTCCTAGCGGTACCTGGTTGGCCACTGTGTGAACAGACTGCTGGACTTGATGGGCCTTGGTCTGATCCAGCACGGCCTTTCTTATGTTCTTAGGGATGGGAAACGTCAGGCCCGGGAGCTGTTTAAGGCCTGCAAAATCATTTGGTCTGGCCCTTAGTGGGTCCTGGCAGATCTCTAGCTCAGAAGGATCTAAGACTGGCGATCCTCCCCCTCCCGCGGACAGGAATAGCCTCTATTCAAGGCGGAGGTGAATTTGTTTTGTCGAGAAAAGGAACCTCCCCCCCCCTTGGAGAAGAGTCGTGAGCTATGGAGCTGCTAGGACTGCCCAAGAAACTGTGTTAACCCTTTTCCACCCAGGCCATGGAGAAACATATTCCCTCTGTACTATAAGAGGGCTGGGGGCGGAAGTGGCGATAATGGAGGGGTTAAAGGGGGCAGGGCCAGAAAGCACCGGGGAGGGGGCGCCAGTTCTTAGCCAGTGTGTCCTCATTTCATCCCTGGAGGCGGAGGTAGCAGGCGCTGGCTATAGAATCCGACCATGCAGAGCAGGAGCAACTCTGCCGTGCAGCTGGACAGCTATGCCCGGCTGGTGCAACAGACCATCCTGGGCCACCAGGTGGGCGAGTGCACCACCAGTTGGATGCCTGCCTGCTGGCCAATGTGAGGGAAGGTCATCTGGGGCAGCTGCCTGCTTGGAGCTTGGTTGGCTAATTTTTAAGTTAATAATTTTGTATGGCCCACAAATGATGTTATAAATATCCAAATGGCCCCTGGCGCAAAAAAGGTTCCTCACTCCTGTATTAAAGTATCCCAACCCTGGCTACAAAGACAGAATCATAGTTGAGTCTACCATTTGCACATAGTCTTAGAGAAAGCAGAAATACCGGATAAGGGAATTGAAGTGAAAACTGATCTTTGGCTAGTGTAACATCCTGTACCAAAAGGTAACTGCTTTAGATCTGTCGAGCTGTAGTCAGACTAAATGAATCTGAAGACTGTCTCATCCATTCCCATTGCCTCTCAGAATGGAACCAGCAGGATGGAGTGTATGAAAATTCATTCCTCATTTTTGTATTTTTAAATACTCAAATGTTTACCAGCTGACCTTCCTTTTTACTACAGATCTGGGAATCAAGGTGCACACAATAAAGTTCAAACCAATCAACTGCTTTCAGCTGTTCCTGTGCAATGAATTTCTAAAACATTTGGTCATTAAGGCCAATCTATATGCAGGTCAGTTTTTTGAACAGGCTGGGAACGGTTTGGGAGCAGATGCCAGGGCACTGACTCATGAAAAGGGGCTAGTAAAGAAATCTAAAGTCTGTTTATATTGGTCTGTCCCATCAGGTGCTTGCTATTCAATCTCCCGCCTTGTTCCGACAGATGCCATTGCCAAGAAGTCTTTCTCATTTCTCCAATGCTTTCATCATTAATTGAAAGATGGTACCACGACCAGAAAGAACTGCATGCAGAATGCTCAGTAACAATCTTAAATGAGTTGGCAAAATTACATGCAAATTACTTCTCTAGAATATATCATTTGAACTAATTTTCTGACCATTTCCAATCTGGAGCTGCTAAGCAAATGTGTGCAAGTACGCGTTGCATAAGATTAGGGTATCCCTTGGGGTAGAAGTGCACCGATGGCAGTAAACATGGATTGGGGGACCCCAAAAATCACAAAATCACACAAGGTTGGAAGAGACCACAAGGGCCATCCAGTCCAACCCCCTGCCATGCAATCAAAGCGCTCCTGACAGATGGCCATCCAACCTCTGCTTAAAGACCTCTGCTTAAAGACCCTGGTTATCACTCTTCTGCTATGAAGTAGTGGTATTGGGAAGGATTTGCAAAGGAACAACATTATTCAGGGGTGCATCACTCTTTCCCTTGAACAACCTCTAGAACTGAGAGTCAGCGTGGAGTAGTGGGTGGAATGTTGCCTGGAAGGACTCAGTTCAGGTGTGCTGTGAAACTTGCTGGGTGATCATGGGCCAGTCACACTCTCTTACCCTAATTTTCCTCACAGAGTTGTGAGGATAACATGGGGAACAAAGAATTGTGAGCTCCTTGGAGGAAGGGTGGTGTACTAGATAGATTTCCTCCCTTGAAGCTCAAACATGCATTTGGGAACACAGGTTGAAGGAATAATGTCTGGGGAAAGATTTTCCAGGGAAAGGAAGAAAAGGAGGAGTGAAACATCAGTATATCTAATTCTCAACATGTTGCCATCCGTGGTTACCTAAACCTGGAGACTGGAGCCATGAACAGGCAGAACAGATCTTTCTGCAAACTTGAGCGAAGCCACAGATTTGCAGAAAATCTGAAATCTTAAAAAAAAAAATGTTGGAGGTGGGTGGGTTAAAAACTCCACAGTATAATGGAAGCATCCCTGTACCTTTAAGAAATGAATTCCCTCTACAATGGCCATTGTGGGCGGGGGGAGAATGATGTGAGCTGCTTTGGGTTCCCATTGTGGAGAAAGGTGGGGTATAAATAAAGTAAATAAATAATAAATAGAGCTGAAGTTGGGGGGCAGATAAAAGGAAGGTTGGTGGATGGGTGGGAAGAAGACAAGGAAGCATGGAAAGGGGAGAGGAGATGGGGACTTTCTGGAAAGGAAAGGAGGAAGTAGTGGAAGAGGGAAAATGAGATGCCCTTTAAACATGTCCTTGTGGGTCCCCCACTTGTCCTCTCTAATATGCTGTTCTTCTGCTGTAAGTTGAGCACTATCCAATTTGCCAAGGGGAAGTAGTGACCAGGTTACTTACTGCCCTTAATGTTGTTTCTTCCTTAATCTTGAAAGACTGACTGAAATGTGTGAGCTGAGTGCATGCAGCGATATCCATATGTATGCAAAACGTCCATCGTTAAAAACAAACAAAATAACAACAAAGGAAGAGGTGGATATGCATGTACATTGCCCTGGCCTGGATGTCCAATTCTAGCCTGGTATTGTCATATCTCAAAAGCTAAGCAGGATTGGCCCCAGTTAGTACTTGGATGGGCGACCACCAAGTTAGACCCAGGGTTGCTGCACAGAGGCAGGCAATGGCAAACCAGCTCTGATGGTCGCTTGCCTTGAAAACCCTACGGGGTTGTCCTAAGTCAGCTATGACTTGACAGCACTTTCTACCATATGCATGTACAGATGTATGAGAATAAATATGATCTCTATGACATCATATGTGCAGTGTGGTGGTGGTGACAGAGTGAGGTAGGGCTCAAAATCTACTCTGCAAGCAGAATGCCTAGAGTGGAGAAACACCTGAACAGTCCATAATACCCCAGTCTGATTCCTTTCAGCGTTGACAGTACAGTTAGAATGTTTCCAGAGACTTTTTGAAAAAGCTTACCATAATACATTTTTTCATCCTGTCCATCCTCCAAGAAGCTTACGTCAGTTTCCCCTCTGCCATTTGATCCTCAAAAAAATCCCATGATGCAGGTTAGCCTGAGAGATAGAATGAATAGACCAGTGAGATTTATGGCTGATTGGGGGTTGAACAGAGGTCTCCAAAGGTACTCTAATCACTATTCAGCACTGGATTCATCCAGTTTTATCCTACCCTTTCTTCAAGGAGCTCAAGGCAGCATACATGGCTATCCCCTCTTATCTTCCTAAGAAACCTGTAGCATAAGTTAGGCTGAGAGACAAGTACTGGTCCAAGGATACTGAGTGAGCTTTATGGCTGTGGGCATCTGAACCTAAGTCCCAGTCTAAATCCATGTGGTGTACTGGTTAGAGTGCCTAACCAAGTCAGACTTTACTGAATCAGACTTATACTGCATTGTACTAAGCAGAGAAGAAGAAGAAGAAGAAGAGTTGGTTTTTATATGCCGACTTCCTCTATCACTTAAGGCAGAATCAAACTGGCTTACAATCACCTTCCCTTCCCCTCCCCACAACAGACACCCTGTGAGGTAGGCGGGGCTGAGAGAGAGTGACTGACCTAAGGTCACCCAGCTGTCTTCTTGTGTAGGAGTGGGGAAACAAATCCAGTCCACCAGATTAGCCCCTGCCGCTCATGTGGAGGAGTGGGGAATCAAACCCAGTTCTCCAGATCAGAGTCCACCGCTCCAAACCACCGCTCCTAACCACTACACCACACTGGCTCTCAGAGTGACATCCTTCTAGGCCCATTCACTTCAACAGACTTGGAAGGGTGTTACTCTACTTAGGATTGCATGGTTGGTCTATGGCCATGATCCCAGGAAGAGGTTCTCCCCAACCCTGCTACCTGACTTTCTTTAATTGGATATATCAGGGATTGAACCAGGGACTGTCTACATGCAAAATAAATGCTCTACCACAGAGCTATGGCCCCCTAACCTCTGTGCAATTGGAAAGTCTATATCTTTACTCTATTAATAACAGCTGGCTCTCAGCAGAGCTTTTGTTCACAGAAGAGGAGTATATTGTAAGGAACATCTTGTTGTGATGTGTCTTCCTAGACAATGCAGAATAACTCTGCTACAGCAGTTTATGTTCTGGATTAGGACCCCATACATAAATAAACTGGGATTTATATGCCGTCCCCAACAAATAAACAGGCAGCGTGGACAGGAATGTCTAGCTGATGGAAAAATGAGACACCACAAACAAACCACAGCTTGATGATAAAAAGGCTTGGGATTTATACGGCACAGCTGGTTATGTATGGTGCTTTTGTAAACCCTTTGCATCTGTTCACTGATCTGAGATGTCTGAATAGACTGTGGTCTATAAAGTCTGAGTAAACCTGAAGAATAAGCAACAGCTAAGTAGGAAAAAATACACTTATATAGTACAGGGGAAGAATGTGGCTGGACCACACTGAAAATTCACCAAGTCCAGAATGCCACCGAAAGTCTTCTGAATTTCCCCTAGGATTTTGGACTGCTGGATTACCTGGTCCTGTTTCCTAAGTGCAACCAATGTATTAGGAATTGGTCATTGTTCTACTGTTTTGTATTACCAGATTTTAGTTTTTTTTACAGAACACTGTGAAGTTTGCTGCATATGTGAAGTTTGCTGAAGCTTTCTGTTCATAAGTTTCTTTCCCCTGCTGTGTTGGTGATGTGCCTTTTATGCATTGATAAAAACCCTAGGAAAAGTGGTTACGTGCACAGTTTTAACAATATGATTTTACCAAAGTACAAGAGAGCATGGACACATCCATGAGTTAGACACTACACAAAAAGAACCTAGATGCCGTTAAATGCACAATTACAGCTAAACTGCCTTTCTGCTGCCTTTTATCAATGTAAATGTGTGCATTGGTAATGGATGTGGGGTGGGGTGAGGAGAGAAAGATACCAATGAACAGAAGGAGAAGAAGAAGATTTGGTTTTGATATGCTGACAAACCAGCTTACAATCTCCTTCCCTTCCCCTCCCCACAACAGACACCTTGTGAGGTAGGTGGGGCTGAGAGAGCTCTAAGAGAGCTGTGACTAGCCCAAGGTCACCCAGTTGACTTCATGTGTAGGAGTGGGGAAACCAACCCAGTTCACCAGATTAGCATCTGCAGCTCATGTGGATCAGTGGGAAATCAAACCTGGTTCTCCAGATCAGACTCCACCGCTCCAATGGACTGAAAGCCATGGAATGCAGCATGGAGAGACACTTCAGAAGGTGAAGAATGAGGAACACAGGAAGCTGCCTTACACTTAATCAGACCCCTGGTCCGTCAAGGTCAGCTTGGTCTATTCTGCCTAGCAGCTGTTTTCCAGAGTCTAAGGCAGAGGTCATTCACATCTCCTCTTACCCAATCCTCTTAACTGGAGATACCAGGGATTGAACCTGGGACCTTCTGTATACACAGCAGATTCTCTAGACTAGTATTGAGCCATGGCCCCTTTCTGAAATTTGCCCTAGTCCAGCGTCCTAGATCCAAAAGAAGGATATGTTTTGGCCCACAGCACCTGGTTATCAGAGGTATGTAGGGTTTCCAGCTCCAGGCTGGGAAATACCTGGAGATTTTGGGGGCAGAGCCTGAGGAGGGCAGGGTTTGGAGAGGGGAGGGGCTTCAATGCCATAGAGTCCAATTGCCAAAGTGGCCATTTTCTCCAGGGGAACTAATCTCTGTCACCTGGAGATCAGTTGTAATAGCTGATAGTTGTAATAGTTGTAACCTCCAGGTGGTGGTTGGAGATCGGCAACCCTAGAGGTATGGAGTTTCTGAACACAGGGACTCCATTTGGCTAGCATTGCTAAACGCTATGTATAGTATTACGACAGAGCACATAATAGCTCCTTTGCAATTAGCACCCATTAAAAAAAGGAAGTCAGTTTTGCAAGCACTAAATGCCATTTGATAACCATTAAAACCACATGCTTGGAGCTTCTGATGTAATTAATGTGATTTTAAAAGTAGATGAGGATATACCATGCCTGTACAGCTTGTGACTTGCCAAGGTGAATGCAGCCCAAGAACTATCCTATTCACAATCATGCATGGAGAAGTTGTATGGCAAACATTCGGGGTGGGACTGGGGTTGGGAAAACAGGAGATATACAACTTACTTTAGGAGCCTGCAATCTGCATAAATGATTTCTGTTGTTGACTGGAAGATTTCTGACCGAAGGTTATAAGGAGCACAAACGTCCCATTCACTAAAACATTTATCTATTTTTCTTTAAAAAATAATGCAGTTAATTCAGATGCGATTTCCATAGCTCCCTTGAATTCAGCAGAGAATGGCCCCCCATTGGTTGCAGGCACTGAGCAATAAGATGAAAATTTCAGAGGATTTTTAAAAAAAGGAAACAAATGAAGGATATGTTCTTGCTTCTTCATCTATAAAGAGACTGAAATAGAAAAGCCTGTTAAAAAGAAGGGGGAAACCGAAGAACCTTCATGCATTACTTGTAGGGTAATTGAGTCTTCTGTTTCCAGTCCATCATTTCTCCCACCCCCCTCAAATGCTCAAAAGATATACAGCATTTGACAATGAATTCAGGGAAATGCAGATACAAAAACCCTTTAACTCTGAGTCACAAGGAGGAATGCAAGCGATCGGTTTTATTGAAGCTAAGGATAGTACCAGCAAGTTTAGCTCGGGTGATAGAAGCTGAAGCTGGAGAAATAACTGAAGGGTATTCTAGTGTTGTATTTGAAAGGAGGCTATTTAATGATAATGTGGCCAAAAAGGGTGGGGGGAGAAGAAAACTAAAGAAGTAGTGACTTGGCCATGTCGACCCCTAGGAAAAAGAAGTCATAGGAAAGAATATTGAAACTAAGACTTTTCAAAGCGGCATACAGCAGTAGAAAAGAAAAACAATAAACATATTAACAGAATCCATAAAAAGGACAACATAATAGCAACAGTCTAGCAGGAACCATAAAGGGCTGAACACAGAAAATGTTATTTTGAAAGCCATCCTGATTTTTTTTTTTAAAGGTTTTTAGCAATGTGGATTACATCAGGGAGGGGAAGTCATGAAAAATCCCCGTTTTGTCTTAAAGCTAATCTAGTCCATCCATGTGACAGATTTTGAAGTGAGCTTTCTGTCACTATTTCTAATATAACCCTCTTAGAATCGTAACGATGAGACAATTTTATAGTGCATGATCTATTTTTTAGTGCAGACGTTTAAATACTCTTAACATTACCAAAGCTCATCCTTTACATAACACGCCATCCAATGGAACAATATTCTCCTAGCTAAAGTTCATTCTCGTGACAGGGTTGCTGAACTCCAGGTGGGGCCTGGAGGTTTCCCAGAAATACAACTGATCTCCAGACTACAGAGATCAGTTTCTTTGAGGTAATGGCATCTTCAGAGGGTGGACTCTATGGCGTTATATCCTGCTGAGTTTCTTCCCTCCCCAAACCCCATCCTTCATAGCTCCCACCCCAAATTGCCAGGAATTGCCCAACCAAGAGTTGGTAACCCTAATTACAATTATATAGTGATATACTGCTATTGCATATTTATAAAATAATTTAGCCTTTCAGGATTTTCTGCGTATTTAGTTTGTCTTAACAAAAACCAAAGGTACATATTTTTCTTCCAGAATCAATGCTGTGGAAAAAACAGGGAGCACATTATAAACAGTAAATGATTCAGGCAAAAGGCAAAAAACTATTCAGGAGGTTATGTGCTAACAATTAAGTGTCACTCAGGAAGCATAGAAAACAAAAGTCTGTTTTGTTCATTCTGTCTCCCTTTCCCAGAGTTCCTCTTGCTCTTTGCATCTGTTCTTATTACAGTGTTGAGTCACTTTCCCAATTGCTGTTCCCTCAATATAAGCCTTGTCCAGACTTATTCTGCCTGTCATTTCTTATATCTCTTACCTAGTTCCACCACAATTGATATATCCCTCATTTTACAACTTTACTCTGATACAAAGGAAAGATATAGGAAAAACCAAGGCCTACACAGTAAACATAATATGAAGCCTCTGCCTTTGTTTCCCTAGAAGTATTCCATATATACAAGTATCTTCAGAGTGGGTGCACCTTTGTCTCTTCAACTGCTTGAGGACAGAATGGCAGCTGAGGCTACAGCTGTCCCCCAACTTGCTCTTAGGTGTCTCGAAGCCATTTTCACATCCCAGGACTTCAAATGTGGGTCTTAGACAAAACAACAGAGCCCTAGTTATGCACATACAACTGACTCTTTCACCTTCTTCATTTCTTGTCTTTCTGGATACACTGTATCTCTATGGAGATGCGGGGTGAATTTCCCACCGTTTAAAGCCCGTCTCCTCTATTGAGATACATTACAAAGATCACACTTAAGAATCTGAACCTGGCCACTTTGCCAATGCTGTTCAATGGAGGAGGATGGGGGTGACCCCTTCCTGACCCAATCTTCACCAAACCTGGGGGTTCTTGCAAGGAGAGTTCCTTCTAGCTACCCTGAAAATTTGGGACCTCTATCTGCAAAAATGCCCCCCCCAGGAGCCGCTGAAAGACGTTCCCAAAAAAATCCAGATTTTTATCTGGCTTTTTCGGGAATGGCAAATTTGGCTTTGCCAATCTCCCGGATTTTGCGGACTCGGTAAACCCGAACCAGAAATTTATCAAAATGGCATTTTTTCGGTTTGGTTTTTACCAAATGCACAGCCTACTTCAGGCTCCTAATTGCGATGCTGCGTTTTCTTCGGGGTATCATGTAAAATCTGTGGCTGCTTCTCCTGCTGCATCAAAGCTAGGGAAATGACTGCTGAGCTTGAGCAGACAAACAATTTTGCTGCAATGTCACCTGAGGCAGGATGTTGTTAGACACCCGAGTGACTGCTGAAACAGGAAACTACCTCTGACTATGTACAAAAAGCAAAACAGATGTTGTCCTGACCTCTGTGCATTCTGGAATCTCCTAGCTGCCGTGTTTACCCTCTTTAGCCCATATAAGGTACCTTTACACCAGGTGCCGCTGCCACTTATCAGGTATCTCCATCTCTCATTTGAACAAACATGAACTTAACTTGACAGCAAAAGGGACCCCTGAAGCAAAAGGGAAGCAAAACACAGCAAAAGAAGCCTATAATGCTACTTTCAAGATTTTTTTAACTTTTGAAATAACTGGAGGGGAAAAAACCCTGCAAGGGAGCAAGGTTAGCAAGTTAAACTGCTGACCTCCATCTCAATGGAATACAGGTGTCAGTTTAGTTCACTCTCTTTCTGTAAGTCAGGTTGAGTTGAACAAATGAGCGAGCCTGGAAAACGTCAGGATAGGTGAGCATCCTGCCATAGGCCAAGCACCTTATCTATATGATATTATTTCTCCTGAGTGCTGTTCAAAACAAAGGATTATCTGCCATGCCTTATCTTTCTGGGGGGGGAAGGCTTCTAGCATGATGCTGGATGTTTCAATGCTATAGTCATCATTGATGGCTAGGGTTGCCAGGTCCCTCTTCGCCACCAGTGGGAGGTGTTTGGAGTGGAGCCTGAGGAGGGTGGGGTTTGTGGAGGGGAGGGACTTCAATGCCATAGAGTCCAATGGTCAAAGTGGCCATTTTCTTCAGGTGAACTGATCTCTGTTGGCTGGAGATCAGCTGTAATAGTGGGAGATCTCCAGCTAGTACCTGGAGGTTACGGCACCCACACAGAAAGGTACTTTACTTCTGTAACAATGTCCAGTAGCAAAAGATTGCTAGTTGCTCAGTCAAACTAACCCATGCTCACATGTTTTATGTTCTGCATAAAAAGATTGGATAGACATGGTCAGAAGGGTCATGGCGTTATGTCTGGTAAAGGGGACTAGATGCTTCACAGGGCACAGTCTTTGTCAGATGGCATCCTTTTGAGAATGGAGGTGTCTCTGCAAGTCTACAGATTATTTATTATTTAACAACTCTCTTCTTCCTCCCTTCCCTAATCCTGCATGGGGCATTTGGGAGCTGCCCAGCCCCACTGTTGACCCCTTCTAATCTCTTTCCATACCTTGTTACCTGTCCAATTGCACCCCAGAGATTTCAGCTACTCCTGAGGAGCACGGAACCTCCTGTAATAAATACAGAATGGAGAATGTGGTAGAGCACAGTTAAGTTGAACTGGAAACGTAGCGAAGACAAGGCCAGATAGTTTCAAGGAAAACCTTAAAGACATTTATTCTGAAGAAGAGGTAGTCTTAGTAGAGAAGAAAGTGGCTTCAGATATTGAAATGGGAGGATATTCCATATATAAGTGCACAAATGCATAATGTGGGAGGTGGGAGTGTGAGAGAACTAGACAAAAATGGGATGGATGAGGAGATACAACAGCAGAGAAAGGAAGTGCGTGATTGAATAGCTTTTACATTCGACGTTTCATTCTTCTAATATTTTTGTATGCCATTGTTATTACCATTTTAAAGATGGATGCCTGCTGCTAAGAGAAAGTTGCTCAACTCTTCCCTACAAGCAGTGGTAGGATAGCTACTTGAAAATGGAAACACATGGGCAGAGTTCCATGTAGGAAGAGGTTGACATCAAACCAACATTATTGTTGCAAAAACAAGTTAACGAAGCTGCAAAAAATGCCTTGTTCCAACTCAGTCTAGCTTGGAAGATGGCCCTCTACCTTGATATGGATGATCTGGCCACCTGGATCCACAACACGGTAACACTGAAACTACTGGAATTCACTCTACATAGGCCTCCCCTTAGAGTCAATTAGGAGACTCCAGCTGGTTCAGAATGTCATAGCTTGGCTACCTTTAGGAGCCAGATAGAGTTGCCAGATCCCTCTTTTTCACCAGCGGGATGTTTTTGGGGCGGAGCCTAAGGAGGGCAGGGTTTGGGATGGGGAGGGACTTCAATGCCATAGAGTCTAATTGCCAAAGCGGCCATTTTCTCCAGGTGATCTGATCTGTATCGACTGGAGATCAGTTGTAATAGCAGGAAATCTCCAGCTAGCACCTGAAGGTTGGCAACTCTACAGAGAACGCATATTAATTACATTCTGGAGTCCCTCCATTGGTTGCACATCAGTTACTGAAAGTTAAGGTACTACCTATTGCATACAAAGCCCTTCAAGGCCTTGGTCTCTGATATCTGTGGGACCGCCTCCCCCACATGTTCCGCCACAACAGCTTAGCTCATCTGAGCAGGGGCTTCTGCGATTGCCACCTTGCAAATGGGCAAAATCAACAACCGCCCCTACACATGTATTCTCTGGTGGCCCCCACCTCATGGAATGGCCTGCCTGAGGAGATCAGGAAGGCTCCAACTCTCTTGGCTTTCTGCAAACTACAACACTGAATGATTCAAGAGGGCATTTCTACACAGGTAATAGGGCTGTCCTGTAACAATGGCTCAGAAAGATACTTGGGTAAAAGTGTTAAGGACTGCAGACTATACTATTGTTGCTGTAAGTAGGATCCTACTATGTAATTTGCACATTCATTTTACGAGTCGTGTTAATACTTATGCTTTGCTTCACCTCTGGTTGCATCCATGTTTCTACAAGTCAAATCCTATTGCATTGTCTTCTGGATGTTCCGCCCTGTGGGTTGTACTGATTTATCCAACTTAGGTTGCCAACCTCCAGATGGAGCCTGGAGATCTCCTGCTATTACAATTGATCTCCAGATGGCAGAAATCAGTTCCCCTGGAGAAAATGGCTGCTTTGGAGGGTGGACTCTATGGTACTGTACCTTACTGAACTCCTTCCCTCCTGGTATTTTACCCTGCTGAGGTCCCTCCCTCTCTAAACCCTGCCCTCCCTTGGCTCCACTCCCAAAATCTCCAGGTATTTCCTCACCTAGAGCTGGCAACCCTACTCCCAGCAAGAAAGGTGGCTTATACATAATGTAAATAAATGCATCCCTAGCAAAGAGGAATGATGCTCACAAGACTGAATCTGGCTGAACCACATAGAGCAGTGATGGCGAACCTTTTAGAGACCGAGTGCCCAAACTGCAACCCAAAACCCACTTATTTATCGCAAAGTGCCAACACAGCTAGAAGTCCACATGGGGCTAGAGGTTGCCAGGTCCCTCTTTGCCACCTGCGGGATGTTTTTGGGGCGGAGCCTGAGGATGGTGGGGTTTGGGGAGGGACTTCAATGCCATAGAGTCCATTTGCCAATGCGGCCATTTTCTCCAGGTGAACTGAAATAGCAGATCTCCTGTTACTACCTGGAGGTTGGCAACCCTGCATGGGCGGCCGAGCGGCGGAAGGAAAGCAGCTGGAGCATAGCCCCCACCCCTTCAGTTTGGTTCTTTTTCCAACTGTTATCTTCATACGAATTTAAAAAGACTGTTATGCAGGGGGGCTGATGGTGGGGACAGCCCTCTGCACGTGCTCAGAGGCACCTTCGAGCAGAGTGGAACGAGCAGAGTGGAAACCCAAGCTAAGCGAAGGGCTCGGCTCCAGCACAAATGCCAGGCGGGCCCCCGTTCGGCCCTCACCGCCAACCCCCTGCACTGCAGTCACCAATCAGCCCGCCGCAGACGGCCGCCCAGGCGTCCCACTCCTGGTCCAGCCCCGTCCTGGCTCTGCCTCTTCCACTCCTCGGCAGAAGGCTCGTCGTTGTCTTCACTTCCAGAGCACGCAGCCGGTGACTGTGGAGAAGGCACTGGGAAGGAGCCCGGCGCTTCCCAGAGGAGGCAGGAAGGCACCGCTTGTCCCCAACCTCCTCAGCTGGGAGAACGAACTCAGGCAAACTTTGTGCTGGGGCGACGGCTCGCGTGCCCACAGAGAGGGCTCTGAGTGTCACCTCTGGCATGCGTGCCATAGGTTCGCCACCACTGAATGTAGCCCGTTATTTTGCATTCACTGTAACTTTTAAAAGATGAACCAGTGTGTGGTCATTATCCTGGACAAATCAGAGACAGGCAGTACAATCTGCATCTCACAGAATGTAAATGGCTTCATTGCCATGAAATCTCATTGCCTGTCTCTTGCGGTTCTGTAATCACACCTCATCTTGTAGTTGACACTGAATTAAATGGCACTGCCACGTGTATGAGGGTCGAACTAAGACGGCACATCTTTAAGGCAGAGAGAATACCAAAAGGAGACTTCCAATAAAGTTCTGGAGCGTTGCCCTTCTCTTTCCCCTCCCAAGCTCTGTCACATCCATCTGAGATAAAGTGCCTTCAGATCTGTGCATGTTCCTGACAGAGTGGGAGAGAGAAAAAGAAAGATCATCTTGCGAGAGAAACTGAAAGAGCAGCTACGCTGACACCAGCATGAAGGTTAATGAAAAAATACTGATAGCATGAGAGTTTTGTTATCGCCACGGAATAGGACAACACTACCAAGACAGAGCAAATCTATATTTGTCATACCAACTGACTCCTTCATGATGAAGAGGGTGTCCTACTTCGAAGGTCCCTACGCTGGCTTTGAGAAACACATGCCTGAATGTGATTTCTTTGTGTGTGGGACTGTGACACATTTATTTCAGGATATCCTATTGTACCAGATACCAACAACTTCATCAAAATGAAGTGTCAATTGAAATGTATCTTCCAATTGGCCGGTTTGTTTCCCTGTGCGAATCCTGTAATGTACAAAAAGTTCTCACAAAAGCTTAAAAATCACTAGAGCTAGAAAGGAAATCGAGCATTCGTTCACCTACATAAGTCCCTGCTGGAACATGTATTATGTTCTATGCTTTGGGGTAAGTGGTGACAGAATGCCTAGGCTCTTCCTATTTGTTTGTGTGATATGACACAGGCATTCAGTAAAATAATATTAGGTGTTTACTCAAGTTTCGAGAGCCGCAGCATAAAAGGTGTTTTGCTCAAAAGATCACATGCTTCACATTTATTTACCAAGCAGGAAGTCTTTGCTTCACAGTGGTTTGTTCCTGCCGTAAGATGTTGGAAAGCTAAATGAGCTGAATAATTTCAGAAATGCAAGACATGTGGTTACCTGCCTGGCTGTAGAAAGAATATTTATCTTGGTCAAAAAAAGGTTGGGAACCACTGGTTTAGATAAATATTGTTTATGTTGTACAATTATGTTAAATTGAATGATGGAACTGAATGTGATTTAAGTAGAAAATAAAAAAAAATATTTAAAAAAAGGACATCATGGAGAACCCTGTCAAAGGTTTTACTGAAATCCAGGTAAAATCTAGGTAAACAACATCGACAGCATTCCCTCGATCCAGTAAGCTGAATCAGCAACTGAGTGCAGAAAGAGTGACTTTTTTGGAATGACTCTGTTGTATAGTGGAGCTATCACAAACACTACTTTCCTTAACTGAATGGTTTCTTTGTTAACACTGAAACTTCATGGTAGATAATGTGGCTTGAAAATAAGAAATGCACCGAAGAAGAAGAAGAGGAAGAGGAAGAGGAAGAGGAAGAGGAAGAAGAAGAGCTGGTTTTTATATGCTGACTTTCTTTACCACTTAAGGAAGAATCAAACTGGCTTACAGTGACCTTCCCTTCCCCTCCCCACAACAGACACCCTGTGAGGTAGGTGAGGCTGAGAGAGTATGACTAGCCCAAGGTCACTCAGCTGGCTTCATGACATGTGTAGGAGCGGGGAAACAAATCCAGTTCACCAGATTAGCCTCTGCCGCTCATGTGGAGGAGGGGGGGAATCAAACCCAGTTCTCCAGGTCAGAGTCCACCGCTCCAAACCACCGCTCTTAACCACTACAACACCCTGGCTCTGTGAAAGCTGTTTCATGTCCACTGGGTCTAGGATTGCTATGGCCTTATTTAGCACAGTTTGTATTGGCCCAGTATTCCTGCAGGTTACTAGCAGGGAAATGAAATTGTGCCCCTCCTACTCTCCTGCTTGCGCTGAAGCCTTCTTAAAGAGGTAGTGCAGAATAGGCCCCACCAACAAGACAGTGTCTTCTTTCTGTTTCTGCTGCTACTAAGAGATATATCAAATGATACTGAAACCCTAGTACAGGGGTCCCTAGGTAGTGGTCATGGGTACCATGGTGCCTGCCGACTCCTTACCTGGAGCCCACCAAGTCTTTTTAGAAAGTGGGCAGGGTAGGTGGGATATTTATTCAGCAAGTAGGGTTGCCAATTTCCAGGTAGTAGCTGGAGATCTCCTGCTATTACAATTGATCTCCAGCCGATAGAGATCAGATCACCTGGAGAAAATGGCGGCTTTGGCAGTTGGACTCTATGGCATTGAAGTCCCTCCCCTCCACAAACCCCGCCCTCCTCAGAATCCACCCCCAAAACCTCCCGCCGGTGCTGGCAACCCTACCAGCAGGGCTTCTGATTGGTCATTGGAGATCTGATTGGCTTTGTGGATATTTTAAAAATTGTTTTGACAGTAGCTACCGCAACAACAACACAATTTTCACTGTGTGAGTGAAGGTAAGCTGTGTGTAAGCGAGAAAATATTTTTAATCAATATGTTCATTTTAAAAGGCATCCTGAAGTAGAGCTTTTGCATGAAATGTTGAATAGTTGCTATTAGAATTATGCATAATATCACTCCCTGACATTTTGTGTTTGTCTCTGCCTCCTGCTGCAGCGATTTTGTAGTTGGCTCTGCCTTCTGTGGCAGCCATTTGGGGGTTGTGTGCACCACCCTGTGTCAGAATTCCAAAGGTGCCCACAGGCTGAAAATGGTTGGAGACCCTGGCCCTAGTACAGTCTTTATCCAACCATTGTTTTGAATTGTTATTCCAATTATTTAACAGGCTTTTATAATTAATATTTATGCTAATAAGGGCCTCTTGGATTCGGGTGAGCATCTGCTCATATCCAACGGAACAGCTATCCAAAGTGTCTGCTTTTAAAATTCTCCTAAGAGTGTCTTGCGTGACGCTCGTATTATACAGATCCTCCATGATTAGGTTCATCTTGGCATTCCACAATGGATGCCTGTATTTGGTAGCATCATCTGCTAATTCTATATATCTTTCAGCCATACGTGGCTGAATCAATGGGAGATAAAATTTTAAATTGAGAGGCAAATGATCACTGTCATAATACGAGGAAACTTCAAATAAATCAACAAGTTGAGTAAAATTTTTGGATATCATAATATAATCAATAGTGCTCATCCTATCTTCCATCCAATATGTATATTCCGTTAGATGATCCCCAGGGACTGCACCATTCAAAATACAAAGATGAAGCCGACAGGTCATTTGTGCTATGAGATATCTTGCATCGCTGCATTTAGAGTCCTTAAATTAGAGGTCTGTGGACATCTGGGTGGTGACCACATGTTCTGGAAGCCCGTGAGTAAGAAACACTTTACTGTTGTGATCCTGAGATGGCAATGGGTTTGTACTTGTTCCAGTGTCTCAGTTCCAACTACTATACTTGCAACCATACCACCTCCCCTCCTTTACACTGCAGAATCGACACTAATATGAGAAACTCTGGACATTTCTTTGGTATCTGGGGTACTGAGCCTGCATTGTTTTTGGCTTGCTACCAAGCCAATAAAAGCGGTGCTTAGAAAAATAGGAGATGACACAGCCCTCTGAAAAAGTTGCTGTAAGATTTTCCCGACAGCTTCTAATTTAGTCTGGGCCTATATGGAAAATGTGTGTGTGAAATCATTGCATCGGTGAGGAATTTTAGGTTTTCAAATCTAAAATATCTCTCTAAGCTATAAGAAGCCAGGGCTTGCCCCTGAGAAATGTTTTGGCTGTCTCCCAGAATAATATAGGGTTATGATCCAAAATAGGGTTAGATGATGTAAAGGTTTCCTGCCTTTCTTCCAAAATACAGGAAATTATTGTTCTTTAAATAGAAACAGGCTAGGTTACCAATTAAAAGAATTTGGAGCAAGCAAAGTGACATGGTCTGAAATGGAAATATTTCCACTTCATACTTTAGGAAATCATATTGCAGAAGGTTGGGGAGATAATTAAGAAAGCACTAAGTGGGAATAAGACTTATAGATCGGGGAATAAAATACGATATGATTTTCATCGGCATGGAGAACCTGCCAAGTATCTAAGAGTGATAATTCTATGCCATAAATTTTTACTAGACTTTATTCTCTTGCCAAATCGAAGGTTTCCCCCCCCCCCTTTTGAGTTCAAGGCTAGTACACTCACTGGAACCTCACCAAGGACAAGGGGACCTTTCAAGGAAGTGAACAAAAGTGAAATCGGTGTGATCAATAAATAATGCTTATGAAGGCTGGGGACATGGTTTGGCATCTTTTCTAGTTCGGAAATTAAAGTTGGGACATCGTAGGGGGGGGGAAGTAGAAGTAGACCACTTTTTTCTCAAGTTTTCAAAATGGTGCATTTAAGGTGATGTTTTCTTACTGTGATAAATGCTTTTCAGGTAGACAGTTGAGGTCAAAAGAAGGCCAAGCTCTCTGGACAAGGAAAACCTCCCCATTTTTTTCTTTTCAAAGCCACTCTCTCTCTCAGTAGGGTTGCCAACCTCCAGGTACTAGCTGGAGTTCTCCTGCTATTACAACTGATCTCCAGTCGATAGAGATCCGTTCACCTGGAGAAAATGGCCGCTTTGGTCATTGGACTCTATGGCATTGAAGTCCCTCCCCTCCCCAAACCCCACCCTCCTCAGGCTCTGCCCCAAAACCCTCCCGCTGGTGGTGAAGAGGGACCTGGCAACCCTATCTCTCTAAAAACATGTATATCGTAAGCAAGCTATACATCTGGGATGTGTAGAAATAAATACACATTTGTATTGACCATTATAAAAGCTGTGATGTAGAGATTGCTTTTGGGCCTGAATTGGATGGCTTCTGGATCTCTATTGGATTCCTCAGGCCTTCTGGGCACAGTTCTGTATGGTGACTGCTACATGCCAATCCTGTGATCTTTTCTGTCTAATGATGGCAACTTTCACATGCCAGATAAAAGCAGAAACCAGCATAGGAAGGTGTTCTTGTTGGCTGCCAAGTATTTCAACTCCCTTCCTCTAGAAGTGGCAGGTTAGTTCTTACATTACAGAAACAGGGTACCCTCCATTCCCCCAGAGTTCCTTTCTCCAAATCTCTGGTACATCAGATAAAGGTAGGGTTGCCAGCTCTGGGTTGGGAAATACCTGTTAATTTTGGGGCCCGAGGAGGGTGGGGTCTGGGGAGGGGAGGGACTTCAATGCCATAGATTCCAATTGCCAAAGCGGCCATTTTCTCCAGGTGAACTGATCTCTATCGGCTGGAGATCAGTTGTAATAGCAGGAGATCTCTAGCCACCACCTGGAGGTTGGCAACCCTAGATAAAGGGACATCATGTAGAAACAGCCCATGACATGGGTGTTAGCCATTTTGTAACACTTTCCTATGTGATCTTCCTGGAGCATAGTGGAATGCCAAATGAATGCCAACTATTATACTCCTGTGAATGATTCAATAACTGGCCTGGGGTCTGAGCCAATTAACGTTCAAATATACAAGATGTCTTCAATTTGGGATCCTGAGAACCTCAGGCAGGATATACACTTCACCCTTCTACTTAGAGTTGCCAGCCTCCAGGTAGTAGCTGGAGATCTCCTGCTATTACAACTGATCTCCAGCTGATAGAGATCAGTTCCCCTGGAGAAAATGGCCACTTTGGCAATTGGACTCTGTGGCATTGAAGTCCCTCCACTCCCCAAACCCCACCCTCCTCGGGCTCTGCCCCAAAAATCTCCAGGTATTTCCCAACCCCCAGCTGGCAATCCTACTTCTACTACATCTTAAGGCCGTTGTAGACTTTGCTGCAGCTGGCTAAACAAGGTGTGGTCAGCCAACATTTGCAGCAATACTGTTACAGATGATAATGGGACACCTGGTTAGGGTTGCCAACCTCCAGGTGGTAGCTGGAGATCTCCTGGGATTACAACTGATTTCCAGGCGACAGCAGTTCACCTGGGGAAAATGGCTGCTTTGGAAGGTGGAGTCTATGGCAGTATACGCCATTGAAGTCCCTCTCCTCCTCAAACAATGCCCTCCTCAGGCTCCACCCCCAAAATCTCTGGGTATTTCCCAACACAGAGCTGGCAACCCTACATCTGGTACAAGTTCCCCTCTATGTCAGGCCCGTATCTCAGTTACTTTGTTTTGCTTTCGTTTCTATCGCTGACTGCGCTCAAGGACATTCCTACATACCAAAGCCCGTTTGAAGCTCTGGGAGCAGTCCTGGGAACAGCAACTATGTTTGTGTTCTGTAATCACTTGCAAATATCCTTGCCTTTATACTGCTGAGTGTTAGGCAGCGAGCTCATTGCTGTCATTTTTCCCTTCATGCTCTGTAATACCTATTTGACTAGTAAAGCCATCTTCTTTGGATCTGACTGTCTCTGCTGTGGTTTCTGGTTCAATGGACCAAGAGCTGACATTCTCCAGGAACATGCCACGGCTTTCCAAGTCACGAAAGAAACAAAGCCAGTGAAGAAATATTTTAAAAAATAATAAAAAGTGAAAAAAATAATATCAATACAATAGAAGTACACTTCTATCCAAACTTTGAGAAACAATAGAAGGTTCAGCAAAGCAGAAACCAATAAAAAAAAACCTGTGGTTAGAGTCCAACAGACAGATGTGAGAATTTCTTTTGCATCCTTGGCGTGTTTGTATTGTGAATGCATCCCTGGCATTTGCCCAGCAGGCAGACTATGAAGGCTCCTGTCTGCTTTGAGAATGAAGATTATACTGTGAGAAATAAGGTCTTCAGGTACAACTGCTCATATATTTATGGAAGAGAGAGATGAGTGTGCATTGTGTGCTTGTTATGAGTTTGTGTGTGGGTATGCATTAGCCAAATTGGTTTTCGACAAGCTTATTGAGGGCGAGGCCTTCCGTGGTTACTAGCCATAGCCATGATCCACAGTCACTGTGCCTCTAAATACCAGTTGCTTGGGGGCATACAACCGGGTCGGTCTGTTGTCTTCACGCTCTGCTTGCAGGCTTCCTGGAAGCACCTTGCTGGCTGTTTCTAGATATAGAATGCAGAACTAGATAAATCACTGGTATGAACAAGCAAAAATCTTATGTTGTTATGGGAGTGAGGCACAGGTCATGATCAGATAAGGTATGTTCTTAACAGGGCAGGTGACTGTGTAACCATGTTTGATACACTTTTATTCTGAATTCATTCATCCAGAAAGACTACCTTGCTTCTCTTTCTGTACTCAAAAATCACTGAAGTTTATTGAAATTGTTGCTTCACTAGTAGATGTCTATTGATGTGGTAGCTAGGGGTGTATAGTTGGATATGCCAAACTGAAAAAAGGCGCCAATTGAATGGAGTCAGAAAAAACCTTACTCGAAAAAGCTGAAAAATTCAACTTGTTTTCAGCTTTTCAGCTCCTGTCAATGGGCCCCTTAAAGCTCTTGAAAAAATGTAAGAGCTGCCGAACCCCCCCCCCCTACAATAACACTGAAGCCCCTGACCCGATCTTTCCAAACTTGGGGGTTTGGGTAAGGCATAGATGAGGTTAAGGTAGTAGACACCCTGGGTAGCAATGACCACGTACTCTTGGAATTTACAATTTACAATCTTGGGGAAAGGGAAACCTGTACGTAGTCAGTCATTTAGGCTGGACTTTAAAAGAGCAAATTTTAACGAACTATACTCTAAAGCCTGTCAAAATCATCCTATATCCTATATCTGCAGAAGGGAAGGAAAGCCCTGATTCAAAGGAAATATAATTGATCTGACATGACTTATTCTTGAGAAACCCGTGCTGGCTCTTAGTGATCAGATCCATCCTTTCTAAATGCTCAAGGACTGACTGTTTGATGATTTGTTCAAAAACCTTTCCTGGTATAGAAGTCAAGCAACTAATGTTCGGGCAACTAACGCTGGTGTAAGCTGCTCGGATGCTGGTGCAGGGCCCCCGAACGGTGATGCTATGCCTTCCTGGCCTCCTAAGGGCTTTCGCCCTTAGAGCTCAAGAATGCTCTGATCGTTAACTCTCTCCCACTTTCTCCTTTTTTGTCCAATTGGGATGATAATAAAGCCTTTTGGGTGATAACTGTAATTATATTCAGATGTTGCAACAAAATTCTGCCTGTCCATGACAGTGATGAACACAAATTGTTTTTGTGCTAACTGGTCCCCCTCTTCCCCTCGGGTATGGATGCAATTGAAATCTTCATGGCTTGGGAAGCCTTCGATCAAACTCTAATTTGCTGCGATGTACAAATACAGAAATTGGAGTTTCTTTCTTCCCACCAAGCTAAGCCACAACTAGCTTAGAATCCTGGTGTTGGGAAGAGGAAACAAAACCTAATTTGCCCTGGTGCTACATTCTGATGTCATGATGAATTGGAGGAAATTTTAATCATGCCGGGGTGGGTAGGTACGATATAGTGGAAGAGAGCACACCAGTACAAGAACAAGCTATATTTATGCTTATCATGGTCAAATAGAGATTCAATGTGATGAGTAAATGCCATTAATGTAACTTCTGGGTACCATAATTGTCTAGCATGCTGCTTACTGTTATTTCTTAATCACTTAAAATTTAACAGAGGAGCTAACTTTCCAGTTATGGGAAGCCATGGGCTCCTTGTGTTTGGTGGAGTATCTGGTAGAGCTTTGGCTTAGGAAAATACTCTAAAAGAAATCCTCTAGTCCATAAAAGGAGAAGCAGGGTTGTTAACCCTACTCAGTTTATATGGGGTTGGTTGACAATCTGGTGAGATGAAATGACTGCTTGTAGCCTGATAGACAGTTAGGAGCTCACAATGCGTTGGAAGGCGTGCCAGAAAATTGTCATAACCTCTGCTCTGATCTTTAGTCGCCCATCAGAGTAATGTAAATACATCACTGACATTTTTAAGAGCTAATAGATGTGAGGATGGGCCTCTATTAATAATACTAATGGCCATCTTTCATATATTGTGTCCATTGATGGATCTCAAAGTGCACCGTCTAAGAAGTGTCATTCTCTCTTTACGAAGAAGGATATTTCACTGCTCCAGTTATCCAGAAAATCGAGGAATCCAGGTCTCCTGAATTTCAACCCAACATTTTAGACATTAAGAGTATGTACAATATACAATTTGCTGCCACAAGATGTGCTGATAACTTTAAAAGGGAGCACTGGACAAATTAATAAAGGATAGGCTCTATCAATGTCTCCTAACCACAACGGTAAATAAAACCTCTAGGATGAAAGATACACATGATACACAATCAACGAGGAAAGGCTGCTCCCTTCATTCTGTGCTTGTTGGTTTCTTGAAAGTAGGATTCTAGACTATATGGACCCTTGACATGGTCCAGCAGAACCTCCTTGGGTTCACTCCAATAGTTGCTGTTTACTGAGGGCGCTTTCACACTTTGTGAAATAATACACTTTCAATCCACTTTGACGATCATTTGCAAATGGATTTTGCCATTTCACAGAATAAAATCCAGTTGCAAAATGCATTGAAAGTGGATTGAAAGTGCATTATTCGGCATGTGTGAAAGTGCCTGAGCGTCCTGATTGTTCTAATGACTGCCCCTGGTTAATCAATGTCTTGGTATTGCATTTTGGGGAAACCTTTATTATTATTATTATTATTATTATTATTATTATTATTATTATTATTATTATTATTATTATTGAAAATGTGTTAGTGTGACCTCCTTAGAGTTGGCATTTCTCCGTTTCAGCCCCCTGTACAAGAAAATAATCTGAACAAAGTGCAGATGCATTTTCTCTCTGGCACGCATTCATGAAAAATGTGCCTGATGACCTAAACACCACAAAGTACGCAGCCTGCCATTTCACATGCTGCATCTGGCGAGGATCATCTTGATCTGTTGTTCTTAACATTAAAGAACAATTATACTTTTCTTGTATATTAAACCAAAGAACACAAAAAATCCTCTTTGCTTTTAAAATGTGCCGGAGAAACTATTTCAGAATATATACACACAGCTATTGATGGATGCTATTGATTTCCTCATCCCTGCTGGTTTGACATAAAAACCTGAGTTCCAGTTTCATTTCCTCTTTGGGTGAATCAACTCTATAGGTCTTTTATATTCACAATGTTTTCTGCTTCATTGAACAGAATTTCCCTGTTAAAAAGAAGCTGTTTCTGATTTTTGTGGCATATCAGTGACAAATGATATATAAAAAAACAAATGAATTGGGAACACCAGCAACAAAAATCAGTGGGAAAACAAATGAAAACATTAAGAAATGAAAAATGGCATATTCAAAGATTGTGAATCCATAGTGTTAGCACAATAGACTTGAGCATTTCTCCTATTATGAATTATAATAATTACAAAAATGGTTGTTTTGTAATTATCATAATGAATACGAAAACAAACAAATTCCCCATTTAAACAGTCTATAATGAAAAAAATGCTTTTATTTCATTGCGGTCTGGTTTCTTTTGTTATTGCAGTGTCTGCCTCTATTGAAGAACACTCATGCAACCTCATACCATGCCAGAAATTTGTTAGTAGGGCTGTCGATTCGGTTCGGCGGGAACCAAAAAACAGCCGAATTTCCCCTGATTCGGTGGTTTTTAGTTCGGGACAAACCGAACTCAAAAATGGTGGGAAAATGGGGGAGCCGAATTCAGCAAGTTCGGGAGTTCACGAATAAATTCGGCAAATTCAGGGCACAGCAGCATAACCGTCAGTAAGCAGCATTCTTCCCCGGCCAATCGGTGGCCAAGCTGGGTCTTCTTCTGGCTAATCAGTCAGGATTGAGTACTGGAGGAATCAGCTGCTGCGCGGCCCGGGCGGGGAGAGAAAGAGAGAGAAATCCTCGTGGGGGGGTGAGTGTGCACATTAGCTCCTTTCCATGGCTGCAGGGGGCGCATTTGTGGGGGTAGAGACCCCAAACTTTCAGCGGAGCTTCAGATAAGCCTTCTTAAGAGACCCCCCAAGTTTTGTAAACATTGGGTCAGGGGGTCCCGAGATATGGGCTCCACCCCTTTTCCCTCCCCCCTTTTCCATTTCCGTGGCTGCAGGGGGCTCTTTTTTGGGGGTGCAGCCCCCAAACATTCACTATAGCTTCAGACGAGCCTTCTTAAGAGACCCCCCCAAGTTTTGTAAAGATGGGTTCAGTGGGGGCAGAAATATGGGCTCCCCCTTTTCTCTTTCCGTGGCTGCAGGGGGCACATTTTTGGGGGTGCAGCCCCCAAACATTCAGCATAGCTTCAGACGAGCCTTCTTAAGAGACCCCCCCAAGTTTTGTAAACATTGGGTCAGGTGGTCCCGAGATATGGGCTTTCCCCTTTTCCCTATTAGGATGAATGGATCACCCGATCCTGTATGCATCTCCAGAGCGGCAAATCCAAGGCAAAACCTCCCGTGCTTAAATAGAATCGTATTGGATTACCCAGCCCCTCCTGATGGAACAGAAGACAGCCACAGTAAGATCCCTTTGGGTGCTTTAATCTATAATTTTTTTCCTGTGTGTGTGTGTGTGTGTGGGGGAAGCAGAGTGTGTGTGTGTGTGGGGGGAGGGAGCAGTTTCTGTGGGTGGGGGGAAGCCAAAGGGGGCTTTCGCCCGTTCTGCCTGGGGTGTGTGTGCCCCCTCGAGTCTCTCTCTCCCTGGTTTGAGGGGGGGCTTCAGTTGTGTGTCCTCAGGTTTTCCCTCATTCATAAGATCGGTTAGTTCTATTTTGATGCTTGCTCAAAACTGGTTTTCAAATGGTGACTTAAAGAATGCATTTTCCTGCTCCCGAGTCCAATGCAAAAGGGGAAATTCCATCCCCTCCTGCTCATTATGCATAGCTAGCTGCCTCTGTCCCTTTCCATGGTTTGCAAACTCACAGGTTTCAGGTGTTGCTTTGCATGGTTGTGTTGCTTTGCAGTTGTGTTGCTTTGCAGTTGTGTTGCTTTGCAAACTTCTTCGCACCTGCCCCGCCCTTGCTCCCCACAGCTCAGCTGTTTGTCGGGGCTAGGAGCTTTGTGCGTGGGCGGCAAGCTCTGCTCAGAGATGCACATTAAGAGTGGGGGGGACCCCTTTCGGGGCCCATATCTCCCCCCCACCCAATCTTTACAAAACTTGGGGAGTCTTGCAAGAAGGGTCCTTTGATGCTCCGCTGAAAGTTTGGGACCTCTACCCCCAAAAATGCCCCCCCCCAGGAGCCACGGAAGGCGGGGTTGTGTTTTTAATGGCTTTATTCGACCGAATTTTTTCCCCGAACTTTGAATTCGCACCGAATTGCATGGACCCGAAGTGGGGGAGTTCGGACTTTGGCATATCCCGAATCCAGACAGGCCGAATCCGGCCGATTCCGAACTATACCCATTTCCCCCCCCAACAGCCCTATTTGTTAGTCTTTAAGATGCCACTGGACTCTTGGGGCGAAAACGCATGGTCACTTTAGCCTCCTTTATTCCCTGTCTCAGCCAGGATCGAACGCATGTGTTTCGCCAAACGTGCGTTCTATCCTGGCTTAATCCTGGCTGAAGCAGGGAATAAAGGAGGCTAAAGCGAATGTGCGTTTTCGCCCTTGCTCTTTTCTACTGATAATTTCTTCATGTACTGAAGAAGTGAGCTGTGACACACGAAAGCTCATACCCTGCCAGAAATTTTGTTTCTCTTTAAGGTGTTACTGGACTCTTGCTCTTTTCTTTTGCCTCTATTGGTTTGACTTTGACAAGGCAGGCAGCATTTTTCTAATACAGGTTGAGTTTCCCTTATCCCGAATATTTGGGACCAGAAGTGTTCCTTATTTTGGCTCTTTCTGCATTTTGGAATATTTCCATGTACATAATGAGATATTTTGGGGATGGGACCCAAGTCTAAACACGAAATTCATTTATGTTTTATATGTTTATTATACACTTTATATGCATATTTTGAATAATGTTGTGTACATTGAACGATCAGAAAGCAAAGGTGTAACTATCTCACCAGAATACCTGTATCAGCAGTTAAACAAGAGCAACAACAAACAACAAACTAATTAACAATGGAAGGCTTTCCTAGAGGCACCTGGTTGGCCACTGTGTGAATAGACTGCTGGACTCGATGGGCATTGGACTGATCCAGTGTGGCTTTTCTTATGTTCAGTATGACAGGACAGGCACCTCAGTGGGGTACAATGCTATACAGTCCACCCTCCAAAGCATCCATTTTATCTAAGATCTCTGTAGTCTGTAGATGAGTTGTAATTCCGGGGGATCTCCTGGAGGCTGGCATCCATGAACACATGATCACATGAAACTGCCTTATATTGAATCAGACTCTTGGTCCATCACAGTCAGTATTGTTTACTCAGTCTGGCAGCAGCTGTCCAGGGTCTCAGGCAGAGGTCTTTCACATCACCTACTTGCCTAGTCCCTTTAACTGGAGATGCCAGGGATTGAACCTGGGCCCTTCTGCATGCCAAACAGATGCTCTGCTACTAAGCCACAGCCCCTCCATACTGCCTGCCCAGATGTGCCACCAAATGACCTTGCTGTGTCAGTCTGCCTCTTCATTGCACAACTGTCCTTCAAGCTAAAGGGCGCAATGCTATCTGTATTACTGTTTGGAGACTTTCCTATTAATTTCCCCCTTAGACTTTAATGTTAAACATGGGTGCTTTTCATTGCTTCAAAATGGGGGGTGTTATTTGTCTGGAATTTAGCAATGTGGGTGTTCTCAGGAAATAATACAATCACTCTGAGATTTGCCCAATTAGGATAGAAAGCCATGATGGTACAGACCCGAGATAGGGTGTGTTTGTGTGTCTTCCATTGAAACCAATGGGAAATAATAATGAAATTGGACTATGAAAACAATAATTAAAAACATATAGAACATCCCAATAATGAAACAATCACTTTTTGGAATTAATAAATAAAATGAAAAATAAATAAAACAAACTTCCATGTTCATCTGATAGATAGCAATGCTGACAGTTTTCAAATGGGAATTTCTCAAGTGGGCCATCCTCACACAGATAACCTCATGCCATTTTTGAAACAGGGCCTTCAACTTAAAACGGGGCTCCCATCAAAAGCTTCCCATTGTGAAGGGTGTGTGTGCCATTGTCAGTAGGGCAGGGCTCATTAAACACACCCTCTTGCAAAACTAATTCCCAACATATTGTCAAAGGCTTTCACGGTCAGAGTTCATTGGTTCTTGTAGGTTATCTGGGCTGTGTGACCATGGTCTTGGTATTTTCTTTCCTGACGTTTCACCAGCATCTGTGGCAGGCATCTTCAGAGGAGTAACACTGAAGGACTGTCCTTCAGTGTTACTCCTCTGAAGATGCCTGCCACATCTGCTGGCGAAACGTCAGGAAAGAAAATACCAAGACCACGGTCACACAGCCCGGATAACCTACAAGAACTAATTCCCAACCTTCTCCAGCAATAATTTCCAACAGCAATTGACAGGAGTGATAGTGGTTTTTGGCATGCTAATTAAACTGGAAAGCTGAAGAAGTGACAATTTCCATCAACTCCAGCTGGAATTGGTCTGAGGGTTTGGGGTTTTGGTTTTTTTTTTAACAAGAAGAAGAGTTGGTTTTTATACTCCGATTTTCTCTACCTTAAGACGTCTCAAAGCGGCTTACAATCACGTTCCTTTCCTCTTCCCACAACGGACACCTTGTGAGGTAGGTGAGGCAGAGAGAGCTCAAAGAGAAGTGTGACTAGCCCAAGGTCACCCAGCTGGCTTCATGTGGAGGAGTGTGGAAACAAATCCAGTTCTCAAGATGAGAGTCCACTGCTCTTAACCACTACACCACACTTGTGTAGTGTTTAGTGAGACTGTTTTTAATGAGCCTTGCCTCACTGTTGGTTACTTCACACTCTCTCAGCCCCACCTACCTCACAGGGTGTCTGTTGTGGGGAGGGGAAGGGAAGCTGATTGTAAGCCAGTTTGATTCTTCCTTAAGTGGTAGAGAAAGTCAACATATAAAAACCAGATCTTCTTCTTCTTCTTCTTCTTCTTCTTCTTCTTCTTCTTCTTCTTCTTCTTCTTCTTCTTCTTCTTCTTTGTTTGTTGCTGGGAGGAATAGGAAACAGGATGGGGACAGGTACCTGTATAGGTTTTTTGATTTGGAGAGTGAATGTTCTGTATGAGCCCTCACAAAGGCCCTTGAGCTTTTTGAGTACTCAGGATTGATGACCCCAAAATACCAATTCTTTATGTGGAGATATCAAGCCTCTGAGGAAGAGTCCGTCCATCAGTAGAGATGAGTAAGTGTTTCTAGTCTCAGTCTGGAGTGAGCTAATTTGATTCAGGTCTCAATTAGCCTATTTTAAGTCGACTGTAGGCTCTGAGTCTTGTTGTGTGCTGCGTGACATCATCAGGAAGATGAGAAACTGCAAAGGCCTCCTCTGGCAACTTTCATTTCATTGCTACCTCAGTCCGCTAACACCATTAAAGCAAAATAAAAACAATGGCATTTTAGAAAGCAAACCGGATGCTATATTTCTTTATTTCATTAGAAAACCAAATCATATTTTAACAACAAGGCATGGAAGCTTTTTCGTCACCGATTGAACTGCCTCTACTGTTTTTTTCTTCCTGTGAGTAAATTGATCATGGCACACTGAAAAGGATTAGGAGTACAATGCATAACAAGAGTCTCTTCTTTATGGTTTTGATGCAACCATTCTATTCCTCTTTACATACAACTAGTAAAGGTTAATCCTCCTTTAATGTTGGTTATGTTGTAGCGGATGGATTTGAATGGGGTATTTTGAGCTGAGTCTGAATAGGACATTTTCTCCTTGAGACTTGCTGTAGTATAACAGCTAAGAAATCTATGATTTACATCCCCAGTTCAGCCATGAGCTTACAGGGTAGCTGGGCATTTGCCCCACACATATTGCAGATACCTGTGTGTGTTAAACCTGATTCTCCCCATAGGGAAATTGCTTTCCTTGTGGGGCTAGGGTAACATTTAAACATTTCAGCTAGGGGGACAAGAGCCAAGTATGTGAGTCTTTCTCGTGGTATCAATACCCTGGAAAGGCACACCTTCCATGGTCAAGATCCACACAGTCCGCTACCAGCCATGTGGTTTAGTCATTTTAATGTTATTCGGGCTGTGCAGGTGCTGCTCAAGGGGGGGGGGAAGCCACATTTTACTCTGTCTGTGTGAAATGGGAACCAATTGTTGGCCGAATGCCTTATTTAAAGTGGAGAAGTAGGAGGGAGTGCTTCACCCTTTTCCTTTTTCTCCACAAACCCTTTCCCCAAGCCTGATCTGTCGTTGCTGTGACTAGGGTCGCCAGGTCCCTCTTTGCCATAGGTGGTAGGATTTTGGGGCGGAGCCTGAGGAGGGCGGGGTTTGGGGAGGGAAGGGACTTCAATGCCATAGAGTCCAATTGCCAAAGCAGCCATTTTCTCTAGGTGAACTGATTTCTGTTGGCTAGCAAAGAGGGACCCTGACTGTTCTTTCAGGCCCCATTGTGGTCTCTATACTTAACAAAGAGCGCCATCTGTTGCTTGTTTGTTGATTAATGATTTTATGGTTGTTGCTTTCTTTGCTGTTTTCTTTTTTCTTTTTCAGAGGTTGTTTCTTTCCTTGCAGCAATTGCCTAATTGCTTTTAATTTTACATTATGATTTTATTGCATTTATGGGATTTCATTGTACTATACATCTCGTTGTTCTATGCACTGAGTCCGGCCTTGGCTGGGGATTGAGGGCGGGATAAAAGTCTAAATGCACAAAACAAATAAATAACAAACACTTGGTTTTTGTAATGAACAAACAGACAGGGTTGCCAACTTCCAGGTACTAGCTGGAAATCACCTGCTATGACAACTCATCCTCAGCCGATTGACATCAATTCACCCAAAGAAAATGGCCACTTTGGCAATTGAACTCTATGGCATTGAAGTCCCTCCCCAAACCCCACCCTCCTCAGGCCCTGCCCCAAAAACCTCCCGCTGGTGGCAAAGAGGGAACTGGCAACCCTAGAACGAACAGAGCCTAAAATTACAGAAGTATTTTGAAAAATCTTTTTAAAAATTAGCAGGAGAAGAACGTGGCAATATTTACATTTTGTTGAGAGCCTGCAGCTGGAGGTTTGATAGCAACGGAGCTTCCGCACTTTGAGCGCTTACCACCGCGTAGTTCCAAATGGTGCTAATTTTGATAATGTAACTTCAGAGATTGTTGCTTTCTTTGCGGCAATTGCCGCTTCTAAATAAAGTCTTGCGGGTGGCAGCGACGGCACCTGCTAGTCTTAGACGCTTTGTCACTTTAACACAACAAATGTGCCCCCGAAGGAACCTAAGACAGAGATATAGCTGTATAGATAAGATATAGTCTCTGTGTGCATATCCATAATCACACACATACTATATATATATATATATATATATATATATATATATATATATATATATATATATATATATATATATATATATATATATATATATATGCTAATAACAAAATGTGTGTCTGTGTATATACATACATACACACATTTTGTTATTAACTTAAGAAGGCTGATTTAGCTCCCAGCCAAGCTGCTAGGAAGAATTACACACTTAAGCATTTCTATCTCTGATGTGTAGTGCCTGGCAGACACTGAACATGCTGAGACAAACAAGAGAGTCCCCAGAGTGCTCATCTACTACGGGACTTATTTCATACTGCATCAATAATGTAAATTGAGATGTGATGATAGCTCCCTATTTCTGTAAGGTATGATTACACTGGCGCGGGCAACGTGCACTTAGATGCGGTGGAAGCGCTGCAGCCGGTTCTCTTGGCTGCCGTCGCGAGGCAGGCAATATTTTATTTTTATTTAAAGAAGCGGAAAAAAGTGGATCCCGCGCCGTCCTCATTAACGGCAACAATAGCCCAGTTTAGAGCTCCAAACGTATGCGTCAGGGAGACGCTTATCTCTTTGACTTTTTCAGGGCTGTAAGGTAGATTAGGGCTGTAAGGTAGATCTGGTCAACAGCTTCACTTCTTCTACAGCATGCAGCTGTAGAAGAAACAAGAAGGAATAGTGATACCGTAGACTCACGTTTTTTACAGTAAGAGTTGTTCAACAGTGGAATCAGCTACCTAGGGAGGTGGTGAGCTTCCCCTCAGTGGCGGTCTTTAAGCAGAGGCTGGACAAACACTTGTCAGGGATGCTCTGGGCTGATCCTGCATTAAGCAGGGGATTGGACTAAATGGCCTGTATGTCCCCTTCCAACTCTATGAGCCTATGATTCTATGATTCTACTATTCTAATGTCCACTGGTCTGAATAGTGAGTAATCCTTAGAATGGCCCACACAACCTGTTCCATCCAGTTCCCATTATCATTCACCATGACTTTCCATGACTTTTCCCCTACTACCTTAACACACACATAGCTAGCTTGTATTGAAGCAGACATTTTCCCCCTTCTTCCTCAGTGCAATAGTTGGTTTGCCAGGTTAGGATCTGGGAGGCCTAATTTCATATCCCTGCTCTGCCATGAAGCTTGCAGGGTGCCCTTGGGTGGAAGAGGGGAGTTGTGAGGATAAAATGGGGGAAGGAACAGCCATGTTGTCACCCTGAGGTGCTTGGAGGAAGAGTGGGACCAAAATGCTCTCTCTCTTTCTCGCTGAGTGAAAGAAAAAAAAAAGGGCATTGCCATGTGCAAGATGGTTGCGAGCATCAGTTCTGTGGCTCTATTCTCCCAAGAAGAAAGAGGAGGAGGAGAAGGCAGTGGCGGAGTTGATTGTTATACCCCATTTTCTCTACCTTTTAAGGAAAATCAAACTGGCTTACAATCGGTTTCCCTTCCTCTCTCCACAACAGACACCTTGTGAGGTAGGTGGGGCTGATAGAGTTCTGAGAGAAGTGTGACTAGCCCAAGGTCACCCAGCTGGCATCATGTGGAGGAGTGGGGAATCAAACCTGGGTCTTCAGATTAGAGTCCACCTCTCATGTGGAGGAGTGGGGAATCAAGCCCGGTTCTCCAGATTAGAGTCCACCGCTCCTAACCACTACACCATGCCCACTCTTTCTTGTGAAGCACTTTCTTGTGATGAAATCCTACTGAGACTTTCTCCCATGTAATTTGAAGATTTTAGCAAAAGTGTTCCCATGAATTTTGATGACGTTTGCATGGGTCGGCAGTGGTGTGGTATTACGGGCTTGCAGAAAAAGGAAAGGGCTCCTATGTGTGTAAAATGTCATCAAGTCACAGCTGACATGGCAACCCTATAGGTTTTTCAAGGCAAGTGAGTAAACTGAGGTGGTTTGCCATTGCCTTCCTCTGCAGAGTCTTCCTTGGGGGTCTCCCATTCAAGTAACAACCCTGCATTAGCTTCTGAGATCTGATGAGATTGAGCTATACTATACCATTCTACGTCCCAAAGGGCTCTTCTACTAATGCATAAATAGGAATTCATTCCCCATAATTCTGCCATGGATTGTAGCCTGTCAACTGTCTCACTCTGAGAAAACAGATCACAAGAGCCAGTGTGGTGTAGTGGTTAAGAGCGGTGGTTAGGAGTGGTGGACTCTAATCTGGAGAACTGGTTGGATTCCACACTCCTGCAAATGAGCAGCTGACACTAATCTCCAGTCCTACACATGAAGCCAGCTGGGTGACCTTGGGCTAGTCACAGCTCTCTCACAGGGTGTCTGTTGTGGGAAGGGGAAGGGAAGGTGATTGTAAGCCAGTTTTATTCTTCCTTAAGTGGTAAAGAAAGTCAGCATATAAAAAAACCAACTCCTCCTCCTCCTCCTCCTTGTCTTAGCCTTGGCCCTATGGGATAATTGTAACCCTTGGTGCAGGCACAAAGATCCAACATGTCTCCTGGTGCACTGGAATCCTTCTCCAAGTTATTGTACTAATATTCCAGTGGTCCACCTAGTCCTTTCAGAGCACTGACAAGAGCAAGGCAGAGCCCTTTTGCTCCACTTGAATGACATCCTTTCTGGCCTATATCGTCACCTGCCATTATACCCGGAAATAATTGAGAGGCACAGAATCCCTAATGAGAGTGTCAGAGACAGCTAGTCACCTCCACTTTTACTTCAGTTTGAATGGCAGAATTCACTGCTGCTCATGCTACTGCCACGTATGCCAGGTCTGCAGATGAATAGCTGAACCCTCAGTAGGGCACCATGGAGATAATGGTTTGGGGGATACTGGGAATGTCCTAGGAATAGCTCTAACTGAAGCATATGGAGGAGCGGATCTTTCTTGCCTCAAGGAATAAAGCGACAGCAATCCACAGAATGTGGCTCACCCTAGAATATACGAAGAGTCACCTAAGGAGCTAATTTCTTCCCCCACACCAGTCAATCACTTAAAACGGTGTTAAGTTAGCCTACATCTGCCAATCTCTGTTGCTAATGAACTATGATTAGAATAAAACCTAAAAGACATAAATCAAAATCACCCAAATCTCTTTTTTTCTGCCAAGACACATAAATGTTTCCTATCTTCCATCAAATTATTTTAATTACAGCTGCTGAGCATCACCATTATTTTTAGACAAGCTGCCTGTGCTGCTGTTATGGAATGTGGGCTGTGTGCCCTTTATTTGCTCATGTTGTTACCTTATGTTATGTTCTAAAAGGCACCTCGTAGGACAGGGGATCAATGCCGTTGCCTCTACCACAGTCACTTGTGTGGGCAAAAGTGATATCATCTATCTTAACTAGTCATCACGTATTCATCCTGTCCTAATGGATGCATGCATCTTCACTGCATGGTCTCAAGTGAGTGTGCGACTTGCAAAAGCAGCATGGTATAATGGTTAAGCCCTGGTCTGGATGGCCCAGGCTGGCCTAATTCTTGTCAGAAGCTAAGCAGAGTCGACCCTGGTCAGTATTTGGATGGGAGACCCCCAAGGAATACCAGGTGTGTTATGCAGAAGAAGGCAATGGCAAACTACCTCTGTTAGTTTCTTGCCTTGAAAACCCTACTGGGTTGAAATAAGTCAGCTGTGACTTGACAACACTTCACACACAAAATGGTTAGAATTCTCAGAGTCTTTTTCATAGGTGGGGAAGGAAGTCGGCATAGTACATCTTAATCTTGTCAGATCTCTGAAGCTAAGCAGGGTCAGTGCTTGGATGGGAGGCCACCAAGGAATATTGCAGAGGAAAGTAATGGCAAACCACTTCTGCTTTCCACTTGGCTTGAAAGCTCCTTGCTGGGGCCACCATAAGTTGGCTGCAACTTGATGGGTGCTTATGTAAGTACATACTTCATAGGTGGCTACTCGTTATGCAGCGTAATGAGGAGCCAGGATCTTGTTTCACATTGCAGTCTCAATGTGCCATCTTATGAATGGATTTGAGAGAGTGGGTTCAGCACTTATACCTGCTAGGGACTCCTGTGCTTGCTAGCTACTATTTCATTGGTTCAAACACTGTCTTTCCGCCTCTTTTCCCATCACCCTAAATTAGAAGTTAAATAGTATTGAGCTGTTCCAGGTTATTTTGAGAACAAAGCAAGGTAAAGATGCTTCAAAAATAGAAAACAGTGTAATCTGATAATACCTTTCATACACTGGTCTTCTGATCTAGGGGTGTCTTTATTCTTGTTCTTTTTTAAAAAATGTGTTCTTTTAAAAAATGTGCCAGTGACAGCAGCATTGGAGAGGAGACAAAAAAGGAAAGAGGAAGGAAAGGAGAATATTGTTTCCTTTTGGCTAGCCAGCCAGTCACCTGTCTGTGCCACTACATGCTAAGGCCACCACCTCATGAATTTGTAGCAGCAGGTAAGTTGGTATATGCAGAGCTTTATTGTGCTTCCAATAGGGTTGCCAACTCTGGCTTGAGAAATTTCTGGAGACTTGGGGCCAGTGCCTGAGGAAGGTAGAATTTTGGGATGAGCTCAGAGAGGTTATGACGTCAGATCTTTTTTACTTCACATCCAGGTCAAAGGTCAGCTTCTCCAACTCCTGCCTCATGTCACTGTACCTTAAGTAGTCTCAAAACAGTCTTCAGTCCCCCCCCCCATTAGTAAGGAGAAAAATTCAATCTGAAGATGCATAGAAGTACACCAGCCAACAACAATTCCATTCCTCCCTGAAGCTTCAACCTGGCCTTTAGCCTAGTCTCTGTGATCTGCCATTGGAGGAATGGAAATCTACTCTCCAAGACTTCCCCATCTCCTAGACTGTATGGTTCCTCCAGGGGAACAGATCTCTGTAGTCTGGAGCTAATCTGTAATCCTGGGAGATCTCCAGGACCCACCTTCAGGGTACCAACCCAGCTCCCAATATCACTCTGCAGCAGCAGCAGGTCCATAGAAGACATCAGAGTAGGGAGGAGGAGGAGGTCTTCTCTGGCTTTGATGTATCATCTGCACAGAGAAATATCTGTTGATCGTAAAGTTTGACTCATTTTGAAGATAAGCATGACAAGCTGGCTGTGCTTCACACACCAAGCCAAAGGAATGCAAACTTGGGTGCCATCTCTGAATGTCACTATATTCCAGATCTCTGCATGATCTCTTCTAGTTGCTTCAGGTAATGTTGGAGAACATGGGAGAGAGAATGGAACCTTGCATCCTCCCACAGGACAGGTGTCCCAGCACAATTTCCTGGACACTTTGATGAGTGGCTCCATTTTAAAGCAGTACATCTTCTCTGCAACCATGCAGCCCAGAAGCTGACTAAAGTTGATGGCTGTGGAGAGAGCCAGAAAACTCAACAGGCATGCTGCCCCCTTGTCTATCTCCTGCCAAAAGTCATCTAAAATGAAAGTCTGCAAATGGTCTGCATTATGAAAATGTAAAGTTAACATTTGTCTCCTAGCTCACTAAAATGAGTGCTGCTCTACAGATGTATCTGAACAAGTCTGAGATTTCCTGAAATGCTTGTCATTTGTAACATGACAATAGCAAGAGCCCTCGGAAAGAAACAGCTAAAGTCACTTATCAGGCAAGGTTGTGTATTGCATCGGTGAAAGCCAAATTGCAAGAGCTGACAAAACACGCACGTTTAATCATGGTGGATTTGAATGCTCGCAAGGCATTCAAAAAGGAATGTATCATTATTCAACATTTCAGCTTGTGATCTCTTAACACATCTTTGGGGAGTTGGTTTCTCTTTGCACTGTATAGGAAAGCCGTGCACATGAAAAGGTGAAATTACAGGAAACCTAGTAAATAATATAACAAACAGCTTTCTAGCCTGTCCGACGACAGCCAAATGTGCGCCGCTCCTACATTTGCATGCACACATCTCCCTCGCATCCGATATAATTGTTTGCTTATTGAACAAACTTCTTCAGATCAAGTAAAAAAAAAAGTTGCTGCTTTCTTGGTGACTCATCCTACCTTGTCAACCTTGAACCACATTTCAAAGGTTTGCTGTATTTTTTCATCTAATGCCAATAGCAGGCATGATCCTATTTAAGTCAATGTTAGTTTGAACCTGAGTTCAAATAGACCAGGATTTCATCCAGGATTCTTCAAAATCCTAAGTATATATTGTGTGTGTGTGTGTGTGTGTGTGTGTGGGGGGGGTTATAGGTGTCATCAAGTGCTGCTTAGGACTACAGTCCTGAATTCATTTACCTAGAAAGAAACCCATAATTATTTCAGTGGAATTTATTTCATTGATTTTATTTACCAAAATTTATATCCCACCTTTCTGCCCTCACAAGGGACACCAAGGCAGCCAACAATTTAAAACATACATGATAAAATCACATGTTGAAACCATTAAACCATTTCTGGGAAAGGTAATTGAGCAAGCAGTGGCCAGGCAGATCCAGGTTTTCCTGAATGAAACATTTGCACTTGATCTTTCCAGGCTGGCTTTAGGCTGGTTTTGAAACTGAGACTGCCTTGGTTGTTTGGATGATCTCTGGCTCCATTTTGACAAGGGTAGTTCAGCACTGGTGATCCTTTTGGATCTACCAACTTTTTTACACAGTTGCCAGCGTGGTGTAGTGGTTAAGAGCAGTGGTTTGGAGTGGTGGACTCAGATCTGGAGAACCAGCATTGATTCCCCACTCCACCTGAGTGGCGGAGGCTAATCTGGTGAACTGGATTTGTTTCCCCACTCCTAAACATGAAGCCAGCTGGGTGACATTGGGCAAGTTGCAGCTCTGATAGAGCTCTTTCAGCCCTACCTACCTCACAGGGTGCCTGTTTTGGGGAGGGGAAGATGATTGTAAGCCAGTTTGAGTCTCCCTTAAGTGGTAGAGAAAGTCAGCATTTAAAAACCAACTCTTCTTCTTCTCCTTCTCCTTCTTCTTCTCCTCCTCACTTCCCTGGGGGTAAGGGGCACTGCCTTGTGGCGATTCCCCTCTTTCCTCCAGGGATGCTCACAGAAGGTAGCTATCAGGAATGAGAGGTTGATACAGTGGCCCCTGAATTGTGGGGTTCCACAAAGATTTCTCCTTTACCTAATATTGTTTATCTATATGTGCCCTCTTGTGGAGGTTGTCAGGTGGTTTGGTGTTGGGTGCCATCAGTACACTGATGACACCCGGCTCTAATTCATGCTCAAGATTCAACCAGCAGCCTTAGCCTCCTCCCTGGATGCCATGATGGAATGGTTGGGGAAGAGATGGCTGAAGTAATACATCAAAAACAGAGGTCATCTGGCTGGGGAAGACCAGGGCACAGAGATGGCTTTTACTACCAATGCTCAAAAGCATTGGATGCTTGACTTTATTGGATGCTGTAAAGAGCCTGGGGTGTGTGGCTTGATTCTTCCATTGTCCTGGACAAGCATGTGTCCATGGTGGCAAAGACTGATCTTAACACCTAGGCCAAGCCCATCAATTGGCCCCCCTTTTTTTCATGGTTGGACCTTGCCTCAGTGATTCATACAACGATCACCTCCAGATTGGACTGTTGCAACACACTCTAGATAGGGCTACCCCCGAAGACACTCCAGAAGCTGCAGGTAGTCCAGAATGCATCTACCAGGCTGTTGACCGGGTCTCCATGGTCAGCTCCTATCACCCCTATTTTGCAGCAGCTGCATTGGCTCCCAATTAGTTTCCGGAGCCAATTAAAGATGTTGGTTTTAACCTATAAAGCCCTTAACAGTCTGGGTCCTTCATACCTGTGGGATGGCCTCTCCAAGTGAAACCCCCCACCCTCCCTCTGTTCAGCATCTTGGGGCTTCTTGCAGGTGCCTGGCCCCCGGATTGCCCATTTATCTTCCACCAAGGCCAGGGCCTTCTCAGTTGTTGTTTCTGCCATTTGGCCCACACTCGGCAGGATCGTTTTGAATTCCATAGGGCATGTAAGGCCTTTGACTAAATTCTGTGGAACTGCCCACTGAGTGTATCTAGTAATAGCCTATTGGATTTCTTGTTAGAAATTCGCATATTTGTACTTTTTGATTTCATGAATTGTAATTGTATTTTACTAGTCGGTGCTATTTTAATGTTTAATGTATTTTATTGGATGTTTATTGTCGAACGTTTTATTGCAAACTGCTCCTAGACTGTGCAGGAGAGGATGCAGTATAAAATCTATATATAAATAACTAAAACCAACCCCCCCAACACACATAATTAAAACAATTAAAAACATAGTTAAAATTTGTACAAAGACATAAAAACAGCAATTAAAACATTGGCGAGGAAGGAGGTTTTACCTGGTCCCACCACATATGGCTAGGGTTCCCAACTGTCCACTAATGGCAGGCAATCACCCTCTGATTCATTCTGCTGCCTGCTGACACTCAGCTGGTCAGCAGGTAGAAGCAGGCCAGCAGAAGGGAGGGAAAGTGATCACATCCCCTGTGAGATGATGTTACTTCCAGTTTATACAGAAGCACCGGCATCGCTCTGGCGGTTGCTCTAGCCCTCTCCCCAAAAACTCTATGGAAACCATAGAATTTTTTGGCACTTCCTCATAAACTGGAAGTGAAGTCATCATGCAGGGGACACTGATTGCTGCCCCTGAACCTGTCTCCCTAAATATCCTGCCAGCTGGTTATCCTAAACCTCTCGCTGCCTGGTTATACATGGCTGGTTATTCGGGTTAAAGTGTGCCCTTTCTGAAAACCACATTTGTCGTTTCATTCTGTCAAAATGCTTGCAATACTTGTCATTTGTTACTAAGTGTCACTGATAGAGTTCTAACTCCAGTGAAACAATAGCATGTAAAATATATCCTCAGAAGAAACCCAGGAGAGGCCGGCTGAAAACACAGCACATATGTTTATTTCATTCTCTCTTCAGCTCCAGTGCAGAATATGTTTATCCAAATAAGCAACCATGAAGGAAATCCAGAATACATCTAACCATGAGAGATAACAAAGCCCTAAAACTATAGCAAGGTGATTATGGTAGCAGCATTTTTTTCCCCATGTTGTTTTAACTGCAAACAATAAAAAACTGCCCTTGAAGCCCCTGCTCATTGGCTTTTCCACACTTGGGAGGGATAGTGCCTGTGGTGAAATGACAGCTCATCCCACAGGTAATCTTGCTGATAGGTAGGGTTGCCAACTGCCAGGTAGTAGCTGAAGATTTCCTGCTATTACAACTGATCTCCAGCCGATAGACATCAGTTTCCCTGGAGAAAATGGCCACTTTGGCAATTGGACTCTATGGCATTGAAGCTCCTCCCCTCCCCAAACCCCGCCCTCCTCAGGCTCCACCCCAAAAACCTCCCACCAGTGGTGAAGAGGGACCTGGCAGCCCTACTGATGAGGCCTAGATGTGCTACTGCTGAATGTCAGGTCAGTGTAATGCATCCATGCTCCAGGATTTAATACTGGATAAGAAAGCAGGAGCTGGTATTAGGGTTGCCAGGTCCCTCTTCACTACCGGCAGGAGGTTTTTGGGGTGGAGCCTGAGGGGGGTGGGGTTTGGAGAGGGGATGGTCTTCAATGCCATAGATTCCAATTGCCAAAGCGGCCATTTTTTCCAGGTGAACTGATCTCTATCAGCTGGAGATCAGTTGTAACAGCAGGAGATCTGTCACCTGGAGGTTGGCAACTCTAACTGGTCTGTATCCCAGAAACCTGCGGGGGGGGGGGGAAGGGGAGGATGGCTCTCTCCCACCTCTGCTCCCCCAGGTTTCCTGGCGCAGTATCAGCTTGGTCTTGGTAGATAGGGAGGGGGGTATGCCTGTGGTCTATTGAGCATCTGTGGCACTCACCAGGTGCTTTGTTATCCAGAGTCTCAATTGTGAGCGTAAGGACTTGATGCTAGGGACCTGGGATAGGGCAAAGATTCTGTTGCTGTCCCACTCTCTTTTCAGGGTATGCACTTCAAAAATTATCATTTCTGGCAACTGGCGGGAGTTTTAGGGAGGTGGGTTCGGGGGGCTGCAATCTGCGTCCCTTGAGCAATGACATCACTTCTAGCTTGACACACAAGCTCTGGCATCACACCTGGGGACGCTTTAGCACTTGCCCCCAAATTCTATGGTTTCCATAGAGTTTTTAGGGAGTAGCTGGTAGTATGTTGAATCTTTTTTTCTACTGTATCTAAGCATAGGACTGAACTACCCAGCCCCCCAAATTCTGTTTTCACAGGGAATGCAACCAAGCTTAGGCCATAATATATTTTCTACATACGATGGACAAAACTGCTGAAATATGAGCAGTCCATTAGAGTGGTAAATGGCTGGCACCCATAATTGCCTGTGCTGGATAAGGGCAGTTGAGGTGATTTATTTTTCTCTCACTAAGCAAAGCTTTCCCCAACATGTCCACTAATTATCTATTTTACAAGGGCAGGCTCAGGAATATAGTTTGGCTGCTAAAATAATGGAGAGAATCACATTATAAAACTGATGTATTTAGCCTCCAGGAGTTACGCCCTTCATCTGAAAGAGAGTCTTTGCTACTCAATCAGCAGAATAAGATTTGATTCCACTTGGGGAGGGGTGGGTGGGGTGGAGACAGTTGCCTGCCTTCAAAGTTCAAGCATCTTGCACTGAAGATCCTAAGAAGGGAGGTGGATTTTGAAAAGAAAAATAGAGAAGGAGAATCTAGAGGGAGAATAAGTAAAAAAAAATATATTTATGCATTCTGTCATTTGGCTCTAATTGCTTCACAGATTATTTATTTTTCTTTTCTTTCTTTCTTTTTTTGAAAAATAGCTTGCAGCTTTTAAAACATATTTTTCAAAGAAGGAGCTGGAAGGCATAATAAAAGCAAGCAGGGATATGCTTTTCAAATAGGCTGAAATAATTAATGTGGGAATGGTTCCTCTCGGGCTTTCCTTCCTCTTCCCCCCCAATGGAGTATAATGCATTATTTTCTGACTTTTATAAATAGGATAATTTGTTATTTAGAAGTAGTGATTTCCTTAATCTTGGAATCAACTGAATACTAGTGGTACTTCAGAATCCGTAAGGTGGGAAACCTCATTCATAGCTTGTAGCCTGCTGGCAAAAGTTCTTTTTGTCTGGAGGTGGAGCTGTATCTGGTTCAGCTCTTCCTTCACCTTTGTTTTTCCATTCTAAATCTCTCCTACTGCTGCAACTCACCATTTGTGGTTTCCCATAAATTTATAGCCAGCTCATCAGCAACATTATTTATATCAGTACTTTTCTGCCTGCTACATATAAACCATCTTGTGGCAGCCTGCTGTATATTTTTTTCTCTTCCGCAAAAACTACGCAGATGGCAACCACTTGACGAAAAAGAGGCATGGGCCCTTTCCTCCCATTAATAATATTTATTAAATAGAATTTAAAAAACCCTATCAGCCATCATTCAAGTATGAAACCAAGGTAGTGCTGTGGTTAGCGTGTTAGACTAGGAGTAGGGAGAACTGGATTTACATGCCTGTTTGGGTATGACGCTTGCTGAGAAGCTCACTCTCTGTCAGCCTCATTCACCTCACAGAGTTGTTGTTTGAATAAAATGAAGGGGTTGAGTCACTTATTAATTAATTAAAATATTTGTATTGTGCTTTCCATTGTGGCTCAAGGCAGCTTATATTCCAAAAATAAAAAATAAATACAAAATACATTGAATCCTTTCCCTCCCTCCCTAAAAATATGCTCACAGCTCACTTCCCATTAAAAGCCCTTATATATAAAATAGCTTTACCACACCTTCTCAAAATCTCCACAAGTAGTGCCTATATCACCTCCTCAGAAGCCCTGTTTCACAGGGAGGGAGCATTATAGAGAAATAATGGGCTCTAGTAGGTGCCAAGGAGGCCACCTAAGATAGGAGACCCTCTAAAAGGTGACAACCAGTACAGCGTAATCATGGAAACTGTCCTGAGCTTATTGTATTTGTGTGTGTGTAAAGTGCCATAAAGTCACAGCTGACTTACGGCAACCTAGTAGGGTTTTCAAGGTAAAAGACTAACAGAGGTGGTTTGCCATTACCTTCCTCTGCACAGCGACCCTGGTATTCCTTGGTGGTCTCCCACCCAAGTACTAGCCATGACTAGGGTTGCCATGTCCCTCTTCCCAAGCGGTGTGAGGTTTTCCAATGGGAGAGACTCCAATGCCATAGACTCCAACTGCCAAAGCGCCATTTTCTCCAGGTGAACTGATCTCTATTGGCTGGAGATCAGTTGTAATAGCAGGTTGGCAACCCTAGATAGGGTCGCCATGAGTCGGAAGCAACTTGACGACACTTATCACACACACCCCCCCCTAGATAGCCCTATCCTCCATGAACATGTCCGCTCCCCTCTTAAAGCCTTCCAAGTTGGCAGCCATCACCGCATCCTGGGGCAGAGAGTCCCACAATTTAACTATGCGTTGTGTGAAGATCTGTTTTGAATCTCTCACCCTCCAGCTTCAGCAGATGACCCCGCGTTCTAGTATTAGAAGAGAGAGAGAAAAGCTTTTCCCTGTCCACTCTCTCCATGCCATGCTTAATTTTATAGACCTCTATCATGTCTCCCCTTACCCACAGTAATATGAGTACTAGAGTCCTCCAGTCATGCCCCAGACAATAAAATCTCTATTGTCTCTCCCTGTGTATCCACTCAGACTTCCATTGGTCCCTATTCCTCCCCCTTTCAAAACCTTCCATTGCCCTGGAGACCGATTTATGTGGAGACTCTTTACCAGGTCAGGGAAGCCCAGAGAGACTCTATTTAGGTAAATGCTCTGAAGAGCAAAGCTTGGCCTTCTTTAGTCAACTGCAGAGTGTTTTTCTTGGCAGGGAAGCCAATGCTCATTCCCTAGGCAACTTGACATTCCCTTGGCTCTACTCAAGGTTTTGCACGCAAACAGAAACAATCCAGAGAAAGCAATCGGCAGGCTCTTAATGTTCTGTACTGCACGCCTCTTTCATTATTCAGCTTATATTTCCCCAACAATATTGGTTGCATAACAAGACAGGTATGCTTGTTTGTAAATGATGCTCTCCCTGCAGACTTTAAAAAGCATTGTGTCTAGCACAAGTGTACTGTTTTTGATCATTTGGGGCATATTAAAAGAGAAGGCCAACTGATTCACACATACCGTAATGAATGATAAATAGGGTTACCAACCTCCAGGTAGTGGCTAGAGATCTTCTGGGATTACAACTGATCGTCAGGTGACAGACACCAGTCTCCCTGGTGAAAATGGTTGCTTTGGAGGATGGACTCTAAGGCACTGTACCCCACCCTACTTCTCACCCTCCTCAGGTCCCACCCCCAAAATCTCCAGGTATTTCCCACCCCGGAGCTGGCAACCCTGTGAAGGCCTGATCCTCAACCAATAATTGGAAGCCTTTTAAATAATTTCACTCAAAAGAGCATCTAGCTCTGATGGCTACCATGGAAATTGTAAATTTTACAGAGAAAGGATGTGCCTTTCTCTGTGCCCCTCCATATTTGTCATCAAGACACAGCTGACATAGTGACCCTGTGGAGTTTTCAAGACAAGTGATGTTCAGAGGTTGTTTACCAATACCTGCCTCTGTGTAGCAACCCTGGACTTCCCTGGTGGTCTCCCACCCAAATACTAACCAGGGTCTACCCCGCTTAGGCTTCTAAGATCTGACAAGTTTAGGGTCCCTCTCTCTCTTTCTCTTTCACACAAACAAAAACAAATGTCTATATGCATGGCTATTAGTTAGAATGGATACTAGTCATGCTGCATACCTATTCTCTCTAGTATCAGAGGAGCATGCCTATTATTTTGGGTGCGGTGGAACACAGGCAGGATGGTGCTGCTGCAGTCATCTTGTTTGGGGGCTTCCTAGAGGTACCTGGTTGGCCACTCTGTGAACAGACTGCTGGACTTGTTGGGCCTTGGTCTGATCTCGCATGACCTTTCTTATGTTCTTATGCACTTATATTCTTATATTTAATATCAAAGTAAACTTTCTAGCATATGTTAATCAAAACAAGGTTGGCTTCACTGCACAGTAGGAATGGTGTAGAACTCGGTTTCATGAAGGGACGAATCAACCCTCACAATCAATGGGGTGACAGATGTTGCAGCCAGATTGCCCTCACATCCAGGTTTCATGAAGGGACAAATCCACCCCAGGGTGACTTACTGCTACATTGGAAAGCTAGGTTTCTGCAGTTTGTTAAAATGATGGCCTGGTGATACGAGACATCACAAACTTCTCTGTAAGTGTGATGCTTCTTTTATGCACAAGAGGCTTCTTTGAAACCGGCAGAAGTAACAAAGACAAAAGGCAGCCATCGCTCAATAGGTCCCAAATTCCATTCTTGGTATCTCCAATTGAAGCATCATAGATAGCATCCAAATTGTATTTGACAGTTCCGGGCTTAGATGGTTTAATTATGAAACAAATCCTTACAAGCGAACTAGAACTGATCTGAAGCTATTCGTAGGTTTCTTTCAATGTCATAAAATACCTTCCCTTTCGAGTGATTTTTAGTTTGCTCTTCAAAACAACAACTCTCTTCCCTTGGGTTCAATTTTCCTTGCTTGCCTTCAGTGATGCCATCACGCAAGCAAATCCAATTGGTTTTATAGTGCAGAGGCAACATCCTGTTTACCACATGATCCCTGACAGGATGGGAAGACGCATGTGACTGGCCTAAGAAGGATGAAACCTGGAGAGAAACAGAACTGAAGCCCCAGCAGTTACTTGAAACAGGAACCCACCCTGAACATACCAATATTTCCTCTATTTAGAGTATCTACTGGTTAAACATTTGACCAAACCCTCCTCCAAACTTCAGAAATTCAGAGCTCTTGAGGAACTCTAACTTGAAAAGGGAACAATGGGTTTTAATATGGTTTTACAGAAAGCAATTGCAGGAAACATCAGTGGAAAATAGCCATGCCTCTACATTGTGAAATGGTCCAGAATGAATTTTGTCCTCTTCACACACCACTTCTCCCATCAGACAGTCAGATCAGCAACCTGTTCCAGCTGAGCATAAGAGCCAACATTCCTTATTTCAGTTTTACTATTAGCCACCGAAATCTCTTTCAGCAGGCTACTTGGGCCGTGGCGCATTAATTTAGCCAGCCAGCAATTGTCGCAACATGCCTGGTTATGGCATCGTAGTGGAATCATTAGCTCCTGTTCTAAAGTGGCAAGGGATGACAGGGGTTCTACAATCAAGGATGATTCTGGTGTCAACTAACTGTGACACTCCATCAAACCTTGCATCCTTAATGTCATGGAGAGTTACATCCCTTCATGGGTGATAAAACATGGGCTTTCTGACAAGCCCTGGTTTAACTATCCTCATTGGCCTCCCGAGGCTCATGTTACTTCATTGTTTTATAACCTAAATTGTCTCACACTAGAAATGAGGGTTCGTTTGAAGGTTTTTATTGTTAACCTTTAAGGGCTTTGGAGTTCTTAATCTACTCTATCTACAAGAGCTAAGTGAGGTTTATGCTCCAAATCATAATCTGACTTCAGTTATAGATTTCTGCATGCATGCTCTCTGCCTGGCCTGATAGCCTGATAGCCATTGTAAACTTTGTTCAGGTGTCACCACTGGCTTCAGAGTATGAAAAATCAGAGTCACTTTTGTATGTTTTTAGGCGTGGGCTGAATCTCTGAACAAATGGGTCTGAGAATGGATATATGCTTTTGAAAATCTGTATATAATATGACATAGCCCTCTCGGGACTATGCCATTTCAGAATTCTCCTACAAATGGACCTTGAGCTTGTTTGGAGGTTCTAGCAGGGGAGTGCAGCTATCGTATACCCTCGACCGAAGAATGGTACACTCTTTCTATCTGGGATGGTCGTCTTCTTCCACTGAGCACGCAGCTTCGGGAGGGACGCACATGGAGCAGTGAGGGAGGTAGGGGACACCCGCCTACCAGTCAGATCAGCCGAATCAACCCTGGCGATCAATGAAGTGACAGATGTCGCAGCCAGATCGCCCTCAACATCCCATTTCAGAATTCAAGTCACAAGTCTGGACGCTTTTCCACGTCAGAAATGCCTTGCCTTGCATATAGAAAACTGGCATACCAGGGGCCAAAAGATAGGCTAAAACACTCCGTAACATGGTAGCTTCCAATAGGCAGGGCATGTTCACGTTGACAAACATTCATTCAAGCAATCATCACCAACATTCTGACCATCAGAGGACAAGTACTCCTTGTTGTTGTTGTTTTTGTTCTGTCTGCCTGGATTGAGTCTGAATGACGAGAACACAGAGAGACATTTTAGTTCTCGCTCTGCTAGCTATGGAATTCCCTTGCTTCTGAAACACATGCAGGAGACTATTCTGGAAACCCTACAAGAGAAGAGAGTTCTTTACGAGAATTTTGTGAGGACGGGATATGTGCTTGGGTACTTGGATATGAGGTGTCAGAAGACAATTTGGGATGAATTGTCTCCTTAAATGGGGACCACTGCCATTTTTACCATGATCACAGCTGGCCTTTCTCAAACCACTGCACTTGGGGAAATGACTGTGGCTCTTTTCGTGTAAACAGTCAAACAGCAGAATTCTCAATACAATTGTGTACCTTAGAACCTGACTGTGTGATGAATAGAAGCGTTTTGTGCTGTAAGCTGTTGCACACAGCAGATAAATGAAACCACTATGCCCAGGAACCGTTTAGCTCACAATAAACTATAGGGGGATTAGGGTTGCCAACCTCCAGGTACTAGCTGGAGATCTCCTGCTATTACAACTGATCTCCAGCTGATAGACATCAGTTCACCTGGAGAAAATGGCAGCTTTGGCAACTGGACTCTATGGTGATGAAGTCCCTCCCCTCCTCAAACCCCACCCTCCTCAGGTTCTGCCCCCAAAACCTCCCGCTGGTGGCAAAGAGGGACCTGGCAACCCTAAGTGGGATTGCTGCCTTAATTCTCTGGTAGTAAGTTCTGCAGAACCATCTGGCTGGCTGAATTTGGAAATAGAATGCTGAACTAGGTGAGCTTTGGGTGAACTCTGTCAGAGATCTCATGTAGGGGCCCACTTGAAGTTACCTGTTTTCTTAGAAACTTTTCAAAATCTAAATGGCACCATCTTTCAGAATTGTCGTAAGGTTTCTATTTGGCTCCTGAGGGCTGAAATTCAGCATGTTGGGACTGCAGTTTTAACGTCTTTCATAAAGGATCTGTTTTTCCTTTTAAAAAATCTGTTCCGTAAAGGTTGGTATAGTTATCACTTTTGTTATCCCCCACTTGACTGAGGCAGGTTAACATTTTTGAAGGAAAAAAAAAGCAATGTCCTTGTTTCTAATTCTCATCCTACTTTATTCAGATTCTGAAGCTTAGGTCAGGTAGCAAAATTTTCACATCCCACTTGTCTTTATAGCCCTGCAGACAGAACATCAGCATGTACAGGCAATGCACATAAAGGGGAAGCACGATCATGTATGACCGTGCTGCTACAATGTCACCACAGAAGTTACATGTGCCCAGGTTATACATATACAAGCTCTGTTATTTTCCTTCCTGGTTCTTAAAAAAAAAAAAAAAAAACTTTTCTTGGTTTCATTTTGTGCTGTTTTTAAAAGACTTGGGTTCTCTTTTCTTGGTTTATTTTAGAAAGTTTAACTTTTTGCATTCTTCTGGTCCAGGTTTTACAGATATTCTTCTATAGTTTTGTTTTAAAGATCTTTCTTTATTGTTCTTATTGTTTTAAAGATCTTTCTCTGGAGTTTTGGGGTGACCCTGTTGGTTTTGAAGATTCAATTGTTTCAGAAGGTTCTGAAGAAAATGTCTGGCTAGGTTTTAAAAACAGTTAACTGTCAGTGAGGGTTGAGGTGTCTTGAAAAACACAAAGCTGGTTTAGCTTGGATTCTATGGTTTGATGTTGGTTCTGTTGGGCTTTTTGGTTCTGTTTGTATTTGGAGGCTTTTTCCCCAGTGGCTGCTCTTGTGTGTTTGGCTATTGGTTTCTTTGATTCCCCCACCCCCGTAGGGAACAATGGAGACAAGTAGGGTGTCTAGGGACACCTTGTTCAGGGGCCTGTAGAATACCCTTGCCCAATTGGCTTGAAATGTAGGGGATCTTTAATGGACAGGCAGCATTAGATCCCCTGCAAGTCTGGCATCACTTGGTGGAAAAACAGCCTCTCCAGCCCCTGAAAAGGCCCCCTTAAGAAATAATGGAATGAGCAATTCCAGAATCCCCCCCACAAAACCCAGACTTAATCCTGAAATGGTATTGGGGAACCTGAATGCCCCTAAATACCAGTATTTATGCTCTTCCCGAAATATAGATTTTTTTTACGGTGCACTTTCTTATTATTGTTTCCATCTTATCAATCAGGAAAGAAAACTGAAACACAGAGGCTTAAAGCCACGCATCAACCAGCTTTCATTTAAGGTAATTTTATGCTGTCTTTTACAACAGGGCAATAACACTTTAAGATAACGCTTCCTAGGACTCTTTCTATGGCTACTGTTCTCACCACTGTGGTAAAATGAATATACAAAATGTGAAACCCATCTGTTTGGAAATGAAGAGTGCTTTTGCTGAGGCTGTATTGCAGGTTCATCAAATATGATTGTCCAGAGAGGCTCCCTTAACTCTCCAGTTTACAAGATTCCATCTTGAGTGAAATTGTCTTTCCTTTGTCCCTGGCCCATAATAGGCAAATACATAAAGAATACATAAGCAGATTTATGTGGAAACTATTGCTCTTAGGAAGGAACAGGAACGATCTTATTAAGCAGGAACACACCTATCTTCTCTGTGCATGTAACCTAGATTCCTTTAGGCAAGGGCTGGCATCCAGCATAACATTAGTTATGCAAAAAGGTCTATTGTGTTCCACTTTGGCAGAACACAGGCTATAGCTGTGGTGGAACTCTGCCAACTCCCCTGTCAGTTTCCATGCTCTTTGACTAGACCAGAATAACCGTTTTTTTGCCGCCTGCAACATCAAGGGATAATACATTTCTTTCCCAGTTTGAACTCTGCATTGGCTGCAAGAGGCGCTGGCAAATACAGACTTTAAAAATTGCTCCGAGATATTCATCAAATGCTACCATGACATGGTGCAGCAGTACAGACCCAATGCACAGCCTCGATTCCATCTTCACATCACTCCAGAACTAGTTTCCTCTAATTCAAAGCATACCAGTCGACCAGGGTCCCAGAGTATTTTCATGTTAAGAGAACATGTTGTGTCCCCCCTTACCCCACCCAAATGCAAGAACCATCTCTCTGGTCTCTTTGAACAGTATTGAAGAAGTTTGGGAATGGATTAGACAGAAAATACCAAGCCTGTAGCATTCAGTCCTATGTACTTACTCCATTCTAAAACTTTGATTTTGGTGAGCTTAAACTGGAGTAACTCTGCATAGGATTGCATTCTTAGGCACTAGCCTTCCATTCCTGGTTTGCACCATTAAAAAAAGTAGAACATAGAAAGTAAAAAAGAGCATGATGGGTAGCCATGTTAATCTGTCAATAGCAGCAGAAAAGAGCAAGAGCCCAGTATAACAAAATTTCTTCAGAAAGCTCATACCTTGCCAGAAATTTTGTTAGTCTTTAAGGTGCTACTGGACTCTTGCTCTTTTCTACTGCTACAGACAGACGAACCCAGCTACCCATTGTGATTTAAAATGTAAATATTTGTATCCTGCTTTTCTCCCCTAAGGGACCCAAAACAGTTTACAACCAAAGCAAGAGGTTATAATAAACAACAGCCGACCTATCTGCCTATTATTTCAGAGAAAATGCTGAACTGCAAACTCTGCATGAAGGCTATTGAAAAAAACCTGTTTTTTAAGGATGTGGAAATTATTGTGGCCTCTGAAATAAGAATTTTAAGTGGAAGGAAACATTTTAGCGCTTTGTTACATTGCTACTTAACAACATGGCCAATATGGCATAGATCCCACTGTGCTAAAGACGTTCCTTCTAAAATACCTACCTCAGCTACCTTCTAAACTGCCTACCTCAACCATCTTTCCAGATCTTGACAAATTTTAAACCTGGTGAGAGTGACATAAAATGTGAAAAATGTCAGAATGGTCCATCATCAAATGCTTTGCATACCTCAGGTACCAGACTTAATTCCCAACATCTGCAGTTAGTTATTTAACTCTAATCTCATCCTTCTTCCAAGGAGCTCGGAGTGGCATACATGGTTCTCTGCCATGGGGCAGTCCCTGGAGAATGGGTCCTCCTCAGAGGAGGAACTCTACCAGGAGAACTGAGTCCCAATGGAGCTGCCTCTGACCTGACAGCCTGAAGTGGGGCCTGATTCAGCACAGTCTGGTGAGGAGGCTGACAGCCCTAAAGCTGGTGACTCTCAAGAGCAGACACAAGACTTGCAGTCAGAAGTCATGGCCGAACCAACCCCGTCCTGCTCAGAGCCTGGACCCAGTGGCCCAGCTGTGAACCCTCAAGCGACTAAAGCAGCAAAGGCTGACAGGTGGAGGCAGCAGCAGAGAAAGGCACTGGTGACTGAAAGACATAGTGCCCAGCTGGAAGCCTACCGGTGTGTGCTGGAACAGCAGCAGAACGGTGAGTCCACACAGGAGGAGGACTGACAGAGAAGCCAGATGCCAGAAAAGCCTCAGCTGGACAGCCCAGGGTTGAGGAAGCAACACAGTGCGTACCTGAGCAACCTGCTGCCTCCCCCGCCTGAACAACTCTCTGTGCCTTTAGACCTTGGACTGGGTATTTGGACCTCTGACTCTCCATGACCCTTGACCGGCTACCTGGACTAGGAACTGTAACTCTGATTTGGCAAGTACTGGACTCTGATTTCTGGCTTTGACAAATGGACTTGTTCTTTGGACTCTGCTTTACCCTCTCCCTGCTGTTGCCAACCGCCTGGAGCAGTTTCTCAGAAACACTGCAAGTGGAGACCTGAACATTGGCAGCTAACCAGCACACCGATTTTTTTTGGGTAAACCCAGTATAAGCTGAATACCCATACCCAAAGGGGTATTTTGGCTTTATTTCCAGGTTTACCAGAAAAAAATTGGGTCCATTATAGTCTATGGAGATTTCCCCCCCAAAGCTCCTGTGGGTGCAATTTTGGAGGCAGAGTTCCCAGATTTTCAGGGTAGCTTCAAGGGACCCTCTTTGCATGAACCCCGAAGTTTGGTGAAGATTGGGTCATGGGGTCCAATTTTATGGGGTCCGGAAGGGGTCACCCCCGTCTCCATAGAGAAGTATGGGCCCACTGCAAGCATTCATGGGAAACTGAGTTTTCCCACATTCTTGGGTGAGGAAGCAGGTGGCCATTACAGACTATGAAAAGTATTTTTAAAATTCTCCTGGGGAGGCATTTTTCAAGGTAGAGTCATCAATTCGCAGCATAGCTGAAAGAGACTCTCTTTGCATGAACACCAAAGTTTGGTACAGTTTGGGACAGGGGGTTCGATTTTATGAGGTCTTGAAGGGTCGACCCCCTCCATAGAGAAACATTGTAAACTTTACCATGCTTCTCTATGGGGGAGGGAGCGACCCATTTGGGACCCCATAAAATCAGAGCTCTGACCCAATCATCACCAAACTTTGGGGTTCATGCAAGTAGAGACCCTTAAAGGTACCCTGAAAATTTGGGAAATCTACCTCCAAAAATGCCCCCACAGGAGCTTCAAAAAATCCCCATAGGCTATAAATAAATAAATAAATAAATTTTGTGGCAGGTATGCTAGATAATGGGTATAATTATAGCCTATGTGGCTCTAAGACGCAAACAACTTGATGGCATGTAATGCACACAGCTAAACAGAAATGCCATATTCCGAGGCAGGACAGCAGTGGATACCAGATACTGGTACAAAAAAACAAAGGTCATTTTTTTTAAAAAAGCTTCCTTATATCAAGAAAAACCATCAGTCCATCTATTTCTGTCTTTTGGGTAAACACAGAAATAAAGCCGAAATACCCCTTTACCAGTATGGGTATTTGGCTTATTCTGGGTTTACTGAAAAAAATCAGGCCCAATAAACCCGAACCCGAAATTTACCAAAAAACTTTCCGCACAACCCTAGTGATTTGTGTCCTTCATTCTGACCACCCTCTCCAATAAGTCTTATTGAACATAATACTTATCTTTTTGGATCAGACCTACCTAATCCAGCATTCTACTTCCAACAATAGTCAGCCAATGCTTCAGCTAGACCTAAAGCAGAACTGGTGGCCATTCAGGGAAAGGTATGTGATTCAGTGGCATTACAAATACATGACATTAATTTAATTTCTTAATGATTCTCATCAAAGGATCTCAAGTAGGAGGGCTGAGAAAGATCTCCGAGGTATCTCAGGTGGTAGGTGATGAGAAAGACCTTTCTCGGCCTAAGTTTCTGGAAAGTTATCAGTCAGTATAGACAGTACTGAGCTAGGCGGTTCACTGGTCTGATTCCATAGAAGGCAGCTTGATTTAGAAGAGTTGGTTTTTATACACCGACTTTCTCTACCACTTAAGGAAGAACCAAACTGACTTACAATCACCTTTCCTTCCCCTCCCCACAACAGACACCCTGTGAGGTATGTGGGGCTGAGAGAGCTCTTTAAGAGATGTGAATACCCCAAGGTCACCCAGTTGGCTTCATGTGTAGGAGTGGGGAAACCAACCCGGTTCACCAGATTAGAGTTCACCGCTCATGTGGAGGAGTGGGGAATCAAACCCGGTTATCCAGTTTAGAGTCCACCGCTCCAAACCACCACTCTTAACACTAAACTATGCTGGCTCCATTTTTTATGGGAAGGTTATAGTTCAGTGGTAAAGTGCAGTAAGTCCCTGTGATCTCTAGGTAAAATAGTCTCAAGTGGAAGATGTTGAAATGGCCCTTTCTCTGCCTGAGACCCTGGAGAATTACTTATAAGTCACAGTAGAAAAGACAGAAATAGATGGACTGATGGTTTTTCTTGATATAAGGAAGCTTTTTTAAAAAAAATGACCTTTGTTTTTTTGTACCAGTATCTGGTATCCACTGCTGTCCTGCCTCGGAATATGGCATTTCTGTTTAGCTGTGTGCATTACATGCCATCAAGTTGTTTGCGTCTTCTGGTGACCCTATGAATTAATGTCTTTCAAAGCACTCTATCATTAACAGCCTTGCTCAGATCTTGTAAACTGAAAGCTGCGCCTTCGCTTTTAAGACAATCCATCACATTTTGAGTCTTCCCCTTTTCCTACTGCCTTTGAATTTTCCTGGGATTACTGTCTTTCCCAGTGACCCATGTCTTTCCTTGACCAAAGTACAATGGCCTCAGTTTAGTCATTTTAGCTTCTAGGCAGAGTTCGGGTTTGATTTGATCTCGAACCCACTTATTTGTCTTTTTGGTGATCCATGGTATCCGTAAAACTAACACCCCATTTAAAATGAATCCGTTTTCTTTCTGTCACCTTTCTTCAGAGTCTAACTTTCACATTCATACATAGTAACGGGGAATACCACAGTATGTATTTGATTCAGCTATCATGGTTGAAAGCGGACACATATATCATTCATTAATGGAATAGTACTTGTTTAAAGCTATTCGTAGTTGTGACCGTCTATCACCACATCTTTTGGTTGTAAATTCCATAAGTTAATTATGCATTGAGTAACCAAAGTCCTTTCTGTTTTATCTGTCCTTTATCTACTGCCAATCAACTTCACTGGGTGGTCTTGCACACTTTGAGAGAGGGAGAGCTCTTTTTATCCAGCTTCTTCTTCTTTCTCAAGCAAACAACAAAAAAGTTCCAACCTATTTCCACAAACACCAAGAATTTGCAACTGCAACTTTGCAGGTTTTTCAACATTTCTTTCATTCATTTCTCATTGTAGCATCCACTACCCAAAGACCCAGAGAGGATGCCAGTAGATTAGAGAGTGGTTGTAAAACATCTTGTTAAAAAGCCATTAAAATCCAATTAAAGAGCTAACTAACTAAACATTCATCAACTTAACCCTAGCCTCCAAATTTAATTTAATTTTACCAGTTGCTATCTGCTGCAAGCTGAGCTTGAAATTTAAAATAAATAAACAGTATCTTTACTCTAAAAAAAATTGGAGCAAAACTTGGGGATATCATAATAGGCATCTAGATCCTGTCCATAAGAAAATGCTAGTAAAATCAATTTTATTTATGTTGTTATTATTTACAACATTTATATCCCACCTTTCTGTCCTCACGAGGGCCACCAAGGCAGATATTAATTTAAACCATACATTAGAGGTGGGGAACGTCAGGCTCGGGGGCCGTTTAAGGCCTGCAAAATCATTTGGTCTGGCCTTTCATGGGTCCTGGCAGATCTCTAGCTCATAAGGATATAATACTGGTGATCCACACCCTCCCACAGACAGGAGTAGCCTCTATTCAAGGCAGATGTGTGTTTGTTTTGCCAAGAAAAGGAACCTTCCCCCCCCCCTTGCAGAAGAGTCGTGAGCTATGGAGCTGCTAGGACCGCCCAAGAAACTGTGTTAACCCTTTCCCACCTGGGCTGTGGAGAAACGTATTGGTCGGCTAATTTTTAAGTTGATGATTTTGTATGGCCCGCGAATGATGTTATAAATATCCAAATGGCCTTTGGCGGAAAAAAGGTTCCCCACCCCTGCCATACATCATAAAATCACATTTTAAAACCATTAAAACCAACTCCCAAAACACACACACACATAATTAAAACAATTTTAAAAAGAGTTAAAAGACATGCAAGACATATTTACAGCTCTCAGTGCCTGATCTTTTACTTATTGTCAGCAGATGGCACAATCTAGACAAAGTGCCCCCTAATTTCAGTGGGAGATACTTATGTTTGTTTTTATTTATTTGCTTCATTTATAGTTCACCTTTCTCAGTGACTCAAGGCAGAATACACAAAAACCAATGCAATAAGAACAGTATAATAAGACTGCCAACAGTGCCATAGAACTAGGGCTGTTGATTTGGTTCGTCCTGAACTGAAAAACAGCCGAATTTCCCCTGATTCGACGTTTTTTAGTTCGGATGGAACCGAAGTCAAAAAAGGCGGAAAAATGGGAATTCAGTGAGTTTGGGGTGTTCGGCGAATAAATTAAGCAAATTCAGGGTTCGGTGCAGCAGCATACCCGTCAGTTAGTAAGCAGCATTCTCCCGCGCCCAATCGGTGGCCAAGCTGGGTCTTCTGCTGGCCAATCAGTCGTGATTGAGTGCATGAGCCCAGCTGCTGTGTGGCCCAGGGAGAGAAACAGAGAGTATCTGTTTGTGTGAGAGAGATCCCCCTTGGGGGGGGGGAGCGTGTGCACATTCGAGCCATTCTGTGGCTGCAGGGGGCACATTTTGGGGGGTAGAGCCCCCAAACTTTCAGCATAGCTTCAGAGGACCCTTCTTGCAAGAACCCCCAAGTTTTGTAAAGATTGGATTGGGGAGGCGAAATATGGGGCCGGGAAGGGGTCCCCCACCCTTAATGTGCATCGCCCAAAGCTCCCAGCCCCGACAAACAGCTGAGTTGCGGGGAGCAAGGGCGGGGCAGGTGCGAAGAAGATGGAACAGAAGACATCCACAGTAAGACCCATTTTGGGGCTTTTCTCTATAATTTTCTCTCTGTGTGTGGGGGGGAAGCAGAGTCTGCGTGTGTGTGGGGAGGGAGCAGTTTCTGTGGGTGGGGGGGAAGCCAAAGGGGCTTTCACCCATTCTGCCTGGGGGGGTGCCCCCTTGAGTCTCTCTCTCCCTGGTTTGAGGGGGGGGCTTCAGTTGTGTGTCCTCAGGTTTTCCCTCATTCATAAGATCGGTTAGGTCTATTTTGATGCTTGCTCAAAACTGGTTTTCAACTTGTGACTTAAAGAATGCATTTTCCTGGTCCTGAGTCCAATGCAAAAGGGGAAATTCCACCCCCTCCTGCTCCTTATGCATAGCTAGTGTGCTTCTGTCCCTTTCCATGCTTTGCAAACTCCCAGGCGTCATGTATTGCTTTGCATGGTTGCAAACGTGTTGCTGTGCATGGTTTGCATGGTTGCAAACATGTTGCTTTGCATGGTTTGTAAACTTCTTCGCACCTGCCCCGCCCTTGTTCCCCCCAGCTCAGCTGTTTGTCGGGGCTGGGAGCTTCAGGAGTGGGCGGCAAGCTCTGCTAATTGCAAACCCCCATTGTCAGAGATGCACATTAAGGAGGGGGATCCCTTTCGGGGCCCATATCTGAGCCCCCTCTGACCCAATCTTCACAAAACTTTGGGGTTCTTGCAAGAAGGGTCCCCTCAAGCTACGCTGAAAGATTGGGACCTCTACCCCCAAAAATGCCCCCCCGGAGCCACGTAAAGGCGCAATTGTATTTTTAATGGCTTTATTCGGCCGAATTTTTCCCCGAACTCCGGATCTCATGCCGAATTACACGGACCCGAAGCGGGGGAGTTCGGACTTCAGCATTTCCTGCATAAAAACAGGCCGAATTTTGCCGAATCCGAATTTTAACGAATTTTTTTTTCAACAGCCCTACATAGAACTGGATTAGAAATTCAATGAACTATGTAATGAAAGGTCATTACAGTTATTAATCACAACCCTATCCCCTTTATAAAAATGCTCTACAAAACAGTTCCATTTTGTACATTCTGGCGAGAGGCACAAGTGTGGGGGCTAGGGTTGCCAGCTCCGGGTTGGGAAATACTTGGAGATTTTAAGGGTGGAGCCTGAGGAGGGCGGGGTTTGGAGAGGGGAAGGACTTCAATGGGGTATAATGCCAAAGAGTCCACCTTCCAAAGCAGCCATTTTCTGATTTCTGTCATCAGGAGATCAGCTGTAATAGCGGGAGATCTCCAGCTACCACCTGAAGTTGGCAGCTCTAGTGGAGGCCTCCCTGACCTCAACAGGCAGACCATGCCACCAGATGGGAGCCACAGCAAAGAATGCTTACAATTACCATTGAATTTAAAATAAGTCAGCTGGATTAGGTCCATACTTAATAAAACAGACAATTTTCCAGTTTTATACAGTTGCATGCTGGTCCGTAATGTTGCTAGCAAGCCACCATTTTGTTAGCCCTTTTCATTTCTTCTCCATCAAGTTGCTAAGACCAGCATTTCTCTGCTAGTAACATGATGCCCAGAAAATGAGTTTCTGGTAGGGCTGCCAACTGCCAGGTAGTAGCAGGAGATCTCCTGCTAATTCAACTGATCTCCAGCTGATAGAGATCAGATCACCTGGAGAAAAATGGCCGCTTTGGCAATTGAACTCTTATGGCATTGAAGTCCCTCCCCTCCCAAAACCCCGCCCTCCCCAGGCTCCACCCCCAAAATCTCCCATTGGTTGCGAAGAGGGACCTGGTAACCCTAGTTTCTGGCCATCTGTAGTTCACAATCCAAGAGAGAAGGGACAGCATCAAAAATAATTCCACATAGCCTCATCATACTCTCTCTCCCTTCATCAGATCTTCCACCCAACTCTAGAATATAACCTTCAGGGTAAGACTTTGGTCTGCACCTTTGGGCATGTGTGTGTGTGTGTGTGTGTGTGTGATAGAGAGAGAGAGAGAGAGAGAGAGAGGTGTTGCAGCTGACTTATGGCACCCCCTTATGGGGCTTTCAAGACAAAAGACTTACAGAGGTGGTTTGCCAGTGACTTCCTCTGCATAGCAACCCTGGTAATTCCTTGATGGTCTCCCATCCAAACACTAACCAGGGCGGACCCTGCTTAGCTTCTGAGATCTGATGAGACTGGGCTATACCAGTCTGTCTTCCCTCCACCTCTTGGCCTACCCAGGCCTTAAATACTAGTGAGAAACAGACTCAGCCAGGTCTTATTCAGCTGCTGTGAAGCAGCTAGCAGTCTCTTCCCCACCTCCTCCCCTGCATCTGGCTCAAGGCATAGATATAGTGTTGCCAGCTCCAAAGTGGGAAAATACCTGGAGATTTTTGGGATGGAGCCTGAGGAGGGCAGGGTTTGGAGAGGGGAGGGACTTCAATGCCATAGAGTCCAATTGCCAAAGCAGCCATTTTCTCCAGGTCAACTGATCTCTATCGGCTGGAGATCAGTTGTAATAGCAGGACATCTCCAGCTAGTACTTGGAGGTTGGCAACCCTACTTAAATAACATAACATTTTTAGCTCGCCCTTGCTTTAAAAAACACACACAATGAACCAACCATTTTATTCTCATGAGCACCCTGTAAGGTAGGTTCGGCTAAGAAGGAGTGACTGGCCTCCATAAGCTTCATAGAAGAGTAGGGACTTGAACCTGGGCCTCTGAGATGCCCGTGCCTCAGTATAGGCTCTTGAATCCCTCCAATAATCTTCTCTTCTGAAAAAAAAAGATGGAATGAAGCCATTTCACCAGCCACTAGCTGTCACTACATAAAATATTTCTCTATATATCGGTATAAGGAATCCTAAAATAGCCAAAGTCGTGTATCTGTGTATAATTGAATGAACAGAATTTATTTTTTACAGTTCAGAAACCTAAGAGAACAGACTGGCAATATGCTTAGCGTACAAGAATAGAAATAATGCTGATGATAGGTTACCTGGTTTTCAGCCAAGTGTTAATAGATCAGTAGAAACGGCCACCAGTGGAAGAACGTTAGGCCTATTAAGCCATGCGCTCAGCATTCAGTAAACAATCTCATCAAGTTCAAAAACAGTGTTGCTGCAAATATAGATCTACAGCCGCTGGCAACTAAAGAGGCAATCCAAATGTTTGTATATCATTAGACAAATACGCATTACAGATTTTTGTTCTAGTACCATTTAGTAAAATCAACTGTGCAAAACAGTTCAGACTCAGTTCCATATGTTTCCTAAAACACCTCTGGAACAAATTATGACAATATAAGCATTTAAAGTGGGCAGCCATTGTAGTATTAATTTTATTGGTTAAGCACTGGGAAGCCCAACCCTGAGGCCCAAGAGGAAAAGGCAGCTGGGTGCCAGCACAAGGGCAGTTGGGAGAACCAGTGTGGTGTAGTGGTTAAGAGCAGTGGTGTGGAGCAGTGGACTCTGATCTGGAGAACTGGGTTTGATTCCCTGCTCCTCCACATGAGCGGCGGACGCTAATCTGGTGAACTGGATTTGTTTCCCCACTCCAACACACATGAAGCCAGCTGGGTGACCTTGGGCTAGTCTCACACTCTCAGCCTCACCTACCGCACAGAGTGTCTGTTGTGGGGATGGAAAGTGATTGTAAGCCGGTTTGATTCTTCCTTAAGTGGTAGAGAAAGTCAACATATAAAAACAATTTCTCCTCCTCCTCCCCCCCAAGGTGCTGGTGGGACATATGTGGAGTGTTGTGGAGCATGCAGCGCTGGACTAGCTCCTTGCCCCTACTGACAAGGTTGCCAACCTCCAGGTGGTGGTGGGAGATCTCCTGCTATTACAACTGATCTCCAGGTAACAGTGATCAGTTCCTTTGGGGGAAATGGCCGCCTTGGACTCTATGGCATTGAAGTCCCTCTCCTCTCTAAACCCCACCTCCCTCAGGCTCCACCCCCAAAATCTCCAGGCATTTCCCAACCCAGATCTGGCAACCCTATCAATGGCAGAGGCTACACCACTGGGTGTGTGTGAGAGCAGGCTTAGAGATTCCTAACCCTCAGCCCACCCTCAGGAATGTCTCTTCCCATGTGGGCCTACTGAGTATGTTGGTGGACCCTGGGGGGGGTGAGGTTCTCTCTCTAGCTCTGTTGACTAGCCCTCAGCCTGCCTGCTGGGGCCCTCTAGCAGTCTCCTAAGCTCTCTGAATGGGAAGATAAGGGACTTGTATCCTTCTCTGTTGTAGAACAGCAGCTCTTCTCAAGCCCAGAGCTGTGCCCTTTCTTCTTCCTTGGCATCTTACATAGGGTTGCCAACCTCCAGGTACTAGTTGGAAATCTCCTGCTATTACAACTGATCTCCAGCTGATAGAGATCAGTTCACCTGGAGAAAATGGCCACTTTGGCAATTGGACTCTATGGCATTGAAGTCCCTCCCCTCCCCAAACCCCACCCTCCTCAGGCTCTGCCCCCCAAACCTCCTGCCAGTGACAAAGAGGGACCTGGCAACCCTAATCTTACAGGAGCCCTTTTTAAAGAGGCTGCCTAGCTGCACTCTTCACCACCATCCACTAATCTCCACCTTCCTAGCCATACCGGGCCTATTCCTGGCGAATGTTGACTGCCCCAGCCTCACATGGCTTCTGAAACACAGGAAAGCAAAGGGACAGCTTCCCAACCCTCCCTAAATGGCGCTCCTAACTTTCTCGGACTTGCCCATGACAGTTCTTTCATCTGGTCTCAGAGGGCGAAAACGCATGGTCTCTTTAGCCTCCTTTATTCCCTGTTTCAGCCAGGATTCAGCCAGTATCGAACGCATGTTCAGAGAAACGCATGTGTTCGATCCTGGCTGAATCCTGGCTGAAACAGGGAATAAAGGAGGCTAAAGAAACCATGCATTTTTGCCCAGAGTCACAATGCCAAGAACAGAGCCTTTTTCTCCAGTAGCAGACTGGCTTTCATCGCTACACTTAGACAGGTGCAATTGTGGACAGCTTGGAGGAAGGCAATTTTGCCTTGCTAAATACATTAAAGGCTTTTTGTCTTCAAGAATCTTTAATACCCTATTGTCATAATTCCCAATCACCACAAACAATAATACATTAAGCCATTTGCTCGGTAAGCAGTCTGGCAGTGCTCAGGGAGATAGTCGATACTTCTTCTGCCAAACTGTGGCTTAAAAGCTGTCTTCCACTCTCAGTAAGCATAAATGACATTGAAACTTAATAGCAGGTTTAGTCTGAGGATTGATTGTCTTTTCTTTAGGAAGAGATTGCTGAGTCAAGCATCAGAAGCACAATAGCTCTGGTCACTAGAGCAAACTACAAGGGAGTCTCCATATTAGCAGCCATCCATCCATTCTTCTAAGGATCTCATCGTTAATCTCTTTCTGTCTCCTGCCATAAATCAAAACTAGCTTCATTTAGGCAAATGGAGATACAGAGTCTTGACCTGCCAAATGATTAAAAGATTGTTAGTTGATGAAGTAGGCCAGTCTAACACATTAATTTGTCAATTAATTAGTCAATTATTGATTAAAAAGTCAATACACCCTTGGAGGATTTCCCTCTATATATCCTTTTTTCCCTCTCCTGCTTTTGGGGAGTCCAGCTACAGGGTTGCCAGCTCTGGATTGGGAAATACCTGGAGAATTTGGAGCCTGAGGAGGATGGGGTTTGGGAGGGAAGGGACTTCAATGGGGTATAATGCTGTAGAGTCCACTTTCCAAAGAGCCCATTTGCTCCAGGTGAATGACATCTGTTGCCTGGAGATCCATTGTAATAGCAGGAGATCTCCAGCCACCACCTGGAGGTTGGCAACCCTATTTTACTATCATTGAATGCCAGATGTGACAACACTAATGCCTAAAGAACCACCTAACCTCAGTATTTTGGATAAACTGTGGTAATCGAGAGACAAGTTTTTGAAGAATCAGATTGTTGCCCTCATTTTGAATAGGCACGAAAAGGCAACCAGGTCCATGTTCATTACCTTGCACTAACGGTACTTGCACAACTCTTGGACACTCTACATAGGAATGCTGCGCCAAACACCACACAGACTGGGACCTAGGGTTGCCAGGTCCCTCTTTGCCACTGGCAGAGGTTTTTGGGGCCGAGCCTGAGGAGGGTGGGGTTTGGAGAGGGGAGGGACTTCAATGCCATAGAGTCCAATGGCCAAAGCAGCCATTTTCTCCAGATGAACTGATCTCTATCGGCTGGAGATCAGTTGAAATAGCAGGAGATCTCCAGCTAGTACCTGGCAGTTGGCAACCCTACTGGGACCCCTTACTTGGTTCCATAGTAAGTATTTGGGCTGTTGCATTGATTTCAGAGTTTATGCAAACTTAGGAGATCTACATCAGGAGCAAGGAATGTGCTGCATTTTCTGATGCTTTGCTCAGTTACTTAAGTTGCAAGGTCAAACACAAAAAGACAAATGTGCCTTATTCTGAATCAGAATACTGACTTTTCAAATTCAGTGTTGGCTACTATGACAGGCAGCAGCTCTCTGGTACAACAGGCAGAGGTCTTTCACATCACCTAGTTCAGCTGGCAATGGCAGGAATCAAACTTGGGACCTTTTGAAGGTGAAATGGGTGCTCTGACACTGGGATGTAGCTCCTCTGCAAGGAATGGGACATGGCAGGATCCTACCGTAGTGCTATTTTTCCTTACATCATTATTCCATGCCAACCTGGAGAACTGGCCTTTAAGTGCACATGTATTTGTGTAATGCATAGTCTCAAAACAGCGCTGGAGCTGCTATTTTAAATGAGCCTTTTACAATGCATGGAAACGATAAGTTTGGGAATAGGTGTATACCAGTTGCCTCAGTATTGTTTATGGCATTTCCCGCAATTTCTCATTAGAGGTTATCTGTTAGGTGAAAGAAAGGGAGTTATTGCCTGTGTTTATTTTCTCGGGAGAGTATTATTCTAAGTAAGTACAATCACTGTTTAGGAAAGAAATTGTCTTTGCATGATATAATGTGAAAGGAATAGCCTTGTCAGAGGAATTGCTCTGACAACTCTTACTGTGGTTTATTGCATGTGCCTTCTCACTCCCACTGAATGCACTTTTATTTAGTGCATTCAAGTGATGCGTTTAAAGCATGAGTGAAATTGGTAAATATGGTATATGTCTTCATTTTCAATCTTTCTGGGTTCAGGAAATGAATATGTAATCGGTAATAATGTATACCTTTGCCACAGGTCAGCAAGCGATGAAAAAAGCGGATATTTTGAATCAATACATGGAATTAAATCCTTCCTTCTGCTCTAGTCTGTTCTCCATCTATGTTGCCCACAGGTCTCGGGGAAAATATCCTATCCATTTAATAGAGACTTAATGGGTTGGTATTTACCACCATGCCATGTAAAGCTATAACTAGGGTTGTCAGGTCCCTCTTTGCCACCGGTGGGAGGTTTTGGGGGTGTAGTCTGAGGAGGGCAGGGTTTGGGGAGGGACTTCAATGCTATATAGAGTCCAGTTGCCCAAGTGGCCATTTTCTCCAGGTGAACTGATCTCTATTGGCTGGAGATCAGTTGAAATAGCAGGAGATCTCCTGCTACTGCCTAGAGGTTGGCAACCCAAGCTATAACTGCCTGTTTCCTTTCCACACATTAAGTCACTTCTTCTTGCCCAGATGATACAACTTCTTGGCGAGCTTTTGTTCCTCCTCCTAGGGTTTCATTTTCCAATTCTCCCCAACTCGTTCCCTTTCCATGCCCATCTTCCCCAGGCCTGACAGCCAAGGTTCAAGTTGCAGTCCGCTGGGCTTTGGAAAAACATCCCAACTCTGTCCTTTTGGAGACCTTGATACAAACCTTTGCGGTCCCTATGAGACGACACCTACTGAGGCACATATATATATATATTTATTATGGATACAGGTCACCGAAGAAGCCATATGCGAAACGTGGTCCCGATCTAGACGACACGTCTGACATCTTTTTCCTGTGGCTTTGCTCCAATGACTGAAACCTAAAAATAATTTGAAAGAATCAAAGACTTTTACATCAAATGATATCCTAATTGGTCATACACTTGGACTTACCTATTGAATTAGGATCCGTGATATCCTTTGGACAGTCATATTTATTGGATTGCTTTTGTAAAATTTTGTATCTGGTTGTACTCCTATTTGTACATGTTGTATATATTTATTCACTTTAGCACTTTATAAAATTCACTTATTTGCATTATATTGTTATAGTGCTGTTTTGGGTTGCTCCAATCATCCTTACAGCACTGAGCCTTTATTTCTTGTGGTGAACCTCCAGGTGGTAGCTGGAGATCTCCCACTGTAACAACTGATCTCCAGGCGACAGAGATCAGTTCATCTGGAGAAAATGGCTACTTTGGAAGGTTGGCTGTATGGCATTATACCCCAGTGAAGTCCCTCCCCTCTCCAAAGCCCACCCTCCTCAGGTTCTACCCCTAAAATCTCCAGGTATTTCCCAAGAGGTATTTCCTTGTGCTCTGTTGTAACTCCACTCCTTGATCTGGGCCAGTATATTAGACTGTCCTGGATTAACCATATGCTAATCCACTCGAGAGTTTATTGTGAGCTAAAGGCGGCATGTTTTATTAAACTCTGATTTTGTTTAAAACCATACTGCCTCCCAATTTTCATGACTGCCCTTTAGAATATAAAAATATGCCATATGTTTTGAAAGAAAAAGTGTCTTTTATTTCTGAAAAAAATGTACTTTGTACTGCTAGTGGACTTGTTGCATGGATTGAGTTTCTCCCCCCCCCCCACCAAGCTGATACCCTACACCAGCTGGAGGCTGAGTGAGGGGGAGGCCCTAGCTGCAGCCCAGTTAAGTAGGGGAGGGGCAGGGCAGACCTCTGTTGCAACTCCACTTGCAGGCCTGCCCAGAATGCTGCTCCCTCCTTGAACTCGCCTATGGAAGTCTGCTGCCGGCCCAGGCTGCGGGGCCATCCATGCTTCTTCCCAAACCAGACACTGCTGGCACGGAGCCAACAGGATAGAACTCCCTTAGGGTTGCCAACTCCCTTAGGGTGGTGGCTGGAGCTCTTCCCCTGGGTTCATTGCTAATTTTCAATAGGTCTTTTGTTTTTTTACAGTAAATCTATGCAGTTATATTAATGCTCATACATAGGGTTGCCAATCTCCAGGTACTAGCTGCAGGTCTCCTGCTATTACAACTGATCTCCAGCTGATAGAGATCAGTTCCCCTGGAGAAAATGGCGGCTTTGGCAATTGGATTCTATGGCACTGAAGTCCCTCCCGTCTCCAAACCCTGCCCTCCTCAGGCTCCACCTCAAAGATCTCCAGGTATTTCCAAACCTGACCCTGGGCTGCAAATGCAGCCCCAGGTGAATCCAGCGTCATTGCTTCTGCTTTTCCATCATAACTGACCTTTCCTCTTTGCGGGGGGAAGGACTTCAATGCCGTAGAGTCCAATTGCCAAAGTGGCCATTTTCTCCAGGTGAACTGATCTCTATCAGCTGGAGATCAGTTGTAATAGCAGGATCGGCAGCTAGTACCTGGAGATTGGCAACCCTATGTATGAGCATTAATATAACTGCACAGATTTACTGTAAAAAAACAAAAGACCTATTGAAAATTAGCAATGAACCCTAAGCTGCCTAGAATTTGGCTGGGACCCAGCAGCAACTCAGCTACCCCAAACAGGTTCATGAACCTTGGTGAATCTGGCTTGAGCTCTAGGTTTGCAACAAAAGACTGGGAGGAAAAAATACAACAAGTTTCACCTTGCTGCTGTTAGGGTTCATTCAGCCAAAGCTGATCTTAGCTCTAGGGTTAACGTTCCAGAAATGCAGAGGTGAAGCAAAAGTTATTAAAATAAAGAAGCAAACTGGAAACTCCCTCAAAGCAACTCAGTGTGCAATGTTGCTCAGGTCCCTTCCCCCCCCCCTCTCTTTCTCTCTTCTGGACTGAATGCTGGTGGGGGTGGGGAGAGGCAAATAAATAAAACATATCTGTTTAGGATTTGGCACTCGGGATTCCAGAACTGTACTAAGTGGGAAAATTCACAATGGGGGAAAAAAAAAACATGAGAGGAGGGTTTAAAATGTGTACATCTGTTACATTCAGGCAATGATTTATGTCTACAAAATTGGCTTCGTTTGCTCAAAGTATAGCCTAGGGTAAAACTGAACACACCTTTAATGCTCCACTTCCCAATGCTCTTTGGTATACAGTACAAAAGGGCTGCTGTGGATGTTAGGAAACGAGAGCCAAAGAGCAGAATATGTGTGTGTGTGTTTTATTGTAAACTTTAGCATATTTGACCACACCTTAAAAAAAAAAAAAGCACTAGTGTTTTCAAGATTTAACATAAAATAATTATTAGGGGAGGAAATCACCTTGTGGCACTGGATAAAGGTTCACACAAACCCATGCTGAGTAGGGGGGGGGAAAGAGCTTTTACTTGAGAGTTAAAACAGGTAAAACACATAGCACCAAGCCAAACACAAACACTCAGAGACATGAAAGGGCAAGAGCCTTATCAAATATCCTTGCTTCACTTAACACTGAACTCCCATTCTTTAGGCAGCTAATGCTTTCAGTAGTTATTGATTCACTGTGCTGATAATTACAGGAGGATCGATCAGTGTCTCCTGTTTATGCATGCTATCTGGAGTGTGTTGGGAAGTGAGAGTTTGAGAGGCTTAAATAGTAATCCATAAATGTGAAGCCTTCGCTGGTACAGCCAGATATTCGAGGTAGACTTTTAATCACTGGTACAGTCAAATATTCGAGGGAGACTTTTGTGTGTGTGTAAAGTGCCGTCAAGTCGCAGCCGACTCTTGGCAACCCCTTTTGGGGTTTTCATGGCGAGAGACTAGCAGAGGTGGTTTGCCAGTGCCTTCCTCTGCACAGCAACCCTAGTATTCCTAGGTGGTCTCCCATCCAAATACTAACCAGGGCTGACCCTGCTTAGCTTCTGAGATCTGACGAGATCAGGCTAGCCTTTTAATCAGTGGTAAAATCAAATATTCAGGATAGACTTTAATCTTTGGTAAAGTCAAATATTCCAGGTAGACTTTTAATCACTGGTACAATCAAATACTCAAAGGTAAAGGTAGTCCCCTGTGCAAGCACCGGGTCATTCCTGACCCATGGGGTGATGTCACATCCCGATGTTTACTAGGCAGACTATGTTTATGGGGGGGGGGGGTTGCCATTGCCTTCCCCAGTCATCTTCCCTTTACCCCCAGCAAGCTGGGTACTCGTTTTACCGACCCCGGAAGGATGGAAGGCTGAGTCAACCTTGAGCCTGAAACCGACTTCAGTAGGGATCGAACTGAGGTCATCAGACTTTTAATCACAGGTACAATGAAAACCCTCTCAAATTCTCTCACATAAATTTGCTGTTCACCAGAAATAAGGGCCTAACTACAAATATTTTTCCCACAGGGATGTCCCCTGACTGGGTGGGAGAGGCATGTTCTGAAGTTTATAGTCAATTGTCATTGTTTTACTTTTTTTTAAAAATAGAACATTTTTATATACAGCATTAATTTTAAAAGAACGTTGAAGAAATTAAAATACATTTCTCTGTAAAGAAAAGAGAAACATATTCTTATTTCTTCAACCAGAGTTCTTCTAAATTAATGCTAATATATACAGTTGCAGCGAAGCATATTTTGTTTGATTATGTTAATCTATAATGGTGTTAATTTTCCTACATACGTGTTTATGTTTTTTAAAAGTTTTGCTGTATCATCCTGGATTATTTGAGGGTCTGTTTGCTCCTCTAGGAAGTGGAATTCAAACACAATAGCAGCGGGAGGAGCCAAGCTGAATATTATATTTCTTTGTTAAGGAATGGCTTTTTAAGGTGGTTATCGTAACGTAATGCAAAGGAGATATGGGACACAGTTTAGAAAGAAACATAGTCGCTGTCAGGTCTGTCTATGGCTAACCACTGGAAGGACTGTGTATAGGGTTGCCAACCTCCCGGTACTAGCTGGAGATCTCCTGCTATTACAACTGATCTCCAGCTGATAGAGGTCAGTTCCCCGGGAGAAAATGGCTGCTTTGGCGATTGGACTCTATGACATTGAAGTCCTTCCCCTCCCCAAACCCTGCCCTCCTCAGGCTCTGCCCCAAAAACCTCCTGCCGGTGGCAAAGAGGGACCTGGCAACCCTAAAAGGAGAGCCAGTTAGGTTCAGAACACCACCATGGGGGAAGGAGGAGCTCCGGCCTCCCCCACCATTTTTTGTGCTGAAATGGTGCTGTGTGGGAGATTTTCCTGTTTTTGCTTTTACAGAATACTCCACTGCCCCTCAGATCTGCTTTGGTGTAGAAAAATGGCAGGGGAGGGAGAAGTCCCTTCTCCCCCTGAAGCAGCATTCTTATTCCAGTCTGGCTCACCTTTGTATTTAAACTAGCACCAAAATCTGAATTTTGATTTGCAGTGTGGAATTTCCAAATATTCAGAACTCCATTAAAGTCAATAGGAATAGCCATTTTCCACTTAAAACACACACAAAGGCAAAACACTTTTTAAAAGGTTTCCCTCAGCCATCCCACCCTTTCCCAGTACCTATGCCAACCCCTATGAGTTGAGAAGATTTGGCAAGTGCTCACAGCAACTGCCACCATTGCCAGGCAGCAGTGCCAGGCACTGCTAATGAAATAATTTCAATGTGGGCATGGACCCTGAACAGTGCAAATGCCACCAGGGCAGCATTAAGAAGAAGAGTTGGTTTTTATATGCCGGCTTTCTCAACCACTTAAGGAAGAATCAAACCGGCTTACAATCACCTTCCCTTCCCCTCCCCACAACAGACACCCTGTGAGGTAGGTGGGGCTGAGAGAGCCCTGAGAGAGTTGTGATTAGGCCAAGCTCTCTACCCCCTGTCTTTGTGTCAAGCTGTCCAGGGAATACGTTTCCCTTCCCTCCTCTAGCAAGCAGCCTAGCCTTCTTTCAATGGAACTCAAAATATTAGGAATTATTCCTAATATCTGGAACTATAAAATTTGGCTTTGGAGTTTTTTTTTTAACTATTCAGAATATAGTATTATTCTGTGCTTCCAAATGTTTCTAGATCCAACTTGCACATTCCTAGTGTGCATAGGAACGCAGCCCAATAGTGTATAAAGTGTATAACCATCATTGCTCCTTTTCTTAACAATGGTATCAGTTTTATCATTATTTCTATTTTGAAAAAGAGGAACTTAAATTTACCTATGTAGGTCTGTGTGGATGGTATGCCTCTTTTCTAAGTTCAAATTCATTACCTATCCATTGGCACAGAAAATACATTTCTGTGTAAAACTACCTTACATCTTATACACACAATCCTCCACCTTCGTCGTTTTCAGTTTGTGGCAATATAACATCTGGGAAATGTTGCTAATTGTGTTGAAACACTTTTAACTTCTCACTCGATGTTGAACGTGTTCCTTGAAGGACCCACCAAATTCGCCAATAACTTTATTTTAGGCAAACTTAAGTGACAGCTCATTCTTGATATGAAATGACCATCTGGGCAAATGCCTTCACAAGTTTGCAACCACAAGTAACGGTCATAATGTCTCAATTGTTAGTACAGTCTAGTCGACTCATTTTTTTAAACACCGGCCAACTCAATACATGGAAAACACATGAATACATAATTTTAACAGCTGAAAGGCTATATATATCTGGCAAGCTTTACCTAATAGATTTCCCTTAGCAACACTATTTCTGGATTATTTGAATTAGTCCACTAGTGAGTTACAATATATTGTAGGAACAATGTTTCATCCAAATTCCAAGTTAGCCTTTCCATTTATAGTCCGCCCAAAAGAGACTGAAATGGAAAAAGAACAGAAATAAATCCAGAGTCAGTTTTTATAGAGAGCGGCCAAACATCTGTTGAAAGGCAGCAGGGTCTTTCAACCCAATTCCCAGTCACCCAGTTACCCAGTTCTGGAATTTGGAATGGTTGATTACATTTCTCTAGCAGACACACTGTGTAATGTCATCGTTGGATGTGTTCGCTGTGATCAATCCAAAACACATAACGGCCGACAAAAAATTACATAGCGTTGTACAGTGAAAGAGTCCAAATGTACTGGCACTATCATTTTGTTGTTTGTGTAGCAGTGACACCAGGAGCCATCCAGAGGGCACAAGCACCTCATAGAACATCTTAACACATCGTAGTATTCTTTTCTGGCTTCTCCATTTTCCCCCTTTGATAATTCAGCCATGGACAGTTGATAAAGGAAAAGTTTCAATAGGCTTCCCTTCAGCTTTGTAACACCTGAACTTATTGTTTGCCTCTATTGGATCCTACAAATCCTGTAGAATAAGTGAAGAATCTTCCTTTATCAGAGCATGGTTCTTCACAGGAAAGAAGTTGTAGGCTCTAATTTATAATTTTGATACATCACCACTTACACTGTGCTCCTATGCATCTTTACTGGTATCAAACACCACTGTGTTAATCAGGGCATACTCCCTGGCAAGTAGCTTGCCTTGCTCATCCTTCCCCCCCTAAAATAAAAGATAGTTCCAACCTCCGCATTGATAATTATAGTCAACTTCTCTGCCAGGACCTATGATATCATTTGTAGTATAAGTAATTAATGGTATACGTAATAAGTAATTGGTGTAGTGGTTAAGAGTGGTGGACTCTAATCTGGAGAACTGGGTTTGATTCCTAGCTCCTCCACATGAATGGCGGACTCTAATCTGGAGAACCAGATTGGATTCCCCACTCCTCCACATGAAGCCTGCTGGGTGACCTTGGGCTAGTCACAGTTATCGAAGAACTCTCTCAAAGGATATCCCAAGAAGGATACTTAAGGTTCAGTTACGAAGGAAACTGCTATCAATGCTTTCAGTTGTCACGTGGGGTGAGACTATAGCAGCATACAGAAATTGGTCTTTGAGACAGACCAATGTGTCTGTGTGCATGGGTGTGTATGGACATGCAAAACTTAATTGCAAGCAGATGTCAACACCATTAGCTGGGATAATAAAAGGGCCAAATTTATTCAATTTCACATGGATCAAGGGATCTGCAGCGCCAATATACCTAGTCACAGTACAAGCCATTGGTGGAAGTCAGGCCTCCTCTGCCTGTACATCCCAGATTTTATGGGCAAGGTCACCCTGGCTCTGAGCCCTAAGGTGTGTATGGATCATTCTCCTCCTTGCCAAGCCTTTAATGTTTGAAAAAGGACAGTAGACTGTAGTGATAGAATTTATAATTTCAAGATATTCCCTTATATTAGTCTAGTCAGTGTGTTAATTTGAATACCTTCCCTAAGGTCACATGTTTAAGTAGGCAATTCAGCTGGTTGAGAGTGCTTGTATAAACCTGTTGGAGTTGCTGTTTAGATTAAAAACTGTTTGACCAACTCCTTGTTCTTCCGGTCTCTATTTTGGAACCCAGAAAACAATACATAGGCTAAGTAACCCAGAACTCCAAAATTTGGGGAGAAATTCATATGAGGAGAATTTCAGAAGCATTTTTAGAGGGAAGAGAAGTGTGTTCTACATTTTCCTCCTTAGCTCTGCATCGTTTCAAGAAATAAAGGCTTTGCCTAGTAGAAGTCATGGAAAATGTAGGCCAAGGGGTCAGTGTCCATTTATCCTCTCGCCTTTGAGTGGATGAAAGTGAAGCTTTTTGATAGCTAACAGCACCTCTTCTGGGAAAAGCCTTCTTACTGAAATAGTCCCGGGTGTACAGGTGTTTTGTGTGGAAGTGTGAAGCTGCGTTAGCTCCTCATCCCAAGCTGCTTGCTATTATTCTTTCTATGTTTGCATACAGCTGTTATCAGTCTTTCTTCTCGATAATCTGAATATCCGAATATTTTTTCAGGGTGGCACATAAAATCTACAAGGACATTTGTCACTATCAAGTGAGAAAAAAAAATCTGAATTCTGACTTAGCTGCAGCAGGAAAACAAGCTGCCACGAACATCATCTGAAGCAGATGGTTCCAGCTACTAGGAATATTCCTTTCTCCACAGTCCTGAAATAACAGAACTCTACAGAAATGTGAAGTGAAGTGAGAAAGTTGAATATAGTACGGAGTTATGCTTTAGCATAAATGTAGCCGTTAGTTGAGAAACATCATGGAAAGCTTCAGTGTCATGACACATGTATAAGGGTTAACGCTGATCTATCATTGGTAGAGCTGGGGGGTTGGTTTGTAAATGTCCTTACTATATTTAGGCGAGTTTCTTGAGAGGGACATTTCACCGATTCTCACCCCCCCCCCCATAGCTGCCTTGAGTCAAGACGAAAGGTGAGATATAAATATTTTAATAAAGTAATAAATAAAAGGCAAGCCTCTGACTCCTCCTTTATGTTGTTCCTTGGGGGGTGGGTCCCCTCTTGCCCTGAGAGCATAATTGGGGGAACATTTTGGGCTGCAGCATGAGGGGGAAGTCATGTTTCACTGATGTAAATCCTTTCATCAGGGTCGATTTTCAGTGGGATCTGAGTCTCAGTGTTAGCATTCCTTGTCATCTTCAGGGCTGAACAGCAAAAGAACCAATTCTCTCAGTCTGCAGCGAATGCAGGCCCTAGATGACACCATTTGGTCAGCCCCCATGTTGTCACGTTGTCATCAGGACATCTCTCCCCCCCTTCAAACTCCAGATCAGCTTGCAACGGTTTCTCTTTTTTCTAATTTTGACATAAGTTGAAGGATGAATAAAGAAATGCAGAAATATATGGTGCTAAACAAAATTAGGCGGGGGCATCTGAAGCATGGGTGCGGGCATGACTGATTGGCTGACCCAGTGCCAATCAGTATGTATGTCGTACCAAGTATGTATGTCGTACCAAGACATATCTTTAAGTATTTCATCTGCTGTCACCCTTAATTGTATAGCCATGGCAACCATAAACATCCCCTGGTGAGAAAATTTATTTAGGAAATTTATATGCCATCTCTTCGGAGAACCTGGGCTGAATATATGATTTTGGTGTACACGTGCAGGTGAAAAAGTGAGCAGGAACTGTGCCATTCACTTCAGCGTGGTGTAGTGGTTAAGAGGGGTGGTTTGGAGTGGTGGGCTGTAATCTGGAGAACCGGATTTGATTCCCTACTCCACATGAACGGCAGATGCTAATCTGGTGAACTGGGTTAGTTTCCCCACTTCTACACATGAAGCCAACTGGGTGACCTTGGGCAAGTCACCCATCTCTTTGAGCTCTCTCAGCCCCACCCACCTCACAGGGTGTCTGTTGTGGGGAGGGGAAGGGAAGGTGATTGTAAGCCAGTTTTATTCTTCCTTATGTGGTAGAGAAAGTCAGTGTATAAAAGCCAACTCTTCTGCTTCTGCTTCATTGGCATTGCTGTCCACAGAGCAGTCCCTGTACTTACAAACGAAATCAGTACCCCACAGAGCTTGAGAGCCATCACACAAATGGACTTGTCATACACTACTTACTAGTGTTGAACAACCCGTATCTCTTTTCATGCGCATGCATGTATGTATGGGTTGGGGAGAACTGAAGCTCGATGGTAGCTCACTGGTAACTCCACCTTTGTGTGTAGGTCTGCATTTATTTAATTTATTTATTTAATTCATCTTTTCTCCACCTTTCTGCTCAATGAGAACCCAAAGGAGCTTACATCATTCTCCTCACCTCCATTTTACCCTCACAACAACCCTGTGATATATGTTAGGCTGAGAAAGTGTGACTGGCCCAAGGTCACCCAGCAAGGTTCCAATGCATGAATGGAGATTTGACCTGGGCCTCCAAGATACTAGTGTGACACTCTAAACCAGGGGTGTGAAACATAAGGCCTGCGAGCTGGATCTGGCCCCTCAAGAGCTCTTATCCGGCACGCGAGCCAGCCGAGGCAGCCACACCCCAACCTCTCAATCCGGGCTGGCGAGGCATGGCCCGGCCTGGCCAAGTGACATTTATGTCATGTCTGGCCCTTGTAACAATTGAGTTCGACACCCCTGCTCTAAACAGTACACCACACTGGATGCCAGTCTCAGGCAGAAAGGCATAGATAGCTCCTCTAGAGACCTCCCAGAACTGCTGCCAGTTACAGTAGACAGCACAGTTCTAAATGGACCGAACGGTTTGACTCAATATAATGTAAGTTCATATATTCATATATTATTTTGCAAATGCCTCATTCCCGTATTCAAATATAACTGAAAATGTTAGCTAGCAGATTCATTTAATAAAAGCTTGAGTTTGAAACGCTAATAATTCATTCTATAATAGCTCAATTTGACCCATGAAGGAATTAAAAAGGTGTTTATTTGTATATGTTATTGATTGCAATGCCTAGGGTACAAATAATACTAATAATAAAATACCCAATCACAATTACCATGTGTCAGTGATAGGCAGGAAATATAGCATAATGGAAAAACAAGGGATTTATTAACATTATTTTCCTTGTTCTTGATCTAGGTCATCAAGTAGATTAATATATATTTGCAAGCTGTTCATTCATTGTACAGGCGCATGTACATCACAGTAAATATCTCCCATGGCACTGATAAACTCTCAGAGGCTATAGGCCAAGGTGTTTATGCTCCAGTGGAGACATTTGTGCCAAGTACATGCTCCTGGTGATATAGTTAAAAGCATTAAACTCAAAATGCAACTTTACAAGTCTATTACGGTCTATAACTTTTATTATTTCCGTGGTGGACAACTTGGTTGGTTATTATCAATATGTTGCGAATGGGAGTAGCGATGTACTGGGGTTGGGTGAGAAAAACTTAAAATTGGGGCATGGAAGTGAGGAAGCCAGATCTCATTTCAGTGTTTATGCAAACCAAACTATTTAGGTGATAGAAATACTACTCCTGAAAATACTGTTTTTCTTCTCTCCAAAGATCATAATTTAGAAACTGCCGTTTAGTAACAGAATGAGGCAAAGATACAAATGCATGTTAACTTAACTCTAAATGCTATTCTCTTGAGCTCCCAACTTTTCTGCTTCGAGAGGTTTATTTGTCTTGGTCGCTTTCTCATGCTCTGCTTATCTTCTGTTTTGTCTTGGGGCCTTTTCGATGTTTTGTAAGCAGACAACATTCCTACTGACTGTGAGTGCTTTACCACAATGAGACATTCTTGTTTTGCTGCCAGAGCCGAATACTTTTTCTAGCTCTTTCATTTGCAGGTATTAGTTTGTCTTGTGGTCTTTATGTTGCTTTGAAAGAAAGCCTTCATTGAGCAATTGGACACTCCACTTCTCCAATTAATAGTGCAATCCTAAGAGCAAATGCACAGGCATGCAAGTGTGCATGCATTCAGATAAGACAGGTAACATCAAAGGAGTTATCTACACACTAGAAATAGATGTTCCCTTTTACACCAGTTTAACTATGTTGGGAACCGAGTATGCTTAGTTAGACAACTCAAGGTACCCGTAATGAAAAAAAGTTCCAAAGTTTCCTTGGAGACAGGGAATGACTATGGTGTAGATCAGGGGTGTCGAACTCAAATGTTATGAGGGCCGGAATGACATAAATGTCATTTGGTCAGGCCGGGACATGCCTCGCCAGCCCTGATTGGGAATGGGGTGTGTGTGTGCATGTGTGGCTGCCTCGGCTGGCTCATGGGCCAGATAAGAGCTTTGAAAGGGCCGAATCTGGCCCTCGGGCCATATGTTTGACACTCCTGGCTTAGGTAATCTATTTTGTTTCTGCTTGCATTCTTGTTTGTCCATTATGGCACTAGCCATGTTTGCACACTTAAGACCTGTCTTTTAAGGAAGCAAAATGTGCCTAGCGCCAGAGGAACAAGGTAATCTGTGGAGGACCACATCCACAATGGATGCTCGAGAAGAAACAATGTATCGGATTCAAGCCCATACCCCTTTCACACCTATGCATTGCCAGGAGGCTGCATCCTGGCAATGACTGTAGCTTGTCCTGGCTGATCTTGCCTTGCTCCAATGCTGGATTAGCTGATGAGTTTAGCAGGATTTGAGAAGCAAGGGTTTCCCTCAGCCCCCTAGTAAATGTTGCAAAAAGGTCCAGCCAGCAGAGTCAGAACAACTCCTGTTTACTGTGCTCTGCCTTCCCTGCGCCCCTAGTGGCTGCAGTGCAGAACTTCATTAGAAGTTAAAAAAAAAGTAAATGCATTTGGTTGGATGCAGCATGACTTGGGCTGACTTGGGCCCCATGAATTTTGTCCCCTCAGTTCTCCCCCCTCAGCAGCCCTGCCGGCAATTTTGTATATTTTCATACCTTTACACCGCTATCCTAAACAGATACGCTTAGGATGGCAGTTTAGTACATTTTTCCCACCCTTTCTCCATGAAGCTCAAGACAGCTTCTACCATTCTCTTCTCCTCCATTTGATCCTCACAACAGCCCTCTGAGGATAGGCTGAGAGAGAGTGGTTGGCCCAAGGTCACCAATGAGCTTTATTTATGAGTTGTCCTAGACTAATACTCTTCACTGTGCTCTTCATTTCACTGTACTGGCTCACAGAAGACTCTTCAATAGGATTTGAACACCTGTCTTTCAAACCATGTTTTTTTTTTTTTTACAATGGCATGACAGGTAGGCACATCTTCTTTTTCATGATACTTGAACCTTGGGTACTGTACTGTCATGACACTGGAACCTTGGGTACTGTCTGTTATGGCCCATTAATGTTGAAGGATGATGGGTGCCAAAAATTGCTTCACCATGGCCAAGGCTTCGTGTGGCTGCGGTAATGTCTACACTCAGCATCCCATGTTTGTTGGATTATGTGATAAGTCAGTAAATTGGTGCAGTTATGTACCCACATGGTTTACCACGATTATTGGTGACAGCCATACACCATGGTTTCCCCTCCCATCTCTCTCTCTTCCCCACTTTCCATGGAAGAACCGAAGCATTCTGACTGCCCACCTCCACCCCTCCCCTCACAGATACCCTCTAGAGGCTTCTTTCCTGCAGCTCCCCAAATCCCAGCACATCTCTTTTTCTCTCTCCTCTCCAATAATACTGGGGCAAGGAGAAAGGGTGCCGTAGCACTTTTCTGTAAGATTTTAAAGAATAAACCTTTTTTTAACAAGAGTAGGTTTGCTGAGGAATTTTCCTTTGGCCGAGGCTTTAATGGCTCATGCTTCAATCATGCCATTGTTAATATAACACCGACAGGCACACATGTAAGGTAAGTAGTTATTTACGCTCCAGCCAAATAAACAAGTGAACATTAAACCTCACTGTTGATCACAGCGGGAGACTCTGTCATTATGATCGCCATTAACTGTTGTTAATAAATAGTAATATGGCACCTTATGTCTTTCTAAGCTGTGGCTTTATGAGGAAACACTATAGAAAAAAATAGAATTTAAATTCCAGTTTTAAAAACCTGTCAGTCAACATGTAATCTAATATAAAATGACAAAAAATTGCTAAAAGGTATATATTAATGTTAAAAGGCCCAAACTCCTACGATTAATATTACAGCGATGAAAGCACGAGAGCGCATAATTTTAATCCACTTGTTTATCTACACAGGGTAATTTTTAGATCACTCGACATGTTTTAATAGCAGGCAGAAGACAATATCCCCTATACTCGCTTGGTCGCAAGCCCTGACATTTTCCCTTACATATACAGAAAAAGTGATAGTGGTGTTTATTGGACGGGCATGCGAACAGAAACTCACCCCACACATAGTTTATAAAGCATTCTCTATTCATGAAGAGACTCCAAAGACATCAGGCTTTTTAACATTTAGGTGGAATATCCAGTGTTTAACTTTAAATAGAGCAGGAGCTCTCAAAAAGTGGTCAACACATTGATTTGGCTGCCAAAGACAGTTTTTGCCATCATAAATCTTCATCTGACAACTCCACAAAAGCCTTCTTTACCTAAACACTGCCAAGTTAGGGTTTTTATTCCCTGATTGGCTGATAGTCACTATGACAACTGATGCCACAATTAGACAAGTCCAATTCCCCTTTCAAACATGCGCACAGTTCATTAATTCAGCAGGACATTTTGTTGACAATATGTTAGGAGGGAAATATTTAATGCCATGGTGAGGATGATAGAGCCTCCTATTTTTTTTTATAGCAAAATGGATTATAAGAACTGAGGGAAACAATGGTTTGCTTAGTCCAGAGTATGCCAAATAAATCAGTAATTTTCACCTCACATAAGCTTATAGGTGAGCGACGTTGCTTAGAAAGTACAAAGGATTAAGCAAGTTGGTCATAATTCTGACAACAGCTCCAAATAGAAACATTCGTTACGTTAAAAAGTAACCACTCTAATCCCAATGACATTACAGATATCCCACTCCCATAAGAACATAAGAGCAGCTGTGCTTGATCAGACAAATGGCCTGTCTATTCAGCATGCTGTTTCGCACAGTCGCCAACCAGATGCCCCCAGAAGGCATCCGAGAAGCACACGGAGGACAAATGCTTCCTGTTCAGCAGCGAAGAGCAAGGAGGCCTTGATGCTGCTAAAAGCTCGTCTTGTTTGGGGGCTTCCTAGAGGCACCTGGTTGGCCACTGTGTGAATAGACTGCTGGACTTGATGGGCCTTGGTCTGATCCAGCAGGGCCTTTCGTATAGAATCATAGAATCATAGAGTTGGAAGGGACCACCAGGGTCATCAAGTCCAACCCCCTGCACAATGCAGGAAATTCACAACTACCTCCCCCACACACACCTAGTGACCAGAAGATGGCCAAGATGGCCTCCCTTTCATCATCTGCCTAAGGTCACAGAATCAGCATTGCTGACAGATGGCCATCTAACCTCTTTTTAAAAATCTCCAGGAAAGGAGAGCTTACCACCTCCCAAGGAAGCCTGTTCTAAAGTTATGTTCTTGAGTTCTAAAGTAAAGAAGTGGCATGAAGCCAGTTGCCCTAGGGATAACGCAGTTATCCCCCAACAATACCTGTGGGTGCCATGGCCCTCACCTCATTAGGCTCTCATGTAATGCCCTCTTGCTTCTTCCTCAAAGCACCTGTTCTGCAAAACAAAGTGCCAGTTCTGGCTTTCATTAGGGTTGTCAACCTCCAGGTACTAGCTGGAGATCTCCTGCTATTACAACTGATCTCCAGGTGACAGAGATCAGTTCCCCTGAACTGAATTGCTTTGGCAATTGGACTCTATGGCATTGAAGTCCCTCCCCTCTCCAAACCCTGCTCTCCTTAGGCTCCACTCCCAGCATCTCCAGTTATTTCCCAACCTGGAGCTGGCAACCCTAGCTTTCATCCACTTCATTGGGGGGGAGTTGCTTTGAAAGAGCTTAAGGGACATTATCTTCGAGTTTGCAGGATGCACTTATTTGGAAACAGTTGCCTCCATCATAGGAATATGCTTAGCTTGGAGCCTCCTAAATTTGTTGTGGGACTGCCCAACACGACCTAGGCTCCATGGCAGGCATCATGTGATTGGCCTAATTCCCCATAGTAGCTATTTTTCTCTAGTTGTTCTCAGAATTCCAGAAGTGCCCACAGACTCAACAAGGTTGGGAACTCAAGGGCTAGCGTACTGATGGGTGATCAGTAGCAGGTGCCCTGGCCCAGTCTCAACATGGGAGGAAGATTCCTTAGGGGAATGAAGGCTCAGCCAGGGCAGGTCCATTGAAATCTAAGGTCCATCTAGCCCAGCATTCTGTTTGCAACAGTGGCTGCTGACCAGCTCGTTGCTTCCAGGAAACTTAGAAGCAGAGCATGAATACTGTAAGAGTAGAAGAAGAAGAAGAGTTGGTTTTTATATGCCGACTTTCTCTACCTTTTTAAGGAGAATTAAACCATCTAACAATCTCCTTCCCTTCTTCTCCCCACAGCAGACACCTTGTGAGGTAGGTGGGGCTGAGAGAGCTCTAATAGAACTGTGATTAGCCCAAGGTCACCCAGCTGGCTTCATGTGTAGGAGTGGGGAAACCAACCTGGTTCACCAGATTAGAGTCTGCCACTGATGTGGAAGAGTGGGGAATCAAATCTGGCTCTCCAGATTAAAGTCCACCGCTCTTAACCACTGGCTCACTTACAGTATTTGTCATTTATCAACTGGTACTCAGAGGTACACTGCCTAGGAACTAGGGTTGCCAACCTCCAGGTACTCAGTACAGGAGCAAAAGATATTAACAAAGTGCAAAAAAAATTATCTAAATGCTACTAATACACTACACAAGAACAATATGTACAACATGAATACACAATGTATCATATAACCCACTATACATCAAACAATAGTCCATCAGACAGTTGTGAAAAGGTGCAACTCCAAAGAAGTCAAATGAAAATCTCAGTCTCTAGTAGAGTACATTCGCCATGGCTGGCAATATATTTCCACATGTAGTTCTTTTGAAGATGCCAAAGTCACGGTGAGGATGCGGCTGTTTCAAATTCTTAATTATAAATTCTTCCTCAGTCCTTCAACCAGTAATCTTCTTATAATTCTACATATTCACCATTGAAAAGATGTAGGTTAGTTTACAATTCCCACGAAGGGTAAAACAATGTGTAGCAGAAACTGCGGCACATTTCTTTACATTTCTTTACAATTGCCCATTCTCTCGTGGTGGTTTAGTGGTCATCTCTGGTGACCACGTATTGAATTATGCTTTACCATTTGAAACTATCTGGTCAGTATGAATATTGCTGCACTGTGTCTGACCAAACTATGCACTTTAAATGTACTCTTTAAATGTCGATCATGTGGTCATGCTACATTATAGCTGGTACTTCTGCTGCATGACACATGGGCACATTTTTAGTACATTATTCCCCAGTGACTTTAGCTCTGTTCACATGTTACAGTGAATACAGCTACATCTTGCCTGTATGTGTGCACATCAGTTTGTAAGCAAGAGCCACCATGGGTTCACTTTACAACTGAAATTTGGGTCCAGTTAGGGTTGCCATGTGGCTTGGAATGGGGGGCAATTGCCCGCCAATCCATTAGCCAACTCACAGCAAGGATTGTGTGCGTGGCCATAAGCACCACAGCACAATGGGACCATTTACCACTCAAATGGGGGTTTGAGTGGTAAATCGTTTGGTTGTGCTGCGGTGCTTCCGGAAGAAGCCAAAAGTGATGGGATCACATTGCTTGCGGCTACGCATGTGCGATCCCCACCCCAAAAATCTTTCGCTGGAGGAGAGGGGGGATCTGGCAACCCCAGGTGCAGTACCTGGATAAATGGGGGTTTTGTATCACATGTTAAGCAGTACATGCATTGACTGTAACATGAGAATACTCAACACACATACAAATAGCAATCAAGAGTACACTTTACACAGATTATGCATGCATTCACTTTCACTGTAACTTGTAAATAGGGCTTTTGGGGGAAAGGAAATGAGTGTATGCGGGGGAGGAAGTGAAACAACTCTTTAGTGAAAAAAGACAGACGGGCCCATGTAGATCCCCTTATAATTTGGTTATGAGAAGTGTGTAGAAGTCAACATTCAGTTTGGCTAAATAACAGGTTTTGCATTGGAGCATAATAAGAACATTTGTCCTAAGGATTTGTTTTCTCCTATTAACTAATTACTGTTTCTTCTTCTCTTTACTAATTTAAAGGCCTCTAAAAGCATGTCAGGGGGAATGCA